>NW_022103968.1:48227858-48280427 GCF_000313985.2 Echinops telfairi | reverse complement strand
TGGACTCTCTTATTACTCTCTTTGTGAATTCTTTTGATGTACACAGGTGCTTTATCTTCAGTATATCCCATTTGTCAATTTGTCTCTCCTCTGTGTTTGTGTCCTTCCCTATTTCTGATAGCCTATGTATTCCCTGTGAAAAAGTTCTCAAGTTAGTCCCAACATATAGATTTTGTTTATAACAGAATTTGTTGGATCTATACTCAGACTGTATTACATTTTATAGTGCAACGTCTCCTGAAAGATATTCTCCAGTATTGTGTCCCAGGGCTCTGGTCTAATCTTGCCCTTGCAATTTCAATCCATAATAGTTGTTCTCCATGTGCTAATATTTGTGGCATTATTACAAATTCAGATTTTCAATGACATATTGAAATAATTAATTAAAAAATCTCCATAGTTAAAGACTGCTCATTTGGTTACTCTTATTCATCCCAGTTGATTATGAAAGTAGACTTATTGAAGTAAAACTGCTGAGAGTGCTGACCACATTTCCACACTCATCTGTATGTGTGAGGAAACATTTTTGTTTGTTTCCATTATCTGGTGCCCACTTGATATAACTTTACCTCTCTGAGTAGTACTTGTAAATGCTTTCTCTCTCAGATCAATGTTCCTTCAGACAAATGATATATACAAATGTTTTTTTTTTTTTAAAATCACATTTTATACAGTGATCAGCAGTTTTGGTGGTATATCTATGAATATCGCGTCAGTATTGAAAGTCTCTCTGATTAAGAAATATGTTCTACAATGTCGGGAAAGACACAGAATAGAAGCACATACTTTTTTTGGTCTTTATAGACAGTAGAAGATAATAGGTATACTTAATATTTTTCAGTGAGGGGAATAGATCTGGGATTTTAAGTGTGCTTTTGTCTCTCCTTCTACGGGTGTGTTCATTTATACCCAAAGTGAACCAAACCTGTACCACCAGGCTGATTCGGATTCACAGTGCTCCTATAGGACAGAGTAGCATTGCCTATCCATAGAAATCTTCACAGTGTTTTTGAGATTGTATATTTTAACGGGAGCAGACAGCCTCATCTTTCTCCTGATGAGCTGATGGTGGGTCTGAATTGCTGATCTTGTGATTAGCAGTTCAATGCTTAACTCACTTTGCCTTATTATTTATATATGTGTGTGTATATAAACACATGCATACACACACATATATAAATACATACATACATAAACACATGTGTGGGGAGCTTCATGATACAGTGATTAAACATTTGGCTGCCAACCAAAAACTGTAGGTTGAACCTACCAGCTGCTTTGAAGGAGAAAAATGTGACAATTTGGTCCCATAAAGATTTATCTCCCTGTGTAGGAGGCTTGGTGGGGGTTTGATCAAGGGTAATGTAATTCTGAGAGTAATTACTGAAACCCAAATGAAAGCTGAGCATGATAGTGGGACATGAGGAAAGTAAAAGGAAATAGAGGAAAGAACTAGGAGGCAAAGGGCATTAATAGAGGTCTAAATAAAGGCATGTACATATGTAAATATATTTATATATGATGATGGGGAAATAGCTCTATGGACATATGTTTATAGGTTTAGTATTAAGGTAACAGATGGACATTAGGTCTCCACTCAAGTACTCCCTCAATGAAACAATACTTTGCTCTATTAAACTGGCATTCCATGATGCTCATCTTCCCAACATGGTCGTTGAAGACAAAGCAGGTGCATAAGCAAATGTGGTAAAGAAAGCTGATGGTGCCCGACTGTCAAAAGATATAGCATCTAGGGTCTTAAAGACTTGAAGGTAGACAAGTGGCCATCTAGCTCAGAAGCAACAAAGCCCACATGGAAGTAACACACCAGCCTGTGTGATCACGAAGTGTCGAAGGGATCAGGTATCAGGCATCAAAGAACAAAAAAAATCAAATCATAGTGAATGAGGGGGAGTGCGAAGTGGGGACCCAAAGCCTTTCCGCAGGCAATTGGACATCCTCTTACAGAAGGGTCTCGGGGAGGGGATGAGCCAGTCAGGGTGCAGTGTAGCAATGATGAATCATACAACTTTCCTCTAGTTCTTAAATGCTTCCCCTGCCCCACTATCATGATCGCAATTCTACCTTAAAAATCTGGCTAGACCAGAGGATGTACATTGGTCAGATAGGAAATGGAAACACAGGGAATCCAGGACAGGTGATCCCTTCAGAACCAGTGCCGAGAGTGGCAATACTGGGAGGGTGGAGGGAGGGTGGGGTGCAAAGTTGGAACAGATTACAAGGATCTACATGAAACCTCCTCCTGGGGGATGGACAACGGAAAAGTGGGTGAAGGGAGACATCAGACAGTTTAAGACATGACAAAATAATAATAATAATGTATAAAATATCAAGGGTTCATGGGGGAGGGGGAGGGGAAGGGAGGAGGAAAATGAGCTGATACCAAGGGCTCAAGCAGAAAGCAGATGTTTTTAGAATGATGATGGCAACAAATTTACACATGTGCTTGATGTGTTAAGAGTTGTATGAGCCCCCAATAAAATGTTTTAATGAAAATGACACAAAGGGTCTCTGAAAATCAAACACCAAAAAAAGAGAAAAGATTTGTATCCCTGGAAACCATATGTGGCAGTTCTACTTTCTCTTGCGATGTCATTGGGACTCAGAATCAATTGATGGCTATGTTTTTATATATATGAAAACTTGGACCATTCAGATAGTAGATGGGAAGAATTGGTTTAAAAATCAAGTTATATAAAAAAAATCTACTAAAGTATGCTGTGTGCTGTGGAGCTGATTCCAACTCAGTAATTCTATTTTTTAAAACTCTTTTATTGTCATTTCATTCACATATATAATTCAGTTCTGTCAAGAAGAGTCATACAATCATTACCACAACCAATTTTAGAATATTTTCTTCTTCCTTGTACTCATTGGTATTTATGCAATTAATTGTTTAAATTGTGGCAAAATATATACATAATAAAACATTCTGCATTTCAACAACTTCTACATGTATAATTCAATGTCACTGATTATTCTCTTCATGTTGTATAGTCATTACTGATATCCTTTTCCAAATTTTTGGCAATTCTTTATGACAGAGTAGAACTCTCTCACAGTTTCTTAGGCTGTAATCTTTATTGTAGCAGATTTTTTCCCTCCCATGTAGCCACTAGTAGGTTTAAACTGCTGACCTTTCAGTTAGCAGAAGAGCACTTAATTATTACACACTCAGGATGTCTTTTAATACATATAGTGTTTTTAGTTTCTATTTGATCATGGGTGCATGCTATATGAGAGGACTTCAAACCATTTGTGAAAAAAGAAATTCAAAGGTAATGGAAGATTCCCACAAATGTTTTGAATCCACCTTTCATTTGAGATTTTAGAAAACTGAAATGTGTCTAGGTGAGAGAGCCGGGACTCTGGAGGAGTCTTGACACCAGACTATTTGACTTTGCCTGGAGAAGCTGTAGACATTTTATCTGAATAAGTAGAGGTTAACAAAGGAGGGAGGAATGTTTCTTGAGCAGTGTTGTCTGAATGAAATATAGTGCAAGCCACTTTTGTAAGAGAGAATTTTCTGGTAGCCACATTAAAACGCAGGGAATCTAGGACAGAGGAACCTCTCAGGACCAGGGGTGACAGTGGCGATACCAGGAGGGAAAGGGGATGTAGTAAGGGGGAATGGATCACAGGGAGCTACGTGTGGCCTCCTCTCTGGGGGACGGGCAGCGGAGGGGTGGGTGAAGGGAGACGTCGGACAGTGTAATATAAGATACAATAATAATTTATAAATTATTAGGGGTGCATGGGGGAGAGGGAAGGAGGAAGGGAAGGGGAGGAGGGAATCCGGGGACCCAAGAGGCAAGCGAATTTTGGGAATGATGAGGGCAACAAATGTATAGATGTGCTTTACACGATTGATCTATGTATTGTGATGAATTGTATGAGCCCCAATAAATTGATTTAAAAAAAACACAATAAAGTAATACAGTCATTTTTCAGTAATATATATATATATATATTTAAACCTAGTATATGATCAAGAACCTGTAGTACTAAGGAGGAAGCCCAAGCTTCACTGAAGGCATTAGCCCAAAACAAGCGTTCTGGAATTGACAGACTGATGGCAATGTTTCAACCAGCTGATGAAGTGCTGACAGCACCCACTCATCTATGCCACGAAATTTGGAAGAGATTCATATCTGTGCTCATCCCAAAGAAAGGTGACCCAACAGAATACTCAACGTATATCAAACTATATCATTGATGTCCCCACAAAAATAAAATTTGGCTTAAGATCATCCAACATGGTGATCAATGCAGCAGTACATTGACAGGGAACTGACAGAAGTTCAGGCCCATTTCAAAGAAAGGTGATCCAAAAGAATGCTCAAATTATAGAACAATATCATTAGTATCACTGGCAATTAAAATTGTTGAAGATCATCCAGGAATGGTTGAAGGTGACACACCTTGTTCGTTGAAAGTCAGGAGGACTTTAAGCATTTGCTGATGAAGGTCAAGGATTATATCCTTCAGTATGGATTATAACTCAATAAGAGGAAGTGCAAAATCCTCACAACTAGATCAGTAGTTAACATCATGATAATTGGGGAAAAAGTTGAAGTGGACAAGGGTTTTGTCTTGTTTGGGTCGCTATCAGTACTCATGGGAGTAACTGTCAAGAGATAAAGGAACATATTACATTGGGTAAATCTAGTCCATAAGACCTCTTTAAAATGTTGAAAAGCAAAAATGTTTGAGGCCTAAGATGCACCTGACCCAAGCCATGGTATTTTCAATCACCTCATATGCATGTGAAAGTTGGATATTGAATAAGGGAGACAGAAAAAGAATTGATGTATTTGAATTGTGGTGCTGGAGAAGAATATTGAAAGTATTAACAACAGCTGAAAGAACTAACAGCACCCAGAATGCTCTTTAGAAGCAAGGATGCTGAGACTTTGTTTTATAAACTTTGGATATGGGATTAGGAGAGCTCAGTCTCTAGAAAGGACATCATACTTGGTAAAGTAGAGGGTCTGTGAAAAAGAAGAAGACAGATGGACACAAAGGCTGTAACCATGAACTCAAACATAGGACAGTTGTGAGGATGGCATAGGACTGAGTGGTGTTGCATCCTATTCTACATAAGGTGGCTGAACTGAATCAACGGCCCCTAACAACAACAATATATGTAAAATATGACATCAGCATATAACCAATCAGATATAAGGTATTAAAATCTTTAGTTTTGTACTAAATGTTTGACGTATTGTTTAACTTTTACAGTTACATAATATCCCAATTTTACCTCGTCACAACAGTGACTAATGCTTAGGAGTCAACTAATCTGCTTACTATATTGGATAACACAGATCTGTAGTGTTTAAATGGTTATCACATGGAAAGAAATCTATTTTTTTCTTGACAAGTTCATCTAAAAGAGCTGATATTAATGGATAAAAATGCAAGGAGGCTGATTTGGCTCAATTTTCAACACAAGTTTATTTGGGTGAAAAATGAATAGTTCAGTGTATGCTGTCAGGCTCGCCTCTGTTGGATTTGCTGAAGCAAAGGCTGAATGGCCCTCTTCCAAGGACTTGGCAGAGCGATTCTTTCAGAGGGCAGAATAATAGAAAAGATAATTCTAAAGGAAGATAAAATCATGACGGTCACATAATATAAAATGAACGCACATAAGTGGTTTTACTTAACACATTAATCATGGTGACTAGATGTTGCAATTTGCTCCAAACATAACTCAAAATATCACATATTTATAATTCGATTAGAAATGCTGAAATAAATTCACAAATGAATTGCCAAACTCCCCAAACTTGCCAAATATTCAGTCAATTGCATTTAATTGGACACAGTTGCACTTCGATGCCCAGGAGTTAGTTACATTATTCTATTTCCTACAAGTCAATTTCCATCTCAACAGAGTTACTAAATGTCAGACTACAAACGTTGGAAATCACCCCGATGGAAGCGCTACCAGGGCAATTGCTAACTTTCACATACCTAAGCAGTGTGAGAGATGATTCTGGTCTTTTGCTGTGTGATGCATGCAAGAAAGCAAAGGAGAACAACATTCTCATACAGACTGGTAGAGTTCACATGGCTTTACATCAGGGCTCTCTCTTTGCTTTTTAAATTTAGATTATGAGGCTTTTCTGTAGCACAAAATGAAATGTTTAGACCTTCACACTTCTTGGGTTTTCTCCTACTGATTGGTTATTGCTAGAAATTCTTAGAGCTCTACTTCTTTCAGGTATAAGATTTTGAACGGTAATATAATTTGAAAACAAACCAACAAATAAACGTTAAAGATTTTTCAGCTCACCATTTCTCAAACCAAGAGCTGCTCAAGTTTTCAGTAGAATTAGATGAACAGAAACACAGATAAAAATGAATGAATTACCTTAAATAGGTTTATAGATTGCTGACTCAGAGATCATAAGGTCAAGTAAGTGGTCAATAAGAATAAGAACACAGAAATCCTTTCATATAAATAATTATAAGCAGAACAAGATTCTAGGTCAGGCTAAATAGAGAACTCTCAAAGATCACAGTAAAAGTACTGTTAAATTTTAGAAGACGGAACCGCTGAATGGCATTTGGTTGAAGCGAGAGTGATAGTTGAACTCACATCACCCATCGTGGTAGTTAAAATAAAAAAAACAAAAATATTACAACTAAAATAGTGATGTTTTAGAATCTCACTAGTAATATTAATTTGAAGATTGTTTTTGTGATAGCTCCATCAAGTAGGATGACTAAAGCTTTATCTTTGGGTGTGTTTTTTTCTGAGATTTATAAAATCATTAGATATCCTGATTTAAATTAAAAATCATGCTGTCAGTTTAATAACTTTTGGGGGAATCATTTCACTTAAACTTCATTAAGAGTCTGCCAAGGAAAATGGGTCCTATGTAAACATTCAGGAATAAGGAGCCAGCATTCTTTATTAGTTCTTTACTCGATAACTTAATGAGATTTATAGAACACTCATGTACTACAAAAGGCACTTAGGCAGGCAATTTTAAAGAATAATGGCTTAGTTTTTGATACTTAAAACATACACTAAAAGTCAGGCTTGAAACCAAAGATATGTATTTATTAAGATGATGAGAATTTTAAAAAGTTATTAATAATCGAGAGTTAATGCATACATCATATCATTCCATAGTTCAATCATGTCAAGCAATATTGTACAACTGCTTCCACAAACAATTTCCAAACATTCTTTTCCTTCCTGGACTCCTTGACATCAGCTCCCTTTTATCCCCCACCCACCCCTCCCCAACTGTTGTCCCCTGTCCCCTGAGACCCTTATTCTACTTGCTGTCACTAGAGGTTTATAATCCTGGGTTTCATATACCGAAAAACAGAAAAACATATAACACAACTTCAAGAGGGTGACCCCCAATGACATAACACCTCTGAGATAAACCCTAATATGAACAAGCAAAAACAAAACAAACGTACAGAAAATGTAAACCAGATTTGGTTGGACATGCATCAGAGGGGGGATCAACTGAAAAAGTTTGAACTGTTCAAGTCAGATCTATCCCTTTGATGTTCTCTACTCATTTCTCCAATGCACCCTGAGTTAGTTAATTGTGCCAGCCTGGCCAATAACCACATGTGGGGCTGGTTGAAAGGCGGAGGGATAAATGGGTGGTGAAGCCTCGCCTTTCTAGTTCTCGGGTCTCTTGCTTTGTGAATGGTTGCACTGGGTGCAGCTGCCTTAGCAGTTCCCTGCTTCAGCTTGCAAGATTGATTTCCTACAAGACATCCCCAAGGAGAAGCCGCATGGATCTATCCCGATGCAGCCCTGGGTGCTGGAGCAGCTGTGTGGAGACCCCTGCTAGTGCTGAGATGCTTATTCATTTACTGACTCAGCTTTCCTCCTGCAGTCGGCATCATTGCCTCTGTTTTGTGAGGTGGAGGACTTTGTGGACTGGTGTTGGGTTAATGTTGGACTTGTGGGCTTGGGCAGCATTGGGTTTGGATGCTTTCGTGATGTACCTTTTCTTTACATAAAACTCTCTCTTATTCATGAGTTGCTGTGCATTTGTTTCTCCAAAGTACCCAGACTATTACACACCCTTTACTCCCAATTACAGATAGAGGGAGATCACTGGCTGGTTATTTCCTATGTAGTTCCCACAAATGTATCTTGGGATTCCACTGTCATCCATAGTTTTTTGCAAACCAGATTCTCGCAATTTAGGCTCTGATACTAATCTCTCCTTCGACTTCAAATGATATGATTTACAATCTTTGGGTGACTAATGATGGTGTGTTTCATCCATGTGGACTTAGTTGACCTCTCACTTAGAGGGCTGCTTGTTTGGAGACAAGCTTTTAAGACTGCAAATGCCTTTTTATCGGATAGCCGGGCACCATCTAATTTCTCCACCATATTTTGCTAGAGCACCGTATCTTCTGCGCTCCCTTCCTAAGGCAAGTACGGAGCAGGGCCATCATGTGAGAACTAATTGTTCTTAAGTTGGGAACCCCAAACCCATTCCTGGATCTATGTTTGTTTTATCTGCCTTTGGCTCTCTTTCAAAACCTCCTTGATAATTTATGGTAGAGTCTTACCAATCGTCCGCCTGGGGCATAGTAATCTTTCATTAACATTGTCTTAGATTAGCTCCTGGTGCTGATTTTGTAACACCCTCTTGAAGGAGGGATATTGGGCCAATAAAGGCTAACTGCATATCACAGTACCTGAATTATTCACTTGTACAGAGTCAATCCTTCCATGGCTGGTTGTTATTTACACAAACAATGGGGGTTAATTGTCAGGGAAATTTACAATAGCAATCATTGAAAATGTCAGTCACAGGTTTGCCGGAATAATACATATATTAACATAGTATATAGGACATTGATGTATATTTGTCCACCTCCCAACAGTTCAATAATCTTAGTACAGCTGTCTTCTGCTTCCTCCGACACCATGTACTTTCCGACTTAAGTCCTCGGGTGACAAGTGTGGCTGAGGTAGAGTCCAGCTCTCCCAGTGGGGTTTCCACATCGGAGCTCAGTGACGCAGCCTCTGGAGACTGCCTTGCACCGTGAAGACCCAGGATTCAGTGTCCCAGCATTCCACGGCGCCTGGCCTGGGTACCCAGGATGCACCCAGAGACCCAGGTCTTGGTGGTCCATTCAGTGCACACCACCTCCCCTCCCGAGACATTGCCCGCCTGTGGTCCCACGAAGCATTCTCACCCAGAATTGGACACAGGTCCTCCTTCTTTTCGGACCGACAGACATGCATTTCTGTTCCCGGATGTGTTTGCTCCCTTCCCCATTTCTGACTTGATTTTCTCTTCAGTCTCACTCATCCCTCTGATGGGGCTGTCTACCTGTCGGGGGGACCTAAGATGGTGATAGTTTTAAAGGTTCTATTTACCTTTATTTTTTTCTATTATTAAAGTATCAGCAGGCGTGGTGTGCTGAATCATGGCGTCAGTGCCCTGCCTCTACGAACTCCCGCCTGTAAGGTTTTACAGCATCCTTATTTATCATCATTTTAAATCATTAATAAGCTATGACAAATATACAGGTAGTTATAATTTGCTTAAATACAGTATTTCCTAGATGATATGAATACTTACAACAAAATTATTTTGTAAAATCTTTCTACATCGAATCATAACATTTGTAGTTATAACATTCTTTCTTACTGAAGGAAAGCCTTTTAAAAGTTGTTTTTCTTTTCTGTTAATTAATACTTCATTCCACAAAAGTTGTTGATGTAGGTCCTCAAGTACTAATTATCACAAGTAAAATGTAATGGTGTAGGTTCATAAGTAGTAATATTTAACTAAAATACCCAATAATTTGACAAAATCAGCAACTATAAAAAGCATCTGCAATAACAAAGAGATCAGCATGTCCTTGCAGCACATGTAGATGCGATTCAAAGTGTCATTCTTATTTGGTAACAATGACACTTCTTACCAGAGCAGGAGGAAGGTTCCAAAAGTAAATTAGTATGGAGTTTTACCTTTGTAGGTATGTTGATACATGTAAACTGGGCTATGAAAAATGTTTTTTTGTTGTTACAACTCACTACAGAGATATTTTTATTAAAACAATAAATTTCTGCTGAAGCATTACATAAAACTTGTATAGTCACCTTCTCTGTCACTTCCTCTGACAGCCACACAGTGCACTCCACTCACCCCGAGTCCCTCTGTGGATGCCACTGTATTGATCAACTCAATATATAGGATAATGGTGCTGGCACGTTTAGCAGCAATATACATGGGGTGAATTTATGCCACCCAAAGCAAATTTCAGTAAGACATTACCTCTTTGATGAATTCATAGAATGTAACTATTTCATGGATGGTGAAGAGTCAGTCAGCTTCTATGGTAAAGTTTAGGATGCTTAAGGAAGGAAGCAGGGCAATAAGTCCTGTCTTCTAGTTCCAAAGCCAAACCAAATGAAAACCAAACTCACTGCCATTGAGATGACTCTAACTCTTGATGACCCTGTAGGATGGGGAAGAACTTGCTCTATGGGTTTCCAAGACTGCAACACTTCATGGAAGTAGAAAGCATCATCTTTCTCTTGTGGAGTGGCTGGTAGTTTCCACCTGCTGACCTGAGATTCGCAGCCCAGTATGATAACACCAGACCACTTGGGCTCCTTGCCTCTACTTATACCTCACAACTTTACCCTTAAGATTGAATTTTTAGTCCATAGGCCAAGTTATCATAATTTCCCTCCTAAAGTAATGTAATTGGTTCCCAACGAGGCTGTTACAGTGTGCGCTTCCCTCCTGTCTGTTCTCTGCACAGCAGTCAGAATGTTCTTTACCTGTGTCAAACCGCCAGGGGCTTCTTTCTAGCAAATTTTGAATTAAATACAAACTCCATATTTTAGATGATTTAATCTCTGGGAATGTTTGGGTTAGCGCAATACAATAAAGATATCAATAACCTGTAGAATACTGGAAGTTTTAAAAGTATTTTGAGGAAATGGTGTTATTCTTATTTGGAATTCTGTTCAGACAGAAAATTTTAAAAGATTTACAAGTTGAAATGTTGACATACTGACCCTAGCTTTTTCCCTTGGAGCCCTGGTGGTGTAGTGAATGAGGGTTGGGCTGTGATCCTCATGGTCAGTAGTTCAAAACCACCAGCAGCTCCTCTGGAGAAAGACTGGGCTTTCTACTCCAGTAAACATTTACAATTTCAAAAACCCGCAGGGCATCACTATGAGTCAGCATTGACTCAAAGACAGTGAGTTAGTGAGTTTCTTTCCAGTAGCCCTGTCCTGCTCATTATAGTGGTGAGCCAACCATCTCAAGATATGGGGAAAGACTTTATGATCCTAGATTGTTCAGAGGCCTTTTCTTATCTTTGGATATTCCTACAATCACAGAGTCAATGAAGGAATCTGAGGTGAAAAAATGGTGTCTGAACTATCAATGGGGTTAGTTGCTATTGAGAAGTCACTAGTACATCGAAAGCAATTTGGGGACAAAAGAACGAACAAAGTTGAATTTTGCAAACATTTACTTGTTCATTGATAATTAATCACCTTTGGAGGTTTACAGTGGAAAGAGAGAAGATAAAAGACTTAAAAAGTAAAAAAAAAAAAGGCTTAAAAGGTTTCCTGTCTGAGATGTATGGTACGTATTATTATGGCTTTGCATGACTAGTAATATTGCTCTTTGACAGATACTGTTGAAATTCTTATTATGTGAGGTGTGATGTGTTAAAAATGAAGACTCATAAGCAATGTTGAAGATGACAGGGTAATAAAAGGAACTGTTAGAAGTCAAGGGTAATTTTGTATAAAATGGGTTATTGATGACTTACGAATTATGTTGAATTTAGAAGAATGTGGGCAGCCACACCCCTGCTTAGTGAATTATAGAAGAACATAATTAAAGTTGAAAAGTGGTTTTATGAATGAACCATAGAGAAACTTTCGGAAATAGGTAGGAGATACCCAGAATGAGCCTTATGTATTAAGTTCCTTAGCTTACTGTAATTGGATAGGAAAAGATATTTTCCTAAGGATTTTTCCCTGGTATAATTTTTTTGGGAGTTATCTCTCTCATTAGGAGTCACAAAGAGTAGACACATAAAGCAGAATAAAAAGCAGTGAGCACATTGCTTTTAGTATTTCAACCTAGAACCGCTGGATACTAGAAAGTACCATGAACAGGCGCATTGCACTGGAGATTTAGAAGAGAACAGGACATAGAACTGACCAAACACCTCACACACTAGCAGAGGGAAGATGCAAAATTTAGTAAGATCTAATGCAACTTAGCAAATGCCATGATGCATATGACCGCAAAATAAAATAATTACACAATTTAAAAATGAACAATAGATTTGAATGAATATTTCTCTAAAGAAGAAATATAAATATCCAAGAACCACATGAAAATGTGCTTAATATCATTAATTACTAGAACATGTGAATCAAAACCACTTGATGTTCATGCTCAAGTGATGCTCAAGAAACTCACCAACATTGAATCAATTCCAACATTGAATCAGTTCCAACATTGAAACTGCCCCAGTGGGTTTTCTAGGAAGAAGACTGTCGCATGCTTCCCCAATGAGCCATTGGTGAGTTTGAAACCAAGCACTTAACCATTGCACCACTACTGGAATGCCAGCAGAACAAACAAATCTGTGCTGGAAGAAGTATAGTTAGAATGCTCCTGAGAAACAAGGATGATGAGATGTCATCTCACCTCGTTTGGGTATGTTATCAGGAGAACTTAGACCCTGGAAAAGGACACTCTTCTTGTCAGGTAGAAGGCCATGGAGGAAAAGGAAGAGTTCCTGCAAAGTAGATCAGTGACAAAGAGGACAACCCTACGGGAGATGGATTGACAGAGTGGCTGCAACAGTTGTGAGGTTGATGCAGGACCAGGAAAATTTTTGTTTTCCTTGGGGTTCCTGTAAGTCTATCTACTCAATCACATCTAACAACAAGGTTTGGATCTTACACTTGAGTAGTTCTCACCCTTCATTAGGTCTCACTCTTCATTAATCTTTAGTGATAGGAGAATTGCAAGAAAGTTGGAACTGCCTTATGTAGTCAAATAATGTGCAAAAGCAGCAATGACAAGGGTAAAAGTTACTTGGGGCAAAAGCCAGTTTTGATACTGTACTTCATAGGGAAGAGTAACTATATACCAGTAACTGTATATAAACTGGTATACTAATTAAAACATAATTTATGAATAGCCAATATTTCAGATACATTCAGAGGCAATTTTTTATATTGACACTTACATTCAGGTTAATTTGCCACATTTTCTATCTGAGATTTAAGCACAAATGTTCCTTAAATGATTTAGTGAAGTACAGGCAAATATATTACAAATAAAAATAAGTAAGGGGGAGTTCTGGAAAACTGGCAAATGAGTAACATGCACCAGAAGAACTCCGTAGAAATCAGCACAGGAGAGCCACTGAGAGGGAAACTCCACTCTTCCAGGTCACAGGAGTAGCATATAATAAAGATAAGTAGACACAGATCCACCAGGTTTTGAAGAGTGGTGGGATTTTGGCTTACCACTGGGGAGGTTGGCTGGGTCTTAGCCTTATCCTGCCACAGTCTCAGCCGGTGTTTGGCTAGTTTGGTTGGCCCAAGGGCTTTATTTCAAGACAGGCACAGTTTGCCACCACCTTGGGGCAGGGTTTAAACCCTTCCAGCCCCATGTTTGGGCAATCAGGATTCAGCTATTTCTTTACTTTTTTTCCTCTCACCTCTCTTTTCCACCAAAGTCTCAGCAGACTCAGTCCCCCCCCATCCTGGGTGTTCCCCCTTCTTTTCTTTCACACATTACTGCCAGCCTCCAGGGCACTCCCCTTCACCTAGGGCAACTCCACCTGCCCTCTTCCCAGCTGGGGGAGCTCCTGCCTACCCTCGGAGGCCTTACATGCAGCTGGGGAAATCCTGCCTGCCTTCTGCCACTCAACAAACACTTGGGGGATCTCCCTTTCAAATGGCTGGGGAACCTCTGCCTGCATTCCACTATGCCTCATGTGGCTAAGGGAATTTCCTCCCACCTGCCACCTGTTTCACATGGCCTAAGGGAGCTCCACTAGCCCTCTCCAGCACTCCATGAAGCTGGGGGAACTACACCTGACCTCCTCCATGATCGTGCTAATTAGGGCAACTCTGCCTGCCATCCTTGGCATCCTACACCAAAGAAGGCACACTCACCCTTCCACTGCAGCACTCCTGTTGCAGTAGGCACACCATAAACCTTCCAAGGTGCTCCAAGCCACCATGGGCCATACCACCACAGCTTCCTGTGAGATCATCCAGTACAGCACTATCCTTGCAGGGCCACAACCATTCGACCAGCTTCCCCTGAGAGTACCATCTAACTTTCCCTCCAAATAACAGAATTCTAGTTGGCTAGGGAAAGAATGAAACCACAGGATGATAAAGCAGTAGCCAGACCCCCCAGTGCAGTTAGCTACAGGGAGTTTGAAGAAGCATTCCTATGAGTCTCCCAAAGTGAGAGCCCAGTGCTCTTTAACTCTCTGGAAAATGGTGCTGGGCTCCTCTAAAATGACATGCAAATATCAAACAGCCCAAACAACCTCAATGCAATAAACAGGAGAAACAAAAGGAATATTGGAAGAAGTCCTGAACCTACCGACGTACATAGAAGAAGCAAACATTGATCAACCACCAAAAGAAATTTTCAGAATGCTGCTTGGAGTCATACAAGATATGAGGGAAGCAATACAGAAAAAGGATGAAATGCTAGAGAAGATAAAGGCCACACATCAAAGGGAAATACAAGACATAAGGGAGGAGATAACCGAAGCCAGTAGCAGATTCACAGACTTTGCCAACAGACTTGAGGAGGCAGAGAATTACACCAGTGACCTAGAGGATAACCAGGCAGACTTCAACAAATGGAAAATACAGCCAAAGAAGATAATCAGAGAAACTAAAGAAAACCTGAGAGCCATGGCTGAAGCTATGACAACATTAGAATAATCAGACTACCCAAACAAGACACAATGGAGAAACATAGCAAGGAAATTCTTGGAGGAAAACTTCCTCAGCTTAATAAATGAAAACCAGGCAACCATTCAGGAGGTCAAATGAACACCAGCTAGACTGAATGCCAAGAAAAAGTCACCAAGGTATATAATAATTAAGCTATCCAAGTTTGAGGAAAAGGCAAAAATCATGAGCAGCTAGGGAAAAACAGTCACCTATAAAGTGACAATATATAAAAACACCTACTGGTATATATAAAAACAAATAACAATATGCTCAGACCTATCAGCGGACACTATGAAGAAGAGTAGAGAGTGGAGTAACATGTTCCAAAAATTGAAGGAAAATACACAAACCCAGGAATACTCTCTCCAGCCAAATTATCTATCAAGAAAGATGGAGAAGTAGGAGTCTTCCCAGACAAGGAAAAACTCAAAGAATGCATTAAAAGGAACCCAGCCCTACAAAAGATTCTTGCCAACCAAGTATAGGCAGAGGAACAACACTCACTGAGCACAAATAGAGACCACCACATAGAACAATGCCACCCAGATGGAAACAAAGAGAAAACAGCCTCAAAGATAGCATTGGTTCAATGATGGAAAGAAGGCAAGACTGAACCATGCACACACACATGCACAACACATCAAGAATTGGAGGTCGGAAAACACCCAACACAAAAGGTACAAGATGACATCAGAGTCTACAGATGGATGTAGTAACTGAATATCAATGGACTGAGCTCAGGCATTAAAAGGCAGAGGCTAGAGGCTGGATTACAAAACACAACCTGTTGATATGCTGCCTAGAGGAGACACATCTCAACATTACAGAAAAAAATAGGCTGGAGAAAAATATGCAAAGCAAATGACAATTCAAAAACAGGAGTTGCAATCCAAATTTCAGACAAAATTGATCTCAAGGTGCAAGTCATAACAAGAGATAAGGAGGGGCACATATAATGTTCAAGGGAAGAGTAGACCAAGTATCAGTGAGCATAAATAATCAAGTGAGCATTAGTCAAATGCTCCAAAAGATGTAAAAAGAAATCACAGGCTCAACAATTATAGTATGCCAGTTTTAATACGCTGCTCTCAGAGAAAGATAGATCACAGGAAAGGAAGCTTAACGAGGATACAGATCTAAACATGACAATTAGACAACTTGACCTGATAGATATTTTCAGAGCTCTCCACCCGAATGCCAAAAAAAAAATCACATTGTTTTCAAATCTATGGGGGCACATACTCGAAGATTGACCACATGCTGAGACACAAGTTGAATCTGTGTAAATTCAAGCACACAGAGATCATACAGAATTCTCTTTCTCATCACTATGCCATAAGGCTGGAAATCAACAAAAGGATGATTAAGAAAACAAGGGCAAATAGTTGGAGGATGAATAACTATAGCCAAAGGAGTGGGTGTGGGCCCAGATCAGAAATAAAATTAGGAAGTTTCTAGGAACCAATAATAATGAGAATATGATGGACCAAACTCTTTGGGACACCGCAAAGGCAGTTATCAGAGGAAGCTTGATGGCAATACATGCACACATGAAAAAGGAAGACAAATGTCTGATGGATATGCCGACACAAAACTCACAGCAATTAGAGCAGAGTCAGTAGGACAATCTTACTAATAGCAAAAGAAAATAAATAGTAAAAATCAGGACTGAGATTCATGTGAGGGAGAACAAGAAAACTGGAAAAATTAATGCAGCTAAAAGTTGATTATTTGAAAGGATTAACAGAATCGACAGATCATAGGCAAACCTAACCATAGAAAAGCAGGAACAAACTTCAATAACAAGTATGAGGGAAGAGACAGGGGACATTAAAATGGACCTTAATGAAATCAAAAGGATAATTACACTGTACTATGAAGGCCTGTACTCTAAAGAATTCAATGACAAAATTTTGGAAAAACAGTCCCTCCCTAGACTATTCCAGATGGATGGCAAACGTCTCAACAAACATAGCAATAGAAGAAATAGACAAGGTTATAAAGGGATTACAAAAAAAATTACCATGGCTCAGAAGCAAGAAAGCCCACTTGGATGAAGCACATCAGCCTGTGTGATCATGAGGTGCTGAAGGGATCAGGTATCAGGCAGTGAAGAACAAAACATCATATCATTGTGTGCTCACCTTCCCGATAAGATCGCTGAAGACAAATGGGTGCATAAGCAAAAGTGGTGAAGAAAGCTGAAGGTGCCCGGCTATCAAAAGATATACCATCTGGGGTCTTAAAGGGCTTGAAGGTAAACAAGCAGCCATCTAGCTCAGAAGCAACAAAGCCCACATGGAAGAAGCACACCAGCCTGCAGGAGCTAATTCATCATAAGCCTATGAGTTATCAATGAACCGGTCTGTCTCCTCATAGCCAAAGCCAAATATCAATTAGATCTTGCAGCTGATCCTTCCAGTGTTTATGGGTTTCTTGCCATATTTCATTTGAAACTTTTTAGCCAACATTGCAACTTCTTGCTTCTCCTGATGCTCAATGTTAAACGTCGGAACTGACTTCTATTGTTCTCCGCACAGCAGCAGCTCTTGGTAGCTGAACTCCAAGTAGCTCTCCTCCGTGGGGTCCTTGAGCACCAGGTCCAGGTGCACCATCTGGAGAGGCAGCCACCTCGGTGGTGATGCAGCCCTGGCCAGCTCCTGTGGCAGTGACAGCTGGGTGGCAGGGGCAGCTACAGCAGCTCAGGCTGCGGGGCTTGCACTGTAGCAGTGCCATGTAGATTCTTAATATGGGCAGGGATTCCACAAAAATTATGAACTGTAGACCAGTATCCCTAATGAACATCGGTGCAAAAATCCTTTAAAAAATACTGGCCAATAGAATACAAAATATGTAAAACAAATTATTTACCATGATCAAGTGGTATTTATACCAGGGATGCAGGGATGGTTCAATATATGGGACCATTTGTATTATACGTCACATTGACATGGAAAGTTATAAGAACCACATGATAATATCGATAGATACAGAAAAAGCATTCAACATCCAACACCCATTCCTGTTTAAAACACTCAAGAAGATAGGAATGGAATGAAAAATTCTCAATATAATCCAAGCTATAGATGAAAAACCAATAGCCAACTTGGTAGTCAATGAAGAAAAGACAAATAAAATCTCACTGAAAAAGGGGACCAGACAAGGATATCTCTTGTCGCCACTTCTATATAACATTATACTGGTGGTCCTAGCTAACAACATAAGGCAAAGAAAAGATATCAAAGGTATTTGCCTGGGGAAGGAAGAGGTGAAAGTATCATTATTCACAGATATGATTTTATATATAGATATCCCAAAATCTCCACAAGGCAAGTGTTGGAAGCCATAGATGAATACGGCAGAGTGGCAGGATACAAGATCAACAAACAGAAGTCTATTGTACTGCTCTACACATCAGACAAGATCATGGAAGAGGGGATCAAAAAGGTAGTACCCTTCATAATAGCCAAACACAAATTGAAATATCTAGGGATATATCTGACTATAAAAGCAAAAGATAAATACGAGGAAAACGATAGGACACTATTACAAGAAACCAATAGTGACCTCAACAAATGGAAGAATATTCCATGCACATGGATCAGAAGACTCAATATAGTAAAGATGTCAGTTCTGCCCAAGGTACTATATAAGTTAAATGCTATCTCAATACAAATACCATCATCTTGATTCAAGGAATTGGACAAACTGAAGGACACCTGCCCCTCATATGGAGAGGGCAGAAGCCCAGAATTAGCAGAGAACTTCTCAAGAAGAAGGAAAGAGTGGGAGGGCTTGCTCTACCTAACTTTAGCAACTATTATACAGCCACAGTGGTCAAGACAGTGTGGTACTAGTATAGTGACAGATACTCAGACCAATGGAAAAGAACTGAAAACCCAGAAAAAAAACCATCAGCTTACAGACAACTGATCTTTGATAAGGGGCCCAAAAATATCAAATAGGAAGTAGATGCCCTGTTTAACAACTGGTGCTGGAAAAAATGGATATCTACCTGTGGAAAAATGAAACGACCCTTACCTCACTCCATGCACAAGAATAAACTGAAGGGGAATCACAGACCTCGAGGTAAAACCCAAAGCTATTAGAGCTATCAATGAGGGAATTGGAACCAACCTGAGAACTTAGGCACAGGGAATATATAGGCTCTCAGAAATAGGGAAGGACCCAAACACACAGGAGGCACAAATTGACAAGTGGGCTATACTGAAGATAAAACATCTGTGTACATAGAAAAATTCACCGAGAGTAATAAGAGAGTCTATGGACTGGGAAAACATCTTTAGCAATGACACATTAGACAAAGGCCTTACTACTGAAATCTACAATTCTCTGGTAGCTTACAATAAGAAAAAAAACACTAATTGCCCACTGAGGAGGTGGGCAAAAAACCTGAACAGAAGTTTCACAAGGGCAGAAGTCCGAATGGCCAGTAAACATATGAGAAAATGTTCCCAATCATTAGCCATAAGAGAAATTCAAATGAAAATAACTATGAGATTCCACCTAACACCCACAAAGATTGCCCAATTCTACAGATCAGGACAGATAACCCCCTCAGAAACAGTAATGGGAGTAGCGCTATCATGAGGGTAGGGGGATGATCAGGGAGGGGGAAGGGTGAGAAAAGGGGGACCCATCAAAAGATTGGATACTAGTGCACCCCCTCCCCCTAGAAGGGGACGGAGGATAATGGAAATGTGGGTGAAGGGAGACAAAGGACAGTGAAAGATATGAAATAACAATAACAATATATAATTGATCAAGGACACAGGAAGGCAGGAGGGTGGGGGATGGAGGGGAAAAATAACATATCAAGAGCTCAAGCAGAAAATTTCTTGGAAATGATGATGGCAACATATGTACACATGTACTTGATGCAATTGATCTATGGAATGTTATAAGAGCTGTAAGAGCCCCAATAAAATGATGGGGGAAAGAGATAGCCCAATTCAAAAAATCAGAAAGTAACAAGTGTTGGAAGGGCAGTGGTGAGATAGGAACTCTCATCCACTGCTGGTGGACCTGTAGGTATGTACGGCCATTATTAAAATCAATTTGACGATATCTTAAAATAGATGGAAATTGAGCTACCATATGACCCAACAATCCCCCTACAGGGCTTATACCCAGAAGAGACAAGAAACAAACCGCAGCCAGACATCTGTGCCCTAATATTAACTGAGGCACAGTTCACAATTGCAAGGAGTTGAAAACAACCCAAATTTCCATCAACGGATGAGTGGATTAAAAAACTGTTGTACAAACATGAGTCTGCTGAGGTAAGCTTTAAAAAAAAAATACAAAAGGGGCATAGGGAAAAAGCTACTGTATACAGACATTCCTGGGGTGAGGACCAGGTAGTATGCCAGGGGCTAGACTTAATCCAGGGATACATATGGTAGCCAATTAAAAAGGAGGGGGGTAGAAGGAAAAAAAAAAAGAAATGGGTAGTGGGGGAACAGGGCACTAACCCATGCAAGGGAGGGTATTGTTTATATCTCCACAGTGAAAGAGGGACCAGACTTCAACTCGGTGCTCCAAGATGTGAATGCAACATGCGAGCATGGCATAGGGAACCAGTGGAGAGGTCTGAGGGGCGGCCCCAATTCCAACTACGTGGACACCTGCCCCTCCCCCCAGAAGAATTTATTTCAGAGGACAGCACTGAAGCACAGATCAGGGAGAGGGACATGTCTGATCAAAGCACACAGGAGCAAATGAAGGGGGAGGAAGAGAGAGTGGAGCACATCCTGAACCACCAAGCCTTGAGGACAGTATTCCCACTCAGAGCAGTCAATCCACAGAGAAGACCATATGGCCAGCCCCACTATGAGACATAGCATCCTTCACTGACCCATAGTTCTACAGGGGACAACAGTGGAGACACAGTGTGGGAATTCTGCCCAATCTGATCCCACCACACCAGGCAAAACACTAAGGGTATGGAACAGAATAGCAAGGGGAACAGAGCAACAAAGTCCTCAGGGAATACCAAAAATAGACTTCGGGGCCAGGGCTTGGCACCCCATCAGACTCTACCGGACACCACCCCTAAAGGCCAACAAACTGTCCTTGAACTAACTATGAGATTTTCTTTTTTGTTGTTGTTGTCATTAGCTTGTTGTTGTTGTTTTATCTTGTTGCTTGGTTTTGCTCTGTATTGTTTTTGTGCATGTTTTATCTCACTAGGTCTGATGTTTTATCTCCACAGGTCTGTCTAAATAAGATAGGCTGGATGAACAATCTGGAGGAGAAAACAATGGGACCGACAGTTCCAGGAGGACATGGGAGAGGGGGAGGTGGGGGGAAAGGAAGTGGTGTTAGCAAACCCAGGGACAAGGGAACAACAAGTGATCCAAATCGGTGGTGAGGAGGGTGTAGGAGGCCTGGTAGGGCATGACCAAGGGTAATGTAACTGAGAGGAATTACTGAAACCCAAATGAAGGCTAAACATGATAGTGGGACAGAGGAAAGTCAAAGGAAATAGAGGAAAGAGCTAGGAGGCAAAGGGCATTTATAGACGTCTAAATTAAGGCATGTACATACATAAATAGATTTATATATGAAGATGTGGAAATCTAGTGCATATATGTATAGGTTTAGTATTAAGGTAGCAGATGGATATTGGACTTCCACTCAAGTACTCCCTCAATGCAAGAATACTTTGTTCTATTAAACTGGCATTCCATGATGCTCACCGGCCCAACACGATTGCTGAAGACAAAGCAGGTACATAAGCAAATGTGGTGAAGAAAGCTGATGGTGCCCTGCTATCAAAAGATGTAATGTCTGGGGTCTTAAAGGCTTGAAGGTAAACAAGTGACCATCTAGCTCAGAAGCAAAAGTCCACATGGAAGAAGCAAACCAGCCTGCGTGATCACAAGGTGCCAAAGGGATCAGTTATCAGTCATCAAAGAACTAAAACAATCAAGTGCTCACCTCCCTGATATAATCTCAGAAGACAAATGGGTGTGTAAACAAATGTGAAGAAAGCTGATGGTCCCCGGCTATCAAAAGTTATAGCGTCTGTGGTCTTAAGGGTTTTAATGTAAACAAGCGATCATCTAGCACAGAAACAACAAAGCCCACATGGAAGAAGCACACCAGCTTCGAATGGATGTTATCAGGCATCATCAGAACAAAAAATCATATCATTTTGTGGAGTGGAGACCCAAAGCCTATCTGCGGCAATTGGACATTCCCTTACAGAAGGGTCACGGGGAGGAGATGAGCCAGTCAGGGTGCAGTGCAGCGACCATAAAACATACAACTTTCCTCTAGTTCTTAAATGCTTCCTCTGCCTCCCCGCCCCCCACCACTATCATGATCTCAATTCTACCTTAAAAATCTGGCTAGACCAGAGGATGTACGCTGGTACAGATAGGAACTTGAAACACAGGGAATCCAGGGTGGATGATCCCTTCAGGACCAGTGGTGAGAGTGGCGATACCGGGAAGTTGGAGGGAGGGTGAGGTGGAAAGGGGGAACCGATGATAAGGATCTACATATAACCTCCTCTCTGGGGGACAGACAGCAGAAAAGTGGGTGAAGGGAGATGTCGGACAGTGTAAGATATGACAATTTATAAATTATCAAGGATTCATGAGGGAGGGGGAAGTGGGGAGGGAGGCGGACAAATGAGCTGATGCCAGGGGCTTACATGGAGAGCAAATGTTTTGAGAATGATGAGGGTAAAGAATGTGCAAATGTGCTTTATACAATTGATGTATGTATGAATTGTGATAATACTTGTATGAGCCCCTAATAAAATAATTACAAAAACAACAAAAAAGCTGTTGTACATACATACAATGGAATACTATGCATTCCTAAAACGCAGTGATGAATGCATGAAGCACATCACCACATGGGAAGAATTGGAGGAAACTATGTTAAGCGAAGTTAGCTAATCACAGAAGGACAAGTACAATATGAGTCTGCTGAGGTAAGCGTAAAAATGTAAGGGGCATAGGAGAAAGTTCCTTTATACATACATTCCTGGGGTGAGATCCACTTACTATGGCAGGGGCCAGACCCAATCCAGGGATACATATGGCAGCAAAGTAAAAAGGAGGGGAAAGGAAAGAAAAAAAGACAGGGTAGCAGGGTCACAGGGCACTGACCCATCCAAGGAGAGGGTATTGTTTATATTTCCACAGCACAGCATGAGAGGAGCCAGCCTTCAACCTGTTGCACCAAGATGTGAATGTAACGTACTGGCATGAAACTGGTTACCAATAGGTCTGTGGGCCAGCCCCAATCCCAATGCACTTGGGAGGACAATACTGAAGCTACAAGGCAGAGGGGCACGTCTGATCAGAGCAAAAGGAGAAAAGGAAGAGGGAAAGAGAGAGTGGAGCACAACCTGGCCCACCAAGCCCTGATGACGATATTCCTGCTCTGAGCAGACAGTGCAGAGAGGACCATAGGGCCGGCTCCACCATGAGACACGACATTGCTCAATAACCCATAGTGCTACGGGGGACAACACTAGAGACACAGTTTGGAAATTGTGTCCGATCTGACCCCACCACACTGGGGTGAAATGCTAAGGGCATGCAGCAGAGCAGGAAGTGGGGAGCAAAGCAACAAAGTCCCCTAGGAATAACAAAAATAGGGGCGGGGGGTGGGGATGGGGGCAGCGTATGCCATCCCATCGGACTTGACTGGAAAACACTCCTAAAGGTCAGCAGACTCGGAATTAATTATAGGCTTTTCTTTTTTTGTTGTTCATTTTTTGTTTTGTTTTGTTGTATTCGGTTTTCTTTCTTTTTTTTTTTTTTTTTGCTTATTGTCTGCATGTCTGTCTAGATAAGATAAGCAGGAAAAACAATCTGGAGGAGCAAACAATGGGACCAATGGTTCTGGAAGTGGGGGGAGGGGGAAGGAAAAGGGTTGTCAACAAACCCAGGGACAAGGGAACAAGTGATCTAAAATTATTGGTGAGGAGGTTATAGGATGCCTGTTGGGCCTTGATAAAGGGCAATGTAGCCAAGAGGAATTACTGAAACCTAAAAGAAGGTCAAGCATGATAGTGGGACAAAAGGAAAGTAAAAGGAAATTGAAGAAGGAACTAGAAGGCAAAGGACATTTATAGCGGTCTAAATACAGGCATGTAAATATATAATGATAGGGAAATAGATCTATGTACATATATGTTAATATTAATGTAGTAGATAGACATTGGGCCTCTACTCAAGTACTCACTCAATGCAAGAACACTTTGTTCTAATAACATGGCATTCTGTGATGCTCACCTTCCTGACAGGATCACTGAAGACAAAATGGGTTCATAAGCAAATGTGAAGAAAGCTGATGGTGCCCGGCGTCTGGTCTTAAAGGCTTGAATTTGACCAAGCAGCCATCTAATTGAGAAGCACCACAGCCCACATGGAAGAAGCACAGGAGCCTGTGTGATCATGAGGTGTCGATGGGATCAGGTATCAGGCATCAAAGACCTAGAACAAAAAATCATAATGTGAATGACGGGGAGTGTGTAGTGGGGACCCAAAGCCCTTCTGTCAACAATTGGACGTTCCCTTACAGAAGGGTCACAAGACGAGCCAGTCAGGGTGCAGTATAGCGCTGATTAAACATACAACTTTCCTTTAGTTCTTTAATGCTTTCTCCACTGCACTGTCATGATCCCAATTCTACCTTACAAATCTGGCTAGACCAGAGAATGTACACTGGTACAGATAAGAGTTGGAAACAAAGGGAATTCAGGACAGATCAACCCCTTAGGACCAATAATGAGAGTGGAGATACCAGGAGGGTAAGGGGAAAGTGGGGAGAGAAAGGGGAATCTATCACAATGATCTACATATAACCCCTTCCCAGGGGGATGGACAAGAGAAAAGTGGGTGAAGAGAGAAGTCGGTGTAAGACATGAAAAAAAAAAGTAAATTATTCTTGAGGGAAGGAGGTTGGGGCAGGGGAAAATGAGCTGATATGAAGGGCTCAAGTAGAAAGAAAATGTTTTGAAAATGATGATGGCAACATGTACAAATGTGCTTGACACAATGTATGTATGTATGGATTGTGATAAGCATAAGAGCCATCAATAAGATTATTAAAAAATAAGAGTCTTACATCTGCTTCTGAAAACACCCTGAAAATATCTTCTGTAATCAGTGTGTGAAGCTTTGTCTTGGGGATTGTTTCAATGAAATTTCAAAGTTTAATTGCTAACTAAAAGAAAAGCTGGTTTAAAAAAAAAAAAAGAAAAGCTGAAGGTCATTATAGCAACTCCCCTTGGAAAGAAGAGAGACAGAACTGGTCAAAAGTCTATTTTTTTTGCTTCCACTGACCTCCTTGAAGTGGTCATCAGTTTTCACTCACTACTATCAATTCAATTCTGACTGATAGTGACCCTATTGGACAGATTAGAACTTCCCCTTTGGATTTTCAAAGCTGAAAATCTTTATAGAAGCAGATAGATTCATCTTTCTCCTGCAGAGGGGCTGGTGACTTTGAACTGCTGACCTTGTGGTTAGCTGCCCCATTATGTCACCAGGGGTCCTTGATCATTAATTTGTGTTACAAGTGAGCAGTTAATGGAATACAGGAACAATTAGCTGGTGATAGAGGTGATGGTATGCTTTGCTAAGCTCTAGTGCTACTGACTGTTGCTGACTCACCCTTCTGTCTGCTGACAGAGTATGCCTGTCTTGCCTGAGAGAAGACTCTGCAGTCTGCTTCCTTGACTTTTGACCCGGCAGCCCATGTGAGTTGAAAGACTTCTAGTATATTAACTGTTCCATGAAAGTGAGTGCAACAGAGCCCTTTGCACTGCAGTGTGGACTAATTAGCTCCTATTTATCATCTATCTATCTATCTATCTATCTATCTATCTATCTATCTATCTATCTACCTACCTACCTACCTACCTACCTACCTACCTACCTACCTACCTACCTATCTATCATCTATCTATCATCATAAGTGTTCAGATTTTATTTCTGTAGAGAACCCTGCCTAACACAATGAGGTACTTAGTTATTTTGACAATCAGGGAAAAACCAAAAAAACTGAACTAGTTCACTGCTTTTAAGTCTATCCTGACTCATATTGTAGCCTAGGAAATCCTATGATAGGGCAGTTATGTCACATGGTGCCATTATGAGTAGAAATCAACTTGACAACAACCAGTAAGAACCAGACGAAAACATAAATGTAGGGGAGAAGACTAAGGAGATTAGGCAAGGAGGAAGTGTCATATCAGAAATTCTTAAGTGTTTAAGATCAGTCAGATTGCTTTCCTAATGACTCTTCCAGTTCTATGTAAGAAATGAGGAGTTTTGTGGAAAAGGGAAGAAGAGATGCAATGTTTGAATAGCTGATGCTGGAGGAAAGGCATCAGAAGGCCCCAAACAAACAAACAAACAAACAAACAAACAAACAAACAAACAAAAAACCATATTGTTGAGAACGAGGAGGGTTGGAATAGGGACCCCAAACCCATCTGTAGACAATGGGACATCCCCTCACAGAAGTGACAAGTCAACCAGTGTGAAGTATAGCAATGATGAAACACACAATATTCCTCTGGTTCCTTGAGGGTTCTTCATCCCCCTACTATCATGACTCCAATCCTGCCTTTTACTGTGGGCTAGGCTGGAGTATGTACACAGGTGCAGAAAAGAGCTCAGAACACATGGAATACAGGTCAGATAGACCCGGAACAGAACCGGGAGTAGCGATACCAGGAGGGTTGGGGGAAGGTGGGGGGAGGAAGGGGGAAGAACCAAAGATGAAGGGAGACAGTGGTCGGTATAAGATATGAAAATAGTAAGTTATAATTTATCAAGGGGTCACAAGGGTGGGAGGGGGAGGGATGGTAAAATGGGGAGCTGATACCAAGGGCTTAAATAGAATGTAAAGTTTTAGAAAATAGTGATGGCAACATATGTACAAGTATGCTTGATACAATTGATGTATGGATTGTTATAAGAGCTGTAACAGCCCCCAATAAAATGATATCTAAAGGAAAAGAAATAAATACAAATGCATGTAAAAAGAAAAAGAAAATTGTATAAAATTGTCCTATTTATCTGATAGAATGAAATTCAGTTTCCTCCTTTGTGCTCAACTTGCTGTTCCTGCATCTGATACATTTATATTAACTTATCCCTGGAAAGATGGGTGGGTCAATGTGGAGTAAATGGAATTTTCTCCTTCACCAAAGGCAGTTCTATGACCTTCATACTAAGGTCTGGCAGCTGGACTGTATGTGGATGCTGAACCTCACCCCTAGATGGGATGTCACCAGAAAAGAAAGCCACAAGGAATCATCCAAGAGACATGGTTTGTTTAAGCAAATATTTTCCAAAGCCCGTTCAACTCCATCAATTTCGGTCAATTTAATCTAACTCATTGAAGCAGCAAATGCGTCTCGCCTCTCCAGCAGGGATGACCTTTGCTGAGACTCAGGGATGTTTTCTGTCCACCCTGCAGCCCTGTTTCCTCTTCAGTGGACTCTTGATGGCACGGAAGCATTTGAGGCGTATCTCTTTCTGCAGATGTGAAATTTACTTGTGAATTTTAGGATTCAAATTCTGCTTACGACTTGAGCAAATCCTATTGAAGTATGTAGAAAAGGAAAGAAAACAAGCTGAGGAGAGTTTAAACTACTTTTTCAACACAGTGTCATGTAGGAAGACAGTTTGTATCAATAAAACGGGGCTCAATCAGCACATTGCTCTGTTGTATTCTAACAAAGAAAAAAACAAAAACAGTTCCTTGTCTTTATTGAGTACCCTCCATACACTGTTTTGCATATAAATCTTAGGCAATTCTAATGAAAGTCACTTTGCCTTTTATGACAGTCTTTGAAACATGGAAATGCTGTGGTATGATTTATGTGATTTAGATAAAGAAGGCTGGATTAAATCCCTTGTTTTAGTCCTGAAATAATTCCAACATGCTGACTGATTATTATGGCTAGGTGCTGTGCCATCTGCTTTACATTCAATCCTCACTAGAAACCCAAGTATGAGGTTTAAATGTTTCCCCATTTTATAGATGATTGAATTGAGGCTTAGGGATATGAAATAACCTGCCTGAAGTCATGCATAGAATCAAGTCACCCATAAGGATTTTGATTCCAAGGTTTGTCTGATGCCAAAATCTATTCCTTAACATAACATATTTCCTATGTAAATTAAAAACAAAGAGAATTCTAGTCTTTACCCAGTAGATCATAAGCACATAGTAACTGAGTGCGGTGGGGGATGGGTCTTGTAGCCAAAGTTTTGAAAATGCCCATAAAATGACTGGGTGGGGGCATGCCAATAATGTGTAAAGAACTTTAATCGGAGGACTCATTCGTTTAGCCATTCCTCTCAGTCTAGCAGTGAATCCACCCACAAGCAGGGATAGAGGAAGCTTTCAACCATCAAGAAAGTTCCCATCTGAAGTGGTGGGGCCTGCAGACACACTGGAGTTAGAACATGGAGATCAGGAGGCAGAGAAAAGGACAATGCCAAGACTTTGAGGTGGAACCTCAGTGGGCTTCCCAGCCAGGCTGTACTTGACTTGTAGAGTCAAGTGCCCTTTGGGCTTTTATTAGTGCTCAAAAAGCTTTATACTACTCTATTAGTCTGGTTTGACTAGAGAAACAAATTCATACACACTCATGTGTTTGGAAAGAGCTTTATATATAAGAGCAATTGTAGATTAAGAGAAACATCCCAGCCAAATCCAGTTCAAGTCCATATTCTGGCCCATACATTCTACTTTAAACTTATGTAGTCATGCAATAAGGCCAAATGTAGGAGGATCGCAGGCCAGTGGGTGGAAAGTTTTGTTGATCCAGTGGCAGTAGAGGCATCTCAGTGCTGGTGTGTGTCTCCTCGTAGCTTCCCCAGCTCCAGTGCTATGGCTGCATCAGCAGAGCTCCATCAGGCTCATCGTCAGTAATGTCTCACAGGAAGTGAGTGTGGGTCCCATCTCCAGCAAGCTATTTATCTCCTTAGCGCCTCCAAATGAGGTCACCAAGCTGCGACCTGATTGACAGGATAACCCCCACCCCTTCACTCATAAGAGTCTCAAATTGACAACAAGTTATGTAACTACTACAAACACTAGAACAGTCTGTGTGGCCATTGCAACTGATTATCAAAGCCATAGAGAAGCAGAGTGCGGTGGGAACGATGGTTGGAGTCAAAACAGGATAAAGAAGGATACAAGGCAGAGACATATTTGACCTCTGCTTCAGAAGAACCATTCCGTGGGCCGATGTGGAGTTGGGTTTTCTTTCCCCCTTGTGTAACTAGAGGAGGTCAGATATGGCCCCAACACCATTTCCTCACTGAGGAATCCTTGTATGAATGTAAAAAGAGAGTATCCCCCATCAAAATTACTGATGGAATATGTAGCAAAAAGATACGAGATGGAAGTTTTCCCATTAATTTTCCAAGGCTGCTTGTCTTAGGAGCCCTGGTGGCACAGTTGGTCACAACGCAAGCCCAGTATTTGATCTACCAGCTATTTCACGGGGGAAGACTGTCTGCTCCTGTAAAGATTTAAGACCTCAAAAACCAAAAGGGCCAGTTCTATTCTGTCTAATAAGGTCGTTATGAGAAGCAATTGAGTGTATCAGCAATGGGCTTGGTTTTGGTTGTCTTTGACTTCTGTCCAAGTAAACTCATTGTCATTGAGTGGCTTCAAACTGCTCACCCTGTGGCTAGCAGACCAATGTGTAATTCTCACTGTGCCACCAGGGCTTCACTCTGTCCAAGTAGAGGACACAGTCTTCACCCCAGTTCCCAGGAACCTTCCAACTTTGCTTAGGAGGGCACACCTACTTGGAACATAACACTTTGGCAATAGTCTGATCAAGAGCCCACAATAAGACAATTTACTTATGCAATTGGAATACATTTTGTATCAAATATAGTTAGAATATAATTTTACAGCTTCCAAATGAAGTAAGAGATGTTGACTAAGACCATCAGTACTGCAAATATGACAAAGAGACTTACCAGGCTCTCATAACATTAACTATGAAGTTTTCTTGCAACACCCCCCAAACAAACAAAACCCCTGACTAATGTAAGCATCCAAATATAACCATCATTTTATAAGAAATGGTTCATTCTAACAGGAACAAAACAAAGTCCACAGTTTGGCTTATTGTGATAGCTCAATTATTTTTAATGTATTGTATCTCATCCCTATTCCTCTCCCCTGCCTTTTTATTTAGTTATTAGAGGCACAGTACTTTTTGTCTTATACAAATCTTTCATTCTGGATTTTGAAGACAAAATCACCTGGAACTATTTGACATGTTCATTAAAATGGAAACTAGATATTAAAAATCACTTTGTTCTGAGACATAGCTGTATCATTTAACCCCTTAGCAATTATTCACTTAATCGTAACCATTTCCTCAACTTTAGTGGTTAAAGTATTTTCAAAATATTTATTCAATGGGGTTTCTCATTAAGTTAAAGAGTTAAAAAAAGTTTTTACACTCAAGGCCAAAATAGGTGATTATTTTTCTTGGAAGAGGTAGAGTCAGAATGCTCCTAGGACAGACACAGGATGGCAAGGCTTCATTGGCTCCTGATGGCTACCACCATCACCACCACCACCGCCACCACCGACAATCCATGAGTTATGATTAAAGACCCCAAAATTGAACTAATTGTCATCAAGTCAATTCTAACATTGCAATTCTATGTAGGATTTCTGAGACTATATCTTTAAGGGAATAGATAGCCTCATCTTTCTTTCATGGAGCAGCTAGTAGGTTCAAACTGCAGACCTTGCAGTTAGCAGTTGACTGACTAGCCCATGGAGCCATCAGGTATGCTTTTAGGATGGGTGTAGGCTCGACGGTGGATTTGTTATTTTTTCTAGTTTATATTTGAAATTGTCCATAAAAATTAGTTCTGACAGTTAGATTTTATGTCAACCTGACCCTTTGTGAAAGTGTAGGAGTGGAGTCAACCCTATGAATCTAGCCATGGCCTGATAGTGTTTCCTTGGGGGTGCGGTCTTTTTAATGAGAGACTCTGAGAACCTCTCTTACTCTGGCTGTTCACCCTGCTTGCTTACTGAGATCCTGTTTCTGCCTCCAGGGATCCCCCATGTGATTTGCTGCTTCTGGGAGTTAATCTGGGAGCTATCAGTGTGCTGTCACGCTCCCACCAACCTTGGATCCACACAACTCTGCACTCATGGGTCTATGATCTCCCTGCATCCCACTTCACCTTTCTTCATCATCTGCCTGTGAGGCAGTAGAGGGCTCTGGCTAGCATCACACCAGGGACTTAAGTTGGATCGAGCTGGGGAACCTTCTTGATATATGAAATTACTTCTTGATATAAAGTTCTTTCTTATACATATATGAGTGTCTGGTTTTGTTTCTCTAGATGACCCAGCCTAACACACTAGTATCAACACTTTTATTATTAATATCATCTTATAAAAAATTCTAGTAGTCTATCTGTGTAGAAAAAAGTCATAAGAATGTTTGATTTTTGGTTCCATAATAGTTGGTTGCAGAAATCAAGAAGGTGATCCTTGGATGAACTCTATGCTGAAATTGGGCTTCAATGTCATTCAGCTATAGTTTGAGCTTGGCCAGGGTGAGAGTAGGTTGGAAGCTTGATGTAGGAAAGATCGATTATTAGGGTCTTTTGTTTTCTTTCAGCAGTATTTAGTCTAAATTCTAGTTACGCTCTTCTTATTGTTTTCCAAGCAGGAAAGAGACCCCTAACAACCAATTTCTTTACATATTGTCTATTCTTAGTAGGGAAAATGGTTACATGCTGGAATACTACTTGAAAGGTTGTCGGTTCACACCCACCCAGAGAATTTAACCTTTTACTTTTAAGTCCATTTGGAAGTAAAATCAGTTGATCTCCTTCTGATCTATGGTCTGCAAATCTACTTAACAAACTTGGCGTGACCTTGAATCAGAGCCACTAAGCTCCTGCCATGATCTCATTCTTGTTATATGGCCCCTTCACTGGGTTGAAAGTGCAAGAGGCAAAAGGTTGTTTTCTGACTGTTTCACTACTGTGACCCCAGGGCTTTTAGAAAGCACCTGACATACGAGGAGTGCCCCCTTCCCCCCAAACAGAATCCCCCCCCCAAAGCTATGTATTTATAATTTTTTTTAACAAAACAGCCCCATTACCTTCAAAGTACTCTCCATTACACTTAATACATTTGTCAAATCAAAGATTCCATTCTTGGAAATATTTTTCAAACTCATCTGTTTGGACAGCTGGCAGCACTTCCCTCATTTTTCTGTTCCCTTCTTCTACAATGTCAAATCCTTGTTTCCTCATGTCCTTCATTCACAGAAACAAAAAGAAGTCACATGGAGTGAGGTCAGGTGAGTAAGATGCATGGGGCAAGAGAGGCATACTGTTTTTTGCTCAAAACTGGCTCACAGAGATGGCTGCATGAGCAGGTGCATTGTCCTGGTGGCAAAACCAGTCCCCCATCTGCCACAAATCAGGCCTTTTTTGTCTCACACTGTGACACAATCTTTTCAGAACCTCTCAATAGAAAGCTTGATGAACAGTCTGACTTGGTGGAACGAACTCCAAATGCACAAGCTTACCTTTTCATCTGTTCAGGAAGCTGGCGCATGTGCACAATGAGGTTTGTCATCAACCAACATTTCACCTTTTTGAAACAAGAAATACACTTGTCCACCAGGTTTTCTCATAGCGCTGTCCTTGTATGCAGTGTTCAACATCACAACAGTTTCTGTGTCATTTTTCCCTAACAGAAAACAAAATTTCACAGCCACATGCTGTTCTCTTAAAAAGGTCATCACACACACACACACACACACACACACACACACACACACACACACACAGGTTTGAGTGAAACCACTTTTGTGAAAAAATTCACTGTGACCAGAGAGAACCTTCCCAGGTGATGCCACTGGGTGCAGTAACTCAGAGAGTGTTGCTCCATGCTTGCCTAACTGGAAAAATGTGTACTACCAAAGCTCTGATCCACCCAGCACAATTCCGGTTTATTTTGGGTGCCTCCTTATATAGCCAACTCTTGGTAAATATTTATTACACAAATAAGTGAAAGAATGAATGACAAATCATATGCAAGTGTTAGGAATTAAAAGGCAAGACCTGCCTTACATGAATGTAAAACAAGTGGTCTTTGTAGAACAGAATGAAGAATGTTGAGAAAACAAACCATTTAAAAGACAATTGAAATTCACTGGCTGCAATACTTGACTCCTCAGCATTAAAGCGTCACAATAACAACAAAATCTCACCGACAGCAAATTGATTCTGATGCATAGGAATTATATAGGTCGGAGGGAAACTTTCCTTGTGTAGTTCCTAGGCTATATGGGAGCAGAGAAGCGCATCTTTTGTCCATGAAATGGCTGGTGGATTCAAACTGATGGTTTCCCTGTGAGCAGCTTAACTGGTAGCCTGCTATGCTACCTGGGTTCCTTTCATGGGTCACAGGAGCGCTTTCATTCCTTCTCCAAAAAGTTCTTCCTAGACAAAAATGGCAATAACTGTCCTGAATGGGTATTCATTTATGAACTGCTCTCATTTCTTTGTGATTTCTGCGGCAGCAGACGAGGGATTTTCTTTCCTCTTCACAATTTTGCTCATCACCTCCTTTTAGCAGGTGGACTAGAGTGGGCACTGCACGCACGGGTGGCCTTTTTTGGTGGAGGGAGAGGCCATAAACGCTCTGAAAATAGTGTATTACTCATTTATTTAAGGTGAGAACAGCTGTGATGGAGAAGCTTGCTTCTCTACTATACTTTCATTGGTTGGCCTTGTGGGAACAGACTCCAGGCAAGAACTACGTTAGTGGAATGTCTGTCCAGGTACTAAATTTCAGAGATTTTAAGAAGTCTCTCATGGCTCACTGCAACTTGAATGCTAAAAGTAATTTAAAGCGTGAGTTTGAGTATGAATCTCCAGTCCTCCATGCACTGTAAAACCAGGGGGGAAATGATTCATTTTTTAAAGCCTCGCTCTTTTAATATTAGAAATAGGGATAATAGCATTATTGGAAGCATTGGGAGCAAAAGTTGTAGTGCGTACAAGTGTTCTTTCCCCCTCTATTTTCTGAAAAACTTGCTGTCGGAGTGGTCTTCTTTCTCCCTAAACGGTCAGTAGGATTCACGAGTGAAGCCGCCGTGGCCTCGAGCTTTCTGCAAGCGAGGCTTCTTGGTTGTCGCACATTCAGGGCACGTAACATATGCTAGTCTCTTTCCTTCTCGTTCACTAATTGTCTTAGTGTTTCCAGACGAACCTTACTTTCCCAAGTGTATTTTTTATTAATGATTGTTTCAGCTAGTTTCAAGAAATGCAATCAATGAGGGGCTTATAGTTATTTGTCTTTATTTCATCTGTGCCCCTTTTTGTTTCACAATTTCCTGATTTGGCTTAATGAACACTATTGTTTTATTCTACATATGCTTGTTTTCTTCTAAACATTGATTTCAAGGTTTTTGTGATCCTTTTTTTCTGACACATTGATATCACATTTTATTAATTTTATTTGCTGTCTTAATACTCACCAAGACAGTTGTTCTTTGAATGTTATGCTGCGTAGAGTTCTTTGAAAAGACAGAATGAAGGTCTTTGCACCTATAAGGAGCCCATTCTCTTACAAAATTTGTTTCCAGAATGAGCAAAGTGCAAATTACAAGTAGTAAAACAGCCAATTCTGAGCAGTTGTTTTGAATTTCTTTCCTTTTAAGGCACTACTAAGTAAATAGTCAATCTTCACCCCCTATTTCCCCCCCCGCCCATGTAGCTTGGTTCTTTTTCTTTTCTCCTTTGTGCCTCTGCACACATTCCTTAAGGTGGGCGAGTTTAATATTTTTAAGAGGTGTCTTGGCCACTTGCCAGGATACCAATGAAATATCTTTGGCACGAAGGGAGAAATTTGCTCTTTTGAGCACGATTTTTTCCAAGCTGTAGCTGCCAGGAAAGTACGTGTATTGTCTCAGTGCGCCTATGCTAGTGAGCTCTTCAGTCTATAATTTCCTTTTGGCTGGCTGACTCTTCAGGTACAGTCCTAGGTACAGGCAGGGTCAGTGGCTGCTTCAGCCATTTCCCATGAAGAAAGCCAGAAAGCCTGCTGGGACCTCCAGTAGGTCCTGTGCTGCTTTGATCAGACCACCACTTTAGACTTATTAGGGAAAGCTTAGCTGGCTGTGCAGTCTGGGGACTGCACATTCTTGGAGGATGTTCTTCTCATAGTCTATGATGCAAATAACTCCCCTAGGTTTGTCCATTGCAGTCACCATTTTCTGCGTGGCCCTGCTGATTTGTTGAGAAAAGCTATTTCTCTATGCAAGCTGCTTTATAAATGCATGGTAATGATAACATAGGGGTGTGGATTAGTTGGCTAAGTTAACTAAATACTAGCCAGAAACGAGGTTCTGAAAAGATTAGACACAGGAGGAATGTGTTTGGGTTTAGAAAATTTAAATAGGCCAGTTAAGATTGAATTGTGCTCCCTACAATATGTGCTGTGAATCCTAACCCCTATACTTGGTAGGTAGTGGTTATGAGTTGGACTGATACCCCCAAGGTCAGAAGTTTGAAATCACTAGCTGCTCCTAGGAAGAAAGAGGAAAGGAGACTTTCTACTCCCTACAAGTTAAAGTCTCAGAAACCTCCAGAGGCAATTCTACCTTGTCTTATAGGGTCTTTATCAGTCAGAATGGACTCGGTGGTAATGACTTTGGTTTGTTACTTTTGCTGAGCAAGTAACATCAGAAAAAGGACTATATGAAGAAGAACGTAGCATCAGATTGGAGGAAGGCTTATAAAGAACTTTCAGTATGCAGATGATACAACCTGGTTTGCTGAAAAAGGAGGAGAATTCAAAGCACTTGCTAATGAAAAGAAAAGATTGCTGCCTTCAATCTAGATTATGACTCAATATAAAAGAAACAAAAATTCTCATAGTACGTCCAATAGACAACACCAAGATAAAGAGAGAATTCACTGAAGCTATCAAAGATTTCATTTCATGTAGTCTCCAATTACTACTCATGGAATCGACAGTCAAGAAATCAAATGTTGTATTTCATTGGGTAGATCTGCAACACAAGACTTATATAAGGTATTGTAGAGCAAGGATGGCACTTGGTAGATTATGGTGCTCCCAATCCAACCTATGATATTTTCATTTGCCTTATATGCATGTGAAAGCTGGATCATGAATCGGAAAGACCAAAGAAGAATTGATACATTTGAATGGTAAAACATATTCAATATACCCTGGATGGTTAAAAGAACAAATGAATTTATCTTGGAAGAAATACAGCCAGAATACTCCTTAAAAGTGCAGATGGCAAGAATTTTCATCTCCTTGGCATCTACGTTGCCTTGAAGAAACTATTGGTCAAACTCTAGAGATCAAAGAAAATTCTGATGCTCAGAAGCAAGCGAGTAGAGCCATAGAAGTAAGTGAGAAAGTTTCTTTTGGCACAGAGAATCAATGACTCCACTAACAGAATATTTGTAGACATGCACATATTCAATAACCTAATGAAATCTTCAAAGAAAATGATAAACATAGAGTGGACAATAGAGATAGGGCAATGCTTTTTATGCTACGGCAAAGAACTTGTCTGAATCATGTTCACATGTTGGGGGAAAGTCGTGGCGTGTAAGTGATGAACTTGGGTATTTGGTTGAGGAGATTTCCAAGGAAGGTCTTAAAGTACACATGGTTCTGCCTTGCTGCTTGTGGTAAAATGTGACAAAAAGGAGATGGCTTAAAAATGAACTTTGGAAAACGGAAACAAAACCCAAAGATTTGGGTTATAAAAATCCGAGGAGATGTGTATCCTAAATCCCTGAAATGGGGGATTTAGTAATCCAATCTTTTGTTAAAGGCTGTGACTAATGACTAAACAAATAACCACAACAGAAAGCCCATCAGTTTAGACCGAAGGGTCCAGGAATAGTGCCCACAAGGAAGCCGCGTTGTCTGCCTCTTGGCGTTCTACAAGCAGGAAACAGGTTCAGGAACATGTGTTGTCCTACCAGAAAACAGAAGCATTGTCCCTTGAGGAGTCTGGAGATCAGCAAAACTGTTGAAGGAGCACCAGAAATATGGATGTCTAATCTGCTTTCAAAAGACAGAGCTATTGTCTCCTAGCCCTCACAGGTCAGAGTTACACTCTGAGTTTCAAAAGCTGAAGCGATTGCCCGCTAGGACTCACAAAGTCTCATCTTCACCAGCTTGTGTCCCCAGAAGATGGGGCCATCAAAAGTGAAGGGCAGGACTGCCTCATGGGCAGAAGAGGAGCCCGTTAGGGCTGACTGGATGGGGTCACCACTTAGATGAAATAACAGAATGAGGTCACCCAAAGTCAAGGCAGCAGAGTTGTCTCTCTGCTTTTGGGAGATAGAACTGAAATCTATGGTTGTGATGTCTCCACCCTGAATCCGGAGATTATCATGGCCGACACCCAGAGTCTGGATAGTGGGACCATTGTTCAAATGATCCCAAGGGTCATAGGGGACCACGTGTTTTTGAACTTGTTCTGTTGGGGTTTCAACTTGTTGGGTGCCCATTATACTTTCTTTCACTCTATTCCTGCCCCTCCCCCATTTGTAATGGAAATGTCTGCCTTATAGTTGTTCTATATTCCATTATATTTTGGAAACAGATTATTTGTGTTCAAGATTTCACAGATTCGAACAGGAGAAAGAACTTTGCTCCATGGTAGAGTGGTCATTCATAAAGTTTCATCTGTACTGGATGTAGATAATTCAGAAAATAAGATTTTTAGACTGGGAATAGATCGAAGATGTTTGGGAGATGATAAAATGAATGTGTTTTGTATGTGTGCAGAACATGAACTGTGGGGACCAAAGAGTAGACTGTTATGGATTAAATTGTGCCCCCAAATTATGTATTGTAAATCCCAATCCTTATACCTGTGGAACCCGTTTGAGAGCGAGCTTTCTTTGTTAGGTTAAGAGACCATATTAGCTCTGCTTTGAGACAGTCACCTTTGAGATATGAAAAGAGTGAGTGACAGTCAAGGAAGCAGGGGTAGACTCTATTCCATATGAAGATTACCAGGAAATTAGGGATAGAAGTAAAAGGTAATGACTTTCCCTCAAAGCCAAAGAGAGAGAATCCTTCCCACAGAGCTAAGGACTTGAATTCAGGTTCTCACAGTGAAAAAAATAATTTTTGTTTGTTAAAACCACTCTTTTGGTACATTTCTATTAAACCAGCACTTGATAATTAAGGGGATTTCTGGTGGCATTGTGGTTATGCATTAGATTGCTAACTGCAAGGACAGCAGTTTCGAACCACAAGCTTCTCCGAGGGACAAGGCTCTGTCCTCCATAAAGACCTACAGTCATGGAAGCCCAAAGGGGCGATTTTACCCTCCTCGATAGGGTCCCTGTGAGTCAGTAACCAACTCAAAGTCAATGAGTGAGTTAATTAAGGCAAGGTCCGGCCTTTTTTCTCACAAATGCAATTTTCAATCACCGTGATTTTCTTGTGTCCCTTGAGGAAATCTCTCAAGACATTCCCTTTGGAATTTCAAAAATTACTCGCCATAATTTTCTGAACAGCTTTGAACTTAACTGGTCCAGCAGATAACCCTGCAATAACTGTGGTGTCACTTAATCTGGTGTCAATTTAAGGATTAAGAATGTAGGGGTGGAGTCTAGGCTGTCAATCTGGATTTGGCCAATGAGATCTCTGTGTGGGCTTGGTCTTCCTCTAAGGATTCTGGGAAATCCTGATTCTTCCTCCTTGGAGGCGGGAGATATTTCTCTCTCTCTGCCCACACCCTGGGAAATATAGCAGCTGACAAGATACATGGACCCACCCTGATGCAGAGACCCCTGGCAGCGCTGAGATGTTTCCAATGACACTGGATCCAAAGACTTTCTACCCACTGGCCTGTGATCATCCTGCATTTGGCTTCATTGCATGTATTTCACGAGTCTGAAGAGGACTTTATAGATTGCTATCAGACATATGGGCTAATATTAGGCTTTTGGACTTGATCTGGGCTGGGCTGGGATGTTTTCTCAATGTTCAATTGCTCTTGTATATAAATCTCTTTCTTATACATATATGTGTGTCCATGGATTTGTTTCTCTAGTCTACCCAGACTAACACACAACCCTGCAAGCCATTTCTTTGACTGGACTTTTTTTTTGTTTTCTTCTTTTAAGATGCACTAATGAGATTAAAAAACGATTTTACTGAGAGAACTTGTCCTCAGCCATTTACTGAGCACAGAGACATGTTTAAACACATTTTGTTTTGAATAAATCTGTGCACGTATAAACTAGAACCTTACTAACAATATTTTTTGATGCACCCTTGTATGATAATCGTTAAGCACTTAATATGTTTACAGCGACTGGCATTTTACATACATCACATACAGAACAATCCTACGAAGTAATTCCTCTTGATTTTACAAAAGAAGAACATGTGTCATATAGAGAGATAAACAATGTTCCCAAGGCGAACCAGTTATTTGCTCACCTATAATCCATATGCTACCAGACTCAGCGTTGTGTTTATCTTCCTTTGTTTGGAGAGGTTTTCTTAGCTTATGTGGCCACATCTTTGGGAAATTTTCCCACATACTGAAAGGAATTTCCCTTTGTGGCTGTTCCTGTACAATCTCTGTTTATGGAGTTATAATGTATGCAGAGTCAGATCCAATGGCAACAACTGTTTGTTGCTGTTTGTTTGTTTTTTTCTCCTGACTGTGGAGTTGTGATATGGATTCTTGTAAGTTAATTAGAGGCATCGGTGTAGGGAAGCCATGTTTCAGCACCAGAGTAACTATTTTTGGGACAGTATTTAGAGGAACAGAAGACGTGGTAGAATTATGGTAGACTATACTTTGGGCTGCCAATCACAAGATCATATGTTTAAACTCACCAGCCACTCGATGAGAGACATGAAGTTGCACACTTCTGAAAAGATTTAAAATCTCAGAAAGCCCAAGAACGCTGTCACACTCTGTCCTATAGGTAGGTTTGAGTCAGAATTAACTTGGGGACAGTGGGTTTGAATGTGGTTTATTCAGAGGAACAGAGGAGTTCTTTTATAGAGAGAAGAATAGATCAGATATAAAGGTAGCTGTAGGGAAGAGAACCCGTGTGGAAATATGAACCCAGTTCACGTTTCCATTATCCTACAAAGCCCTGCTTCCTTGCTTACCTTTGGGCTTTGTGATATCTCCCCTTTTCCTTTTAGCTGAAGCTAGCCTGCCTGGTTCTGTTTCATGAAATCAAGGGATTTTGAACTAAGAGTCTCTGTCAATTACTTTTAGATTCTTACCATCTTTCTAAAAATAATTATTCATTGTACCTCGTAGACAATGACGATGCCATCTGGCTTTAGGTAGGTGAGGAGCTTATATGTTAAAATGGCCTGTAGCAACATGGTGATGGCTGACACTTTCTTAATTAAGGCTTCAAAATTTACTTCACCTTAAAAATACAAGACTTTCCACTATTACAATTATGTATTCAACTCTGTCATAAAACAGATTTTAGTCAGGAAGCTTGAGGCATGTTTAAAGGGAGATTTTCCCTGCAAAGTCTAATAAGGCTATTTCCCCTCTCAAAACCATGGAACATAATGTATTTTTCTCCCCGCCCCCTGTGTCTCTGTTGTATAGAGATGGAAGACTTTGTGTCCTCTCTTCAGTATCTTCGATATCAACATCTGAAATTACCTTCAAAAACCAGTGATCCTCAACCAGGAATGATGGGAATATTTCTGGTGAGTGATCCTTGAGACCCTATATATTCCAGGCACATCTGTATGACCTACCATTTCATATACTGAAATCATTCTCATGCAGATCATATTTAGCCTTACAGTGGAATAAGATGACAGAACTCTGTATGCATTTTAACGATCATTTAAAGAACTCCATACATATAGCAAAAGAGGATAATATTCCCCGCCTAAAACAACTGGACATTCCAGAATGACTTATAAGGATGTTAAACAGTCCAGGGGAAAAAATCATGTTAGCTTTTATTTCCATTTTCCCATGAACTTTTTTGAAGCCGCCTCATGTTTTATACATTGACTCAGACATTATTTCTACTCAGGCATTATCACAGTATCACATTACAGTTTCTTGCATCAATAAAAGGCACTTGCACTTCTTCATGCTAATGAAGAGTTATAAGAGAAGGACTAAAATGTCTATTGCAAACAGATAGAAAGCTGAAGTACTTTTCAGAGAATTTTCTATTCATATTCAACCGTTTGGAATACACTGGCATTGTATTCTATCACTTGTCTGTCAGTCTGTCCTATGGTGGGGGCTTGTGTGCTGCTGTGCTGCTGAGGGCTATGTTACTGGTGTTTTAATACCAGTGGTGTCACCCAAAGTAAACAGAGGTTTCCAAAGAGATTCTAGACTAAGAACAGAGATCAAAAGAAAGTAAATGTCTAGAAAATAATGATGGAACAATGTGTACAAATGTGCTTGATACAATTGATGTATGCATTGTTATAAGATCTGCAAGACCCCCCTATAAAATGATCTTAAAAATAAAAGAACAGATTAAGAACAGACTATGAAGAAGGACTAAGCTGTCCACTACAGAGGAATTAGTCACTGAAACCTGTGTGGATAGAATGAAAACATTGTCAGTGTGGTAGTTAGGCATTATGCTAACTAGACGTCTGTGGGATGGCTAGGGATAGAACCAAACCTGTCAGTCAAATCACAACCTGATGCCAACACAGTCTGATGATGTCATAAGTCTTTTGTATAAGAGTAAGATGAACAGAGATGATCTCTTTCTCTGCCCCTCTGCTGTCCTGCTTCTGGAATTCTTCCTACCTTAAGGGATGGCCCCAGGTATGTACTCTGCCATGTTTCCACCCACCTGGGATCCACAAGGCTCTGCACCCACTACTCTGTGGTCTTCCTGCTTTCTTCTTCACTTTTATGTGTCTCCCGCCTGCGGCTATGTGAGCTTGAATGGGGCCCTGGCTTGCATCGGACTTGTAGACTTGAATTTGACTGGGCTGGGGTGTCTTCTTGATGTAAAGCTCCTTCTTAACATAATGTTTTTCTTGTACATAAATGAGTGACACTGGATTTGTTTCTATAGATTACTCGGTTTACCACTGTCAGTTTCTGAAAACTTCATGAGTAGAAGCAGAACATTGTTAGAGACAGTGCCAGAAGACAAGGCCCCTCAGGTTGGGAAGCACTCAAAATATGACGGAGGAAGGGGTTCCCTTTCAAAATAGAGTTGACCATAATGATGTGGATGGAAAAAAGCTTGTGAAAATAAAGACTTCCAGACCTGCATTTGGCGATGGGATGTGACAACATGAGAAGAAACAGCTGCAAACATCAGTTACTAATTGGAACTTGGAATGTATGCAGTTTGAATATAGGAATATTGGAAGTTGTTAAAAATGAAGTGGAATGCATAAAGATTGATATTCACGGTGTTAGTAAATTGAAATAGGCTTGTATTGCTGATGTCAGATGGCTCTTGGATCAAAGCAGATAAAACCAGAGAAATGTTCACTTGTATTTCACTAGCTATGCAAAGGCATTCAACTGTGCAGATCATAACAAACTATGGATGACCTCGAGAAGAAGGAGGATTCCAGAAGACTTCATTGTGCTCGTACATGGATCAAGAGGCAGATGTGGGAGCAGAACAAGGCAATGCTGTATGACTTAAAATCAGAAGATTTGTGCAGTAGGGTTGTATTCTCCTTATACTTGTTCAATCTGTATACTGAACAAATAACCAGAGAAAATAGGTTATATTAAGCAGAAGGCGGCATCAAGATTAGAGGAAGGCTTATTAACAACTGGAGCTATGCAGAGGACAAAACCTTATTTGCTGAAACTGAGGAGCACTTGAAGAACTTGCTGATGAAGACCAAGGATTACAGCCTTCAATATGCATTGCAGCTCAATATAAAGTCTACCCGTATCTTCACAACTGGACTAATAGGCAACATTATGGTACATGGGGAAAAGATTGATGTTGGCAAGAGTTTCTTCTTGTTAGGGTCTACAACCTAACAAGCCCAGAGATTAAATGATGAATTGTAGTAGGTCAATCTTCTGCACAAGGCATCTTTAAAATCAAGGATGTTACTTTGAGGACAATGGTGTTCCTGACCCAAGCCAGGGTATTTTTGATAGCCTCATATGCATGTGAAAGTTGAACATTGAATATGGACCGAAGGCAAACTGATGCATTTGAACTATTATGTTGGCATAGAACATCAAAAGTACTATGGATAGCAAAAAGAAATAACAAATCTGTCTTGGCAAAGTACAGCCAGAATGTTTCTTAGAGGCAAGGATGTCAAGATTTTGACTCATGTACGTGGAACATGCTATCAGGAGAGACAAGTCCCTAGATAAAGATAACATGTTTGGTCAAGTGCAGAGGTAGCTAAAAAGAGAAAGCCCCTTAACAAGATGGATCGACACAATGGTTGCCACAATGGGCTCAAACATAAGAACAATTGTGAGGATGGGGCAGGGCCAGGCAGTGTTTCATTCTGTCTTCCAGACGATTGAGTCAGAACGGACGGGATGCACCTAACAGCCATTGTATCGCCATAGAACAACCACCAAAGAAAACGTTATCACTAATAGCCAGCCCAAAGTGTATGAAAAATGTCCTTTGAGTTTAATCTGGAACAAGCAACTTTTTGAAATAATGTCTTCAAAGCTGTTATAATTATTTTTTATTCCTGTTTGGACAATTGCTATGCCAGGAACTCTAAATGAGGTTCATTAGAGCCCAGAAGTCTTTAGACACTGTCTAGCAACGGGGTGTGCTGATTGTTCCTGTTTTGGTATGATAAGAAAATGACAAAAATACCACAAAAAAGGGACACACAGAGTTCTTACTGATTGATCTAAGGGAAACAATACATTCTCAAACAATTGTTCTCCATAGGTGAATCCATTAGTAAGCCATAATTTCGACCACATATAGATCATTTGACATTAACCTTGTAAGTAGTCATTGTTAAAAAACATAAGATGGTATAATTTTACAGTCAAATTTTAAGTCATGCTATATTGACAATGAAATCATAAGCCATGATGTGAACAGTCATTTATACACAGGTGTACATGGAAAAGTTGTGGCATTACTAGAGCCTGTAGGTGTGTGCACGCGCGTGCATGTGCGTGTATGTATGTGTGTGTGCATGCACGTGTGTGTACCACCCTGGGTGATATTGTCAGAGAAGGTGACACCAAAATGACCATCTCTACAATTATTTTGTGGAATTTCAGAATAAATTTTTTAAAAATCCGCATAAGGTGTTATACGATGAGAAAAACCTGTAAGCCCAATTTACATTTGTCAATATACGAACAAGGCTAAAACTCTATGCATTTTTACTTATATAACCTTCTAATCTATAATGGACAAAATTGTTATTAGAAACCAATGAAAATGACTTTATCTGTACGTGCTGCTGCTTCCATCACTCCTAGTGCTTTAATAGTCATCGATTTTGTCAAATTTGTGTGTGTGCACATGCACATGTGTGAGTGTGTGTGTGTTAGCTACCATACGCAGTCCTCATTGCCTGCTACTGAGAAGCCAGTGGTGTGAACCTACCTAGTGGCTCCACGGGAGGAACAAAACTGAACTTGTAAGTATCACTCACATATTGTTTCTTTTATAATTTAAATTTGAAATAGATTTTTGGAATGTAACTTTTAAATGTTTGCATTTTATTTTTATTTGTTACAAGGATAAGTTACAAAACAATGAACTCAAGATAATCAAATTAGATTTTATTAATAAAGTAAAAATATATGTGTCCATATTCATGTGGAATCACACAGATCATGCTGTAACAAGGCTAGGTGTGAAACAAATATTCATCAAAAGCCCAGATGTATCACATGTCTTTCCACTTAACAGAGTGCAAAGCCTTGGCCACCTGGAATGATTCTATTTATTCTTCTGTGCCCACAGGCAAGTACTATAGATCGTGCCGATCTTCATTGTCTTTTGCCTCTGGCTACACTCCAGAGCTTCCTTCAGCCACTGTCTAAATATTGATAGATCAATTCCACACATGCTGTCTTTGTGTGCTTGTGTGTTTTTATCTATACATAAGCCCTGGTGGCGTAGTGGTTACACATTGGATTGAGATCCTCATGGTCAGCAATTTGAATCCACCAGCCACTCGTTGGGAGAAAGACAGGACTTTCTACTCCCACAAACAGTAGTAATCTCAGAAACCCACAGGGGGTTGCTATGAGTCAACGTTGACTTGATGGCAATGAGTTTGTATGTATGTATGTATATATATATATATACAGTCAGATAGATATATATAGTCATATTATATACAGTCAGATATATGAATATATATGTGCACATATTTATTCATGTACCTGATTATTCTCTTTACAAAAAAAGTCATGGAAAGAAACATTTGTGCTTGGTTAGGAGCCCTAGTGGTGTAGCAGTACACCTTGGACTGCCAACTGCAAGGTCAGCAGTTCTAAACCACCAGCCACTCCAGTGCAAGTCTGGCCTCTCTACTCTCATAAAGAGTTACTGTCTCAGGTACTCACAGGGCAGGTCTACCGTGCCCCATAGGGTGCTGTAAGTTGGCATCTACTCAATAGCAGTGAGTTTTGAGTTTGAGCGCCCAAGTGTGCTTGTATTTTTTAATTCAGATTGGTTTTGTTGTCCTAAATATAGTTAAGCTTTTAAATTTCTTTCTCAAATGGTAATCTGTAGATACTTGTGGGAAGAAGAGAATGGGAAGAGAGCGTACACAGCTGAATTCTTTAGTCTCATATATTAAGAAGCTTGGCAGGCTGGGTTTCTGGGGTGGAGGGAGGCCTTCACTCTTAAGAGTTAGAGGTAAGTTCCAATTACATTCTCATAATTAATTGCTCCCCACTATACCCTCCAAAAATAGTGCTACCTTAAATTTACCTCTTACAAGCACATGGCTGATTGCTACATAGCAGGCAGCTTTACTTATAGGAGCAGACATCCTTTTGCTATCTCTTCCTGCAGTGTCATCCAACCCCCACCCCTCCCCACACACACCTTCCCCCAGTACAAGTATTAGGTTTCCTCACCTATGAGCTCAGGGACCTTACTGTAGATACCACCCACCTTGTGCCACATGTAACTACTGAATATGCATGTCTTATGGGGCCTATAAATGTCCCACAATAGTAAATGGGCTCTCTCTGCTCCTAGTTCCACGTGGTCCATCAAGAGGAGCTGAGATGAGCAGGCTACTATAAAGTGTGTGTCTGACTCCTTTATTTTATTCTTTCTCCCATCTCTCCTGTTCTCCATGACTTCACTGTAATCTTTATAGATCATCGCCAGACCATTGCACCGACGGGCCCTTCCATTGTTGCAGGCTGTTTTCCTCTGAACTTGAAGTCTCTGAACATTTATTCTTGTGTGAAAAATCTAAATCACTGGGTAAATGTAATAAGATTAATATTGCTCTGTGAGTTTTAAGCTTCCCTGTGGAAAATAAAGCATTCCATTATGGTGTCCACTATATACTCAGTAAATAGTCTGATCTCAATACCCAACTTTTACCTTTTTTTATATTTCATGAGAAATCATATTCAGGTCTTCACAGAACTGCTGCACAGTTCAGGACACAGCAAAAAATTGTTCGAATGTAACTTTGTTTTCCTAATGTTGCTTCACATTAAGGCGTAGCTTCTCTCAGACAAGGTTTAAAAGGCAACAGAGTTCATCTTAATCACTAAAAATGAAGAAAGAAAATCAGTTAACAAAAGACTATTCCTATGCACTCAGAACTATATAAGAAAATATTAAAGATGAGTAGAAATATCATTAAGCAGACTCTAGAGATATATTCAGTACGAAACATGTTGCGATACTTTATTGGACGTTTTGTGTGACAAAGCTCACTTCTTTTGTTTCCATCTTTAGACTTTAGATGCCTAGTTCCCAGGAGGATACTTTCAATCAAGGAGGACCGAGCACCAGAAAGCATTGGCCCTATGAAGCAGAAAGCAGAAAGTTTAAATAGTTCAACCTTGCTCCTTTTCTTCACAGATGCACTGTTTCACTGAAAGCTTGTGAAATCAAAAGGGGCTCGCTTAATCTTCTCCTATGATCAAAAGTTAGTAGCGTCTTGAGTAGAAAAATGGAACCCTAGTGGCACTGTCAGCTAAGCCTTGGACTTCAAACAGCAGGTTGTTGGTTCAAAACCACCAGCTGCTCCACAGGAGAAAGCTGAGATGATTGACAGCTGCAGAAATCCTATCTAGGGCAGCTATGGGTCAGAAATGACTTGGTGGCAGTGGGTTGAGCAGGAGAATGATTTGTATCACTTAAATAATTGGATATTGAGACTGGAGCATAATGGGAAATTGGAATGAGTTTATATAGTTAGGCAACTGGTCTATTAGTAGCGTGCGTTCCGTGTGATGAATTTTAACTGCCTTTGACATTATGATGAGGTTTTATGAGTTCTGTGGGCTGAATTATAACACTAAAATTGTGAGTACTTTTTCTTCAAATTGATGCATTTTGTCTCAAAAATGGTTATCAGAGAGTTAAGGTTGGGTGGTTTATAAAGGCACATCTCTGTTGATAGGTGCTGTTGAGTTGGTTCTGAATGGTAGCGTCCCTATGTCCAACAAAATGAAACACAGCCTGGTCCTTCACCATCCTCACAATTGTTTTTATGTTTGGGCCCATTGCTGCAGCCACTGTGTCAGTCTATCTCGTTGCGGGTCTTCTTCTTTTTCTCCACTTTACCAGGCATAATGCCCATTTTGAAGGACTCATCTCTCCTGATAACATGTCTAAAGTATGTGAGACAAAGTCTCACCACTCTTGCTTCTAAGGAGCATTCTAGCTATACTTCTGCTAAGATAGATTGATTTTTCTTTTGACAATTCTTTCCGTCAGGTTTTCTAACTCTAGGTCTCTGTACATTTCATCGTAACACTGTGTTTTTTCTTCTCAAGCTTCTCTTTGAAATGTTCTGCTCAGTTCTTCGACTTCATTTCTTCCATTTGCCTTAGCTACTGTACGATTAAGCGCATGTTTTAGAGTCTCTTCTGACATCCACTTTGATCTTTTCTTTCTTTTCTGTCTTTTTAAATTAATTAATTAGTTTATTTTTTTCTTTTTTAACATTTTATTAGGGGATCATACAACTGTTATCCCAATCCATACACACATCAATTGTGTAAAGCGCATTTGTACATCATTCTCAAAACATTTTCTCTCCACTTAAACCCCCGACATTAGGTCCTCATTTATCTCCTCCCTCCCCACTCCCCCCCTTTTCTGTCTTTTTAATGACCTTTATCTACCTTCATGTATGATGTTTTTAGTGTCATTCCTCAGTTCAGCAGGTCTTTTGTCATTAGTGTTCAATGAGTCAAATTTGTTCTTGAAATGGTCGCACAGTTTAAGTAGGATATACTCAAAGTGGTATTTTGGTTTCTAAAATCATGGATATTATTTCCTTCAGCTTTAACTTTAATTTACATATGAATAATTTAGACCCCACAGTGGGTCTCTTGTCCCATTTTAGCTGTTGATATTGGGCTTCTCTATTATTACTTCCCACAGATGTTTCAATTTGATTTCTGTGTGTCCCTTCTGCAGAAGTCCATGTGTATAGTCAGTCACTTTTTGTATTTTACGAAAGGTATTTGTGATGAAGAAATTGTTGGTCTAGCAAAATTCTATCATGTGTTCTCTGGCTTCCTTTCTATCACCAAGGCCAAACTTTTCAATGACTGCTCCTTCATCTTTGTTTCCAACTTTTGTATTGCAATTCCCAATAATTATTGATACATCTTGAGTGCATGTCTGATCAATTTTACACTGAAGATGGTAAAGTAATTCAGTTTCTATCTCATTACATTTAGTGTATAAATTTGAATATTAGGTATATTGACTGGAGTTCCTCTTATGTGGATAGGTATTATGTTATCACATTGTACTTGAAGATCTGGACATAGCTCTCTTTGTGATGATGAATACAATGCCATTCCTCTTGGGTCTGTCATTTCCAGCATAGAGTAATCACACCACAACCAGGGCTCCAAGACTGCTTGATTCAAAATCACCAATACCAGTTCATTTCAGCTCACTAACCCCTAGGGTATCTGTATGGTTTATATTTCATTTTTTAACAACTCCAAATTTTCCTAGATTCATGCTTCTTATATTCTAAATTGCACTTATGTGTACAGCTATTACTTCTCACTGAAGTCCTACCCCATCAGCAATGGGAATTTTTGGAAGCTTTACTCCCGAAGACTTTATTCCATCTTTGCCATGATGGCCAATGCTCATTTGAGAAGGCAATTATTTCTCAGTTATAATTTGAGTGCCCTCCAACCCAAGGCCCTCATCCTCTCGCACGATCGCTGACAGCGTTCTGAAGCTAAGCATGAGGTTTCCACTACCTGACCGATGTTTGCTGCTACTCAGGAGGTTTTCAGTGGCTAATGCCTCAGAATCAGAAGTGGGCAGCCCATTACTTAGTCTGTTCTTAATATGGAAGTTCTACTGAAATCTGCTCACCTACTTCGGGTGACCCTCTCAGTATTGGAAATACTATAGTTTCCAGCATCAAAGCAAGACAGAACCCACCACAATATGACAAACTGACAGATAATTGGTGATTCTAACTTACAGAAACCCAATATGACAGAAGAAAATACTCCGCAGCCCTATGCCATCTTTATAATTATTGTTATGCTTAATCTCATTGGTGCAGCTGCTGTATCAACCCACTGTATTAGTCTGGGTACTTTGGAGAAACAAATCCACAGCAACTCATGAATAAGAGAGAGTTTTATGTAAAGAAAATGTTCATCACGAAAACAGCCCAACCCAATGCTGCCCAAGCCCACAAGTCCAACATTAACCCATTAACCCAACACCAGTCCACAAAGTCCTCCACCTCACAAAACAGAGGCAATGATGCCGACTGCAGGAGGAAAGCTGAGTCAGTGAACAAATAAGCATCTCAGCACTAGCAGGGGTCTCCACACAGCTGCTCCAGCACCCAGGGCTGCATCGGGATAGGTCCATGTAGTTTCTCCTTGGGGATGTCTTGTAGGAAATCAATCTTGCAAGCTGAAGCAGGGAACTCCTAAGGCAGCTGCACCTGGTACAACCATCACAAAACAAGAGACTCGAGAACTAGAAAGGCGAGGCTCACCACCCATTTATCCCTCCGCCTTTCAATTAGCCCCACATGTGATTATCAGCCAGGCTGGCACAATTAACTAACTTACCCACCTTGTTAAAAGCATATCTCTTTTGGCATTAACTCTATTTTACCAAGCACAGTGTTCTTTTCTAAGGTCAAGTCTCTCCTGAAAACCTGTCTTAAGTATGTGAGATGAAGTCTCTCCATCCTCATGTCTAAGGAGTTTTATGGCTATACTTTCTCCAAAATAGATTCACTTGTTCTTTGGGCAGTTCCTGGAGCGTCCAATATTGTTCATCAACATCACGATTCAAATGCATCAATTCCTTCTCAGATCCCTTATTCAGCGTCCAGGTTTCCCATGCACCTGAGATCATTGACAATCACTATGGCTTATGTCAGGCACACCTTAGTCCTTAGTGATGGTTTTTTTTTTGTTTTTTTCAGAGTTCAGTTTGGTTTATTGAGCATATTACAAAAGAGGGTTTAGTCAAAAAGACCAAAGCCCACGTCATCATCACATTCTTCAGACTCTTCTTTCTTGGCTTCCACTTTCTTCTCCTCAGCTGGGGCAGCAGCCGTGGAGGGTGCAGGTCCTCTGGCTGGTGCAGCACCAGCAGATGGGGCAGGGCCACCAGCCCCTGCATTAAGATGAGGCTCCCGATGTTGACGTTGGCAAGGGCCTTGGCGAACAGGCCGGGCCAGAAGGGCTCCACGTTGACGCCGGCGGCCTTAATGAGGGTGTTGATCTTGTCCTCCATGACGGTCACCCCATCGTCGTGCAGGATGAGGGCGGAGTAGATGCCGGCGAGCTTGGAGACGGAGACCATGACCCGGGAGTCTTGGGCTGGCGGCTGCCAGGCGCGGTGCTAGTCGCCGGATGCAGTGAGGGGCTCACCCCAACGCGGCCTTAGCTTCCTCGGAAGGACCGAACACCTTAGCAGCAGCCGAGGAAAGAGATAGTGATGTTTTTGCTCTTTCATTCTTGAAAGAAGTTTTGGGCAGGAGATTTGCCCAAAGCAATATGTCATTTTAATTCTTGACTGCTGCTTCCATGAAGGTTGACTGTAGGACCAAGTAAAAGGACATTCTGACAACTTCAGTCTTTTTATCACGGTGTTGTCTATTGGTCCAGGTTTGAAGATTTCTGCTTTTCCCCCCATTGGGTTATGATCCATACGGAAAGCCATAGTCTTTGATCATGAACAGTAAGTGTTCCAAGTCCTCTTCTCTTTCAGCAAGCCAGGTTGACTCACCTGTGTATTGTAAGTTGTTGGCGAGCCTTCCTCCGACTCTTCGTAGAGGGCATCCTTCTTCATATGGTCCAGTTTCTCAGATTATTTGGGCGGCATCCAGATTGTATCCGTATGGTCATTTCTGAATAACACTAGGGTTAACAATGTGATCCTTGGACCAGGGTTGTATACTGTAACATCTCACTTGGTGCATTTGTGCAGCAGACGGATTTATGTTTGAAGAAAATGTAATTTTTAAAGTACATATTGTATTAGGATGAATGAGCATGCCTGTAGGGCAAGTTGTAGAGTTGCCACTAGTGAGGCAGTGGAGATGAGTCAGGCTTTTCCTTGGAAGAGGTAGATGCTCTAAAAAGCTGTAGCCTGATTGTGCAGCACCAGCTTATCTCCCATGGTTGTGTTATCTGACATGTAGACATGAGTTTGGCCATAAATCTCCATCTGCTCAATATATAGGAGACAAGCTGCCATGGAAACAGAGGGATCATCTCTATCTGAGATCAGGCTTTTGAAACAAGAGTAACTACTAGGTAATTTTACCCTCTATAAATTAATTTTTAAAAGAATTATTATTCTATGGGAATTCATGTTTAGTTTCAATTGTTATCAAAGCTCCATTGAAATAATCTGAGCTATAATATTGACTATAGGCAGAAGATTGGGCTAACAGATAAATGAATTGTTGGATTTTGTGAAGTAGGTGAACTGATGGACTGTTAGATATTCGAGTCTGGTGTCCTTGGTGATATAAGCCTGGATGTAAGATTAAAGACACTGGGGGCCCGGGCATGATTTTTAAAATCATTTTATTAGGGTCTCATAAAAATCTTATCAATTCCATACATACATCAATTGTGTAGCATATTTGTTCATTCATTGTCCTCATCATTCTCAAAACATTTGCTCTCCACTTAAGCCCCTGGCATCAGCTCTTCATTTTTCCCCTCCCTCCCTGATCCCCCCTCCCTCATGAACACTTGGTAATTTATAAATTATTATTTTGTCATATCTTGCCTTGTCCTATGTCTCCCTTCACCCACTTTTCTGTTGTCCGTCCCCCAGGGA
>NW_022103968.1:48197016-48226943 GCF_000313985.2 Echinops telfairi | reverse complement strand
TACTTGAGTGGAGGCCCAATGTCCTTCTGCTACCTTAATACTAAACCTATAAATATATGCACATAGATCTATTTCCCCATCCTCATATGTAAATAAAAAAAACACACAAATGCACCAAAGTGAGATGTTACAGTATACAATCCTGGTCCAAGGATCACATTGCTAACCCTAGTGTTATTCAGAAATCACCATACTGATACAATCTGGATGTCTTTATGCACATGTCTTTATCTAGACCTCTATAAATGCCCTTTGCCTCCCAGTTTTTTCCTCTATTTACTTTGACTTTCCTCCTGTCCCACCATCGTGCTCAGTCCCCACCTGGGTTTCAGCAATCCCTCTTGGTTACATTACCCTTGATCATGCCCTACCAGGTCTCCCACACCCTCCTCACCACTGATTTGGATCACTTGTTGTTCCCTTGTCCCTGGGTTTGTTAACACCACTACCTTTCCTCCCACGTTCCCCTCCTCCCATATCCGCCCCACCCCACCAGCTGTTGGTCCCGGTTTTTTCTCCTCCAGATTGTTCATCCAGCCTATCTTATTTAGACAGACCTTTGGAGATAATAACATGCACAAAACAAGACAGCAAAACCAAGCAACAATTTATAAAACAACAACAACAAACCAATGACAAAAAACAAAACAAAACACAAGGAAGAAAAGTGCATAGTTAGTTCAGCAATTGTTTGTTGGCCTTTAGGAGTGTTTTCCAGTCCAGTGTGTTAGGGCACCATGCCCTGGCCCCAAAGTCCACCTTCAGCATTCCCTGGGGACCTCGCTGCTCCATTCCCTTGCTGTTCTGTTGCACCCCCTTAGTGTTTTGCCTCTGTGTGGCGGGATCAGATCTGGTGCAATTCCCACACTGTGTCTCTGGTGTTGTCCTCTGTAGGGCTATGGGTCAGTGAGGGGGCGTCATGTCTCATAGTGGTGCCGGCCATGTGGCCCTCTCTGTGGATTGGCTGCTCTAATTGGGAACATCGTCCTCATGGCCGGGTGGGCCAGGATGTGCTCCACTCTCTCCTCCTCCCCATTCATCTGCTCCGTGTGCTCCGATCAGATATGTCCCTCTCCTGGAGCTGCAGACTCAATGCTGTCTTTTGAAATAAATTCTTCTGGGGGGAGGGGCAGGTGTACACATAGTAGTTGGGATTGGGGCCGGCCCCCCAGACCTCTCCACTGGTTCCCTACTCCACACCAGCATGTTGCATTCACATCTTGGAGCACTGAGTTGAAGTCTGGTCCCTCTTTCCCTGTGAAGATATAAACAATACCCTCCCCTTGGGTGGGTTAGTGCCCTGTGCCCCCGCTACCCATTTCTTTTTTATTATTTTTTTTCCTTTCCCCACTGCCTTTTTAGTTGTCTACCATGTGTATCCCTGTATTTGGTCTGGTCCTTGCCATATTACCTGGTCCTCACCCCAGGAATGTTTGTATACAGTAGCTTTTTCCCTATGCCCCTTTCGCATTGTTTTTTAAAGCTTACCTCAGCGAACTCATGTTGTACTTGTCCTTTTGTGCTTGACTTACTTCACTTAGCAAGACTTCCTCCAGTTCTTCCCATGCAACAATGTGCTTCATACGCTCATCACTGCTTTTTAGTGATGCGTAGTACTCCGTTGTATGTATATACCACAGCTTTTTAATCCAATTGTTGGTTGATGGATATTTGTGTTGTTTCGAACTCCTTGCAATTGTGAACTGTGCCGCAATGAACATTGGAGCACAGATATCTGGCCTTGGTTTGTTTCTTGTCTCTTCTGGGTAGATTTAGAAAAAAGACTAGCTACTTTGAACTGAGAGTTGGGGTGTGTGTGTGATGAAAAGTGTTAACTTACTCAGCAGGTAACTAATAGGTTAGAGGTTTCAGTCCACTCAAAGATGCCTCAAAAAACTGGCAATCTACACCCCAAATCAGTCAGTATAATCCCTCTGAAACACAGTTCTAAACTGACACACAAATGGTCAACATGAGTCAGACTCAACTCAAGGACAAGTGGTTTGTAATTGTATTTTGAACTAAATTAGCCTCTGGTGTTCTTTGGAGTTTGGGTAGCTAGAGGAAAACCACAAGACACTGAACATGAACTTACTCTGATTATAAGGACATGAGGATCGTGAACAAAGAAATTGGAAAAATGAAGATACATCAAAGATATTGACGCTAATTATGTCAAAGTTATAAACAGAAACTCCCTTGTTGGCTAGAAATTGATGCCCATGGTGATTCTCTGGTATGGTGTGTACACAGAACTGGTCAGCACTCTACAAGGCAGAGACCTGAACCAGCAAGAGCATTGCCACCACCATAGAGAGGCTAAGTGACAAGGATTATGTCATTCTGGGTACACCAGAATGAAGCACAGCCTAGTCCTGTCCATCCTCAAAATTGTTCTTATGTTTTAGCTACTTCAATTTCACAAGCCCTGAATTCCTCTTCCATGTGCCTTATCCTCAGCATTCTGTTTCTTTTACCAGCCTTTTAAACGGGTGATGGTTATACATTGGCCTCTAGCAGAAAGATTCTACAAATGTCAGGCTTCTCTTTACTCCTTTCTCCTGCATTCTTGAGCCCACATATCCTAGCTGCTTTTAGTCCAGAACATCAATTAAAAAAATCATTTTATTGGGGGCTCATACAACTCATCATAGTCCATCCATCCATCCATATGTCAAGCACATTTGTACATTTGTTGCCATCCTCATTCTCAAAATATTTGCTTTCTACTTGAGCCCTTGGTATCAGCTCCTCATTTTCCCCCTCCCTCCCCTTCACACATGAGGTTCCTTTTAGCATCTCTGTTAACTGCTGTGTTTCCATTGGCTTCTCAGGCCCCTGGCCCATGTTGCTCACCAAGACCTTTGGGCAAATGCAGTGCAGAATGCTAGGCTCAACAAAATGCATTTCTTTTTTTCTCAGTGATCTCATTTGCTTAACTACTGTCAGTGCTTTGCGCCTTACCATTGTTTTGGTGGCTTTTGCATTTTCGCACTTCGTCCAGCTTTTCTAGTTCTTGAAGGGAGAGTTGTCCGAAGGCATCCTTCTTCTGGTACCCATCTTTATATTATAATATGCTTTGATGTGATTAGAAACAATCTCCAGATCTAACGGGTCTATCACAATAAGTAAGAGCTTATTTATCATGGTGGAGACTGCTTGCCGAAGCTGGGCTGAATGAAGAGAGAATGGGCTTCCCAGGGTCATCTAAGGTCCCAAGGTGATAGTGGCCCCTCCATCTTTCCGTTGCTTCTTTTAGGACACACGTTTTCTTTTGCTGTAGTGGCAGGAGAAGAAACTTATTTAAGCTTTGATCCCTTCTCTTTTATTCTTTGTTTTAGGCAATACTTCTGCTCACGGCTCATTTGTCAAATATTGTTCCATGGTGCTACCTTACTGAAAATAGGGTGGTTGGTTAATATATTTGTTTGTGTCTTTGGAAGAAGAAGAAATATGAAAGATAGCTAACATGGGAAATAATATTTACTGTCTACTGTACAGATCATGTTATAGAAGATTTACATATTTATATCTATTGCTTATTACAAAAACCTTTAGAGTATGTGTTATTAATCTCATTTTCAACACCAGTAAATAGAATTGTGCATTTTTAGCACTTGAACATCATGCAAACAGTTAATACTGCAATTAGAATTTGACTCTTACAATTCTGGCTAGATCAGAGGATGTACACTGGCACAGATAGGAACTGGAAATGCAGGGAATCCAGGGTGGATGATTCCTTCAGGACCAGTGGTGTGAGTGGTGATACTGGGAGGGTAGAAGGAGGGTGGGTTAGAAAGGGGAAACCAATTACAAGGATCTACATATAACCTCCTCCCTGGGGATGGACAGTCAGACAGGGCAAGATATGACAAAATAATAATTTATAAATTATCAAGGGTTCATGAGGGAGGGGGGAGCAGGGAAGAAGGGGAAAAATGAGGAGCTGAGGCCAGGGGCTTGGGTGGAGAGTGGATGTGTTGAGAATGATGGGGGCAATGTACAAATGCGCTTTACGCAATTGATGTGTGTATGATTTGTGATGAGTTGTATGAGCCCCTAATAAAACGATTAAAAAAAAAAAGAATTGGACTCTAGAATGCCCCTTATGTGAAAGTATTTTCTTTTCCCAATAGGAAATAAATCATACATATAATAAATATTTGCTGACTTGAATGAACAATGTGTGCATGATACAGTCTTTTTCTCTTTCATTTTAGAAAAAAGTTTCATTTTTTAAAGAAAAAATATGCTGAGTCAGAGGGCACGGCAAAACTTCAACAAAGAATCCGTCATCAGTGGAATGAACTCACTCCTGGGAACTGTGCTCTGGAACTATTTATTCATTTCGTAAAACTTACCCTGAGCTCAGCCATTATGGAAGATAAAATTGCCTTTTGAAGAAAGATAATGGTTAGAGGCTGAAAAGGTGTGGGGGATCTAATGCCAAGAAAAATAAACAGATTCTGTGGGTACCTGGTCTATTTCAATAAAAATAATCTACTGTCGCAGCAAACTACGGCTGGTATGGTGAATCTTTTTAATGCTTAACGTTACAAATTCCTGGTTTGAAGCATACGAATCTTGGGAGATGATACAAGATTGAGTCTGAGGTGAGTGAACCCAGTACAGTCGGAAGTTGTGGCTTAGGAAAACATCATTTTGAGAAGGCACTTTCTCCTTTTCATCTTGTGGATGGGAAAAATGTGTTCTGACAACTGAAAAGAACATGATTTGGGAGGCTAGGTTGCTATTTCTTAAACATATCCTGTTTGCTTCGGAAGGTTGATTGTTATCATACCAACGCCTGAAGAAATTATGACTTCTGGCGACATGTCTTTTATGTAGCATGGGGGGGTAGGGTGGAAGGAGTCTACAGCACGTGACAGGTACTCTGCCCAGTGTTTGTTTACGCACCGTCGTTCTTAACTCCTGGATGGGAATTTTAAAAAGTGAGGCTCATCTTCCCAATTATTTTTAACCATTATACACGCTGAATTCTGCCAGCACCTTCAAGATTAGGGAAAAACCTGCTGAGGGATGATAAATGAAGTTGAAGAAAGTTGAGGATAATTTGTGAAAATTTTAATCAAATGTCAAAAGAGCCCTTGGGGAGGAAAAATGGGGAGACACTACTGCGGTGACCCTTCCAGTCCAGGCTTATAAACAGATTTATAAGTTTGGAATGAACTAACCTGTTGAGAATTGAGCCTGTGATTTTCAAGTGTTTGTAGAACCATTTATTTTAAAAAATCTTTGCAAACACGATTTCTTGAGATGAATGTGCTTTCCCCGATAATTTTGCAACCACATTGCTTCCTTTAAAGTTTCGAGACAGGTCAAAGTGGAGGGCTGCTGTCAATACAAGAGCCATTTGTCTTTTGAACCAAACTCATATTATAGTTTCTTTTGCTGCCCCTAGCAATCGATTTCAGCCTCGAGTGCTCACCCTCTCTTTTCTGAGGGCTGGAGACCATTGCTTCCTGCTGCTAACGAGACTAACCCCCACTCTGTTCTGTGAACACAAATCTCACCGGCACACGGCTGTGAACCCTGGGAATGTTCTTTTTCCCCATGGTCTTTGGATTCTCTGACCTGTACTGCTGAGTCATTAGAAGATTGTACATGTTGAGAAGCTTGAGTTTTATTGATAGGTTGGTTTTGGAATAAGTATCCCCAATTAAAAAAGCACTTTGAAATCTAAAAGTTGAGTCTGAAGAGAGCATTTATTATGCTCATAAGCATTTTAAGGAAAGGCACGAAGGACTTTAACTTTGTAATTGTCACAAAATAGATTACGTTTTGCTACAGTAACAAATAACTCAAATATTTGAGTGGCTTAAAACAACAAGGCTTATTTCTTCCTTTTGCAGCCTGTCCCTCATGGGTCTAGGAGCTCTACCCTGTATTCTTCTTTTTTAGTTTTAAATCATTTTATTGGGGGCTCATACAGCTCTTATCACAACCGATCCACACATATATTGTGTCAAGCACATTTGTACATTTGTTGCCATCCTCATTTTCAAAATATTTTCTTTCTACTTGAGCCCTTGGTATCAGCTCATCTTACCTGCCCCCACCCTCCCTCCCTTATGACCCTTGAAATTTATAAATCATTATTATTTTTTCATGTTTTACACTGTCCGATGTATCCCTTCACCTACTTTTCTGTTGTCTGTCCCCCTGGGAGGGGGTTATATATAGATCATTGTGATCAGTTCCCCCCTTATCCCCCCACCTTTCCCCTTTCCCTCTCATTATTGGTCCTGAAGGGTTTATCTGTCCTGGATTCCCTGTGTTTTCAGTTCTTATCTGTATCAGTGTACATGCTCTGGTCTAGCCGGATTGTAAGGTAGAATTGGAATAATGATAGTGGCATGGGAGGAGGAAACATTAAAGAACTAGAGGAAAGCTTTATGTTTCATTGGTGCTATACGGCACATATGACACCCTGATTGGCTCATTTCTTCTTTGTGAACTTTTAAGGGGTTGTCCAATTGTCTACAGGTGGGCTTTGGGTCTCCATCCTACACTCCCCCTCATTCACATTGATATGATTTTTTTGTTTTAAGTTTTTGATGCCTGATACCTGATCCCATTGACACCTCATGATCACATAGGCTGGTGTGCTTCTTCCATGTGGACTTTGTTGCTTCTCAGCTAGATGGCTGCTTGTTTTTCTTCAATCCTCTTTGACCCCAGACACTTTATCTTTTGATAGGCACCATCAGCTTTCTTCACCACTTTTGCTATGCACCCAATATCTCTTCAGCAAGCATGTCTGGAAGATGAGCATCACAGAATGCCAGGTTATTAGAACAAAGTGCTCTTGCATTGAGGGAGTACTTGAGTAGAGGCCCAATGTCTGTCTGCTACCTTGATACTTAACATATAAATATATGTACATAGATCTATTTCCCTATCATTATATATAAATATATTTACATATGTACATGCCTGTATTTAGACCTCTATTAAATACCCTTTGCCTCCTAGTTCTTTCCTCTATTTCCTTTTATTTTCCTCTTGTCCCACTCTCATGTTCCGTCTTCATTCAGGTTTCAGTAATTCCTAAATGTTATGTTGCCCTTGATCAAGCCCTCCCAGGCCTCCTACACCCTCCTCGCCATTGATTTTAGATCACTTGTTGTTCCCTTGTCCCTAGGTTTGTTAACACCCACTTCCTTTCCCTTTCTCCCCTCTCCCATGTTCCCCAGGAACCATCTGTCTGTTGTTTTCTCCTCCACCCATATTATTCTTATATGGCCTCCAGAATGTGGAATAATATCTATCAATTATATCATTTTTATACTTTATAAATTGCCAAGGCATGATTCTTATTTATTGGTTTTTTATACTCTCTCTTGAGGTGGCAGATATCACTTGGTTCACATTTTATGGGCCAAATTAAGCCATTTGGTCACACCTTATTTCAAACAGGGGAAGGAATTTCAGGCATGCCATATGTCCCCAATGAGGAATATTTATGAGCAATTTTAGTGACTCTCAAGATAGCTATGTCTATGCCTGCTTATTTAAAATAACTTTTTTGAAAACAACACAACTTTGCATACTTTTCGTATTTATGTCCCCTATTTTCAGAAAGCATAATTTAGAATTTATCTATAGTAAAGAATAAATATGTAAATCATAATAATCCTTGTCTAAGTACCATGAATAAAATGCACCGAGTATCAGATATGTTCCTTGTGGGCAGGGACATCTTGGTTACAATAGCCATTAGATTAATCTTTTAAAAAAATCTCTAATATTTTATTGTGAAAAATTTCAATCATACAGAAAATGAAAATAATTTAATTGTTGGAAACCATTTACTCACAAACCAAATTGAACCTTTTCTATACTTATTGCTTATCTATCAATTAGCCCGTGATCCAGTCCATCTATCTTATTTCTTGATAGATTTGATAGACTTATTTCTAAATAAGTTTCAGAAATCAGTACACTTCCTTCTAAACACTTCAGCATGTGTATCATAAACTAAATTTCAATATTTACTTATGTGTTTAATTTATTTTGATCATGCTCCAAGCTTAAAAATACCACTTGAACAGTTTTGACCAATATGCTTGATTAGCTCAGAGCCTTTTCAGGGTAGAAAACATTGCTATCATCCTTTATTAAGCTTCTGTTTGATTTTTCCCAATAAATGTCCATTTGAATTTTTATCAGACAACTAGTCTGTTAGTTTTTTTTTCCCATGACAGTTGAGGAATTTAATAGAAATGGAATTTGATAATGTGTACATTTTGCTTAAGGTGGTAGCATAACTGCTTTTAGATTCCTTTATGTTGTTGCATTTATCCATGTTTGTTTCTTTTTATTGATGAATAGCATTCCGCTATGTGGCACAATGATTTATCCATTCTCTCATTAACTTTCTCTGACTGCAATGCTGTCTAGTCTGACTCATAGTGACTCTACAGGAAAGACTAGCACCATCCCTTGGGTTTCTGAGACTACAACCATTTACTGGAGTTGAAAGTCTCATCTTTCTCTCGTGGAGTGGTGGTTTTGAACTGCTGACCTTGTGGTTTAGAGCCCAACTTGTAACCCACTCTGCAGCCACATCCCTAGGTGATGTAAATTATTTGTGTTTGACATCTAACTTCCAACCCATCAGTTAGTACTGTCAAAAACAGACCGGGTGATCTGCTTCCATTAAGATGAGAGCCAAGGTTCTCAGATAGACGTTTTTTCTGGTTTTATTGTGTTGTCATTATTGAGGGGTTTGGTATGATTTTATGCATATAAAATACAGGAGAGGTCCATCTATAGAGACAGTAATTAGATGAACAGTTCCTTAGGGTTACAGCAGAGGTGGTTGGGGAATAATGGGAAGTGGCTCATAATAGGTACAAGAGTGAAGAAAATGTTATAAAATTAATCGTGATGACTGCATGACTCTTCTTTAATATATTTAAGCCACTGAAGTGTATGATATAAGAATAACATGCCAATAGACTGTTAAAAAATGAAAAGATCAGAGCCAAGAAAACAGTGTGGATCGGCTCTACTTTGTCAGACATGGTTAGTCAAGATTGAGAATGAACTTGATGGCAATGGGCTCTGTGGTTTCTTTGATTTTGGTTTGGAATCTTCCCAGACTCTGGCTGTTAAGAATACATTTGCTATGAATATTGTTGTACAAATCTGTTTGTGTGCATGTTTTATTTTTTCTTGAGAAAATACCTAATATAGGAATTGTTGGACCGTGGGATGAATATGCTTAATTTCTTGTGTGAAACTGTCAGAATCTTTTATTTAAAAAAGTCATTTTATTGGGGGCTTGTACAACTCTCATCACAATGCATACGTACTTCCATTGTGTCAAGCACATTTGTATATGTGTTGCCATCCATCCTCATTCTCAAAACATTTTCTTTCTACTTGAGCCCTTGGTATCAGCTCCTCATTGTTCCCATCCCTCCCCCACCCTCCCTCTCTCTGAACCCTTGATAATTTATAATTATTTTTCCATGTCTTACACTGACCAATGTCTCTCTTCACCCACTTTTCTGTTGTCCGTCCCCCTGGGAGGGGTTATATGTAGATCATTGTGATTGATTCCCCCTCTCTCCCCCACCTTCCCCTTCCTCTGTGGTATCGCTACTCTCATTGTTGGTCTTGAGACCCTCTATCATATTACAATTGCATTAGAAAGTATGAACATTCTAGTTTCTCTATATTATAACTCACATTTAATTGGCTGTCTTTAACCCCAGCCATCCTGATAAATTTATGTAGGTATTTCATTGGGTTTTAATTTGAATGTCCCTAGGCACTAATGCTGTTTAAACATGTTTTCATAGGCTTATTGGCCATTACTGTATCTTTTATTGTGAAGAGTATATTCCAATATTTAGCCAAAATAGAGTTGTAAGCGTTCTCCATACATTTTGGATACCAGTTGTCAGTTATGTGTCTTGCAAATACATTCTTCTAGTCAGATACTTGCCATTTTAATTTTTAAGAAATTATTTCATCTATTTTTGTTGAAAATGTATACAGTAGAACATATACCAATTAAAAATATACACATACAAGTAAATGATATTGACTTAAGTTGTGCAACCATGATTAGCCTTTTATTTTCCAATTGTTCCTCACCCATTAACATAAACTTATTGTTCCCTAAACTTCTTATATAAACTTTCAAGTTGCTATGGTCAATTTGATTTCATATAAATAGTTCTTAAGAAAGGACCCAAGGCTCAAGACATAGTCTGTACTAATTCATCTAAACTATTATTTGGTTTTAAGAGGACTTCAGGGATATTTTAAAATCAAATCCTTAACATTTCCCCAGTTCTTGTTAAAGTAAGCCTTCTTGTGAAAACTTATCTCTCTTAGAAAAATGATGAGGGCTCCTGTATTCTTATATTGTTCCAGATCCCCTTGCTATGGCTGGAATTATGTCTCACAAGAATGCATATGATATGCCTGTCGTTCAAATTCCATTTGTGATTGGATTTTCTCTGATATATGACCGAGACAAGATTAGTAGAGAGTAAATCTCAAGTCAAAATCTTGAGATGCAAATGAGATAAAACAAGCAAACTAGAGCTGTAGAGATGGGGAAGAGAGATACTCAATCACATGAAGATTGTCCAGGATCAGAAACTCTGAAGGAGCCAACACAGGGAGAAAGACACCCCGAGATTTAGTGTCCTGAACTCAGATTTCAACACAGGGAGAAAATAAATTTCTATTTGTTAAAACCATTCACTTGTGGTAACGCTGTTATAACAATACTGGGCAGGTAAAACAGGTTTGGGTACTGAGAAGTGAGGGTGGTGCTCTAACAATTACCTACATTTTGAAGTGGGTTTGGAATTGGGTAATGGGTGACAGCTGGAAGAGTTTTAAGGTACTTTGCTGGTTTATTGGTTTCTCCTTGGGTGTGTGCGATCCTCATGGTTGGTAGTTAGAAACCACCGGCAGCTCTTTGAGAGAAAGACCGGGCTTTCTATGAGTCAGCATTAACTCCATGGTGGTGAGTTTGGTTTTTGGATTTTGGAGGTTGCTTAGTAAAAAACTTTCAGTAGAATTATCAACATCAAAGACAATGCTGATGATGGGTCATAAGGAAGTGAAGGGAGATTTTGAGAAAGTCTCTATTACCTTAGCGAATTTATATTATGCCAGCAACATAGATTAAATAGAATGTTAGTAGAAATGTGGATGTTAAATATACTTTTGGTGAGGATAGACAACAAAATGTTGAATATTGGACAAAAGAAAAAGGGTGAACATTTTTTCTATGCAGTCACAAAGAACTTGTCTGAATTGTTTTCCAGTGTTCGGTGAAAAGTCAAACTTGTATATTTAGCTGAGGAGATTTTAAAGCAAGGTCTTAAAGGGGTTGAGTGGTTTCTCCTGGTTGCTTATAGGAAATGTGACAGGAAAGAGCTGGAGTTAAAAATGAACTGTGGAAAATGAGAACAAAATGTAATGACTTGGGAAAGTCTATTCTACAAAGTAACGATGTTTGCTCTTTAGTGACTCAATTTTTGTGAAAGCAATTACGTTTATGACTGGTGCCTCTAACCAACTACCATCACAGAAAACCCATCAACTTCGATCGAAGGGGGAGGGACAGGATGAAAAAAGGGAACTCTGTCCATCTCTCAGAATTCTAAAGGCCGAAAAGAGACTCAAAGACCCTTGTCTATTGTCCTCCACGGAAAGACAAGGATCCTCTCTGGAGAAGCTCAGCGATCAGCTGCCCTGTTGGCAGGAGCTCAGGAAGCAGGGCTGCTGAGCTATCAAAGTGCGTAGTCATCACCTGGTAAATTTCAAAGTGTCAGACCTCCACCAGCTTAGTTCTGGCCCGTGGGGTTGCCAGAGGGGAGAATGCTGCTGACTGAAGGTGAGAAGATGCCGTTGGCATGCCCAAAGGGCAGAAGAACAGGGTTTGCAGGGGCTAAGAGGTGGGGTGCCTCTTCAGATGGAGTATGGCATTGGAGCTCCTTAGAGCTGTGTTGTCATTCCTGTGGCTGGAGCCCAGCTTCAAGGGGTCTCCAACAAGGCTCCAGAGAGAATGGCTAACATAAGGGTCTGAAAGGTAGGAGAGTTTTCCCAGATCGCCTCAGGAAACATTCTTGTCAAGCCTTGAGAGCGAATTTTCTTCTGGGATGGTGCTAATTAAAATGGAGCTACATTGGAAATGATTTCGCAGGCAATTTGCGTATCATGTATTGAAATAGTGTTACCAATTAAAAAACAAAACAAAATACAAACCATATTACTCTTTTAAAGGAGTGTTCCGTTAATGTTCCAATCTTATAACTTTAATGAGAAGAATATTTATGAATATCTTCAGTTTATGGTTTTAATGTATTGCATTCAAAAGATCTTGATGGCATTTTATCTAAAGTTTCAAAAATTTTTAATTAAAATTTCTAGGATACTGCTTTGCAAATGTGTCCTAGTTGATTTGGCCAGGGGTCCCGGAATGACAACATCTTTTCCTCTGGGAATGTAGATTAGCTATCCATTCCCTATTATGAAGAAAGAGCCTGCAGGGAAAGAAACTTACCTACAAAGAAAAGTCTAGTGGAAAGATAGGAAGACAGAGTCTAAGAGATGTAGCAGAGGAGATGAAGCATGAAGATTTTCTTTGCTAATATCCATTCTTCTTTTGTCTTTCAAGAAAAAAAAAATACAGATTTTGATTTCCCTGATAGTTAGTGGTGGTGATTTCATAGAATTTTGACTAATGAGCTATATATAATCATCACGAGGGATTTTCAGAACTCTATAGAAAAGAGCTGACTTTTCTGTGACAGGCTCTTTATGAAGGGTTGCTGTATGTTGAGTGTTATTTAGGCCCTGTGTTATCGTAAATGACTGGTTTGAAAGGTCTGCCAGAAAAGGTGCCTTTGGTTTTGAGAGAGGGTTGTGGCTGAGTGATGAGGTTTAATGCATACTAGTACACACCAGGCAGAATTGCATGTCCTCCAAAACAACGATTTCACCAAGAGGGAAGAGAAAAGAGACTTTACTGGGATCTTGGGCAAGGTACTGTGGGCCAGAGACGTTTCTGAAATGTCTTTATCTATCTGCTTATTTCCAGCGGGGCCCTTTATAGCGTTGCGTGTCTCCAGGGTATGATCACTGCTTCAGAGAGATTGTCTCTGTCACCAGCACTAGCTAGTTCTGATCTACTTCCAGTTTGTTCCCCACTAAAGATACTTTTCCAATTTTCTTATCACACAAGTATTACAAGGGACACATGGATGTTTTTCTTTATTTCAGCAACAGTCCTAAGGGGTAATGGTTAGGCGGTCATAGGAATGATGGGTCGGGGTTGGCATTTTTAAAAAATGGAGTCATCTTGGCTTTGTACGGCATCAGCTCCTTTTTTGGGTAGTTTTCCATTTTGGGGAAATGGGACGATGTTCTTGTCTGGCTACTTCCTGCTGATTGAGGGCGTAGATAAGGATTTATGGGGGTAGGGTGATCAGCCATCCAGGGTTCTGCCAACTAGCAGAAAGCATTTACTTCTTGTTGGATTCGACAACTTTTATCAGTCTGCAGAAAAGGATAGGGTAAGTTAGGCAATGAAAAAGCATTAGTTTACTTGGGCATTTGTGGTTACGCCTTCTGCCTTTATTTTGCTAGACCCTGCAGACAGTTGTATGGAAGAACTACTGCAGTCACTAAAGGCGTTAGCCAGGATCCCCAAATAGGTAAAACACTTTCTAGCCAGATTCACCCAAAATATTACCAAAGTGGGTGCTGAGTCCAAGTAGGTACCTGGGAGATAGATGTCAGTGCTAGTTCTTCTTCTGCTGAGGTGGTTATCTATGCACAGCATGCCTTATGATAGAAGTGCAAACACCATCTGCTTTTTCCAGAACAAGACACAACAAAAACAAGGGCAATACGATTGTCTAGTACTACTTCTAATAGTGAATTGAGCGAGGCTAGTTGAGTTCTCACAGCCTTTTCTTTGCTTGTAACTAGTAAATCGATGGGGTAAGATAAACTCTGAATGACAAATTTCATAGGGCAATACCTAAGAAAATATCTTCCAAATTTTGATTTTTTTCCCCGAGGATTAGATTGGTGCCTGTTCCAATAAAACTTAAGATTCAAAATTTGTATAGAATAAACTTTTTTTTTACTTGGGGTGGGGGACTTGAGCTTGCTTTCCTTTGTTATTTCTGGTGTACTTGAACGGGAAATATGAAATGTCCTTGTTTGCATTATCCTGTAAAATGAACATGATTAAACACTGAATGGTCTAGTGCATGGGACCAAACAACTGGGATAATTGTCCCTTCTACATAAAAATATACCACGGTGTTGTATAAAGGGATAAATTGGCATTGGAGCTGTTTGGGGTAGAAATATTAGCATGTCTTAACCAGAAAACATTAAAAAATCTATTGCATGGGCAAAGAGACTGGAAATCCTAGAACTTTCATTGTTTTAATTTAGCCTGGGGTGTATGCCAATGTATTTCCTAACCTCTTGCTGCATGCAGTGTAGTTATATATCCTGATAAATGAGGAACAGGAATTGAGAAAAGGTATCTAACTAGCTGGGCCAATTAGGCTCTCAAAGGGCTCATGGGTTAAGGAACCATTGGGTATTTGGTAATGGTAAGGGACTTAGGATGATTCTTGAGTGAGGGAGGTGGTAGCACACCCAGATCTTGCTAAGAGTCCTTCCTTTGGCCCTGGTCTAGGCCCTGGCCTCAAGCCTGCTGGCTAATTAATCTCAGACATCTGGGGTGTTTTCGGGTTGCTGCTGATTTACTACGACTACTTTGATTCCTTCTCCTCTTGTTACTTCTGAATCTGCTGGGATCCCTTTTGCATACTTAACACAATAATAAAGCCCCGAATCTGCCAGAGTGATATCTTTGATAAGGATGGAAAAATCACGGTTGTTTCTTTTGGTGGTATCTGCTATCGGGGAAATTCTAGAAGTGCTCCGAAATTTGAATTCATAGAAAGTACTCTGAAGGTGGTCAACCACTCGAACCCAGTGGATTGGCCCCACCGGGTAAAGAGTAGAAATCACACACGGCAGAGTGAGAGTCTCTCCCACCCTTAATGTAATTTTCCCTCCCATGTTCAAGATTCTTGGGGTTTCTTCTCTATTTTCAAGGAGACCCTCCTGAAAGAGAAGAAAAAGAAAATACATTTTGAACCAATTGATCATCTTGTTGGTGGAGCTGTACTTTAAGTCTTGGAGAAGTTTGCAGGACCAAGGTGCCAGAAGCTGGCTGTTGGACTGGTTCAAATGGACCTCCTTTTAATTGGGTGTAATGGACCCAAGCCTTCACTCCGGCTAACTTTAGGGAGGAAGGAGTAAGTCTTCTGGAGACGTTTGTAGGTTCCTTCCCACTGTTGCACCAGATGATCCTGCAGCTGTTGATTCTTCCAGACCTTCCAAAGGACCTGGCCTCGTGGCTGGAACCTAAGAAGTGGAGTTTCAGAAGGGAAAGGCAAAGAGAAACGTATTGGTTAGTACAACTTATTAGAGACTTGATCCAACTCTGTTTGTCCACCTCAATCATAACTAAAGAAAGTCCTAACCTCTTTAGGAATGGTCTCCCCACACCATTTTATAGGAGCTCAGTTTGCACTTGCTTCCAAGGGCCTCTCAGATCCTAAGTAGGGCAATAGGCAGAACCAGAAGCCAGCTGAGAAAGCTTAGCTAGTGTTTGTTTTATTGTTATAAATGATTTTCTCAGAATCCCCTTTGGATTGTGGTTTCCATGATAGTAACCTCTGGGTTATGTCAAAGGCTTTACTGAGCTCTTGAATAACCTGGACTACAAAGGTCCCTCTATTATTACTTTGAATGAACACAGGGAGCCCAAATCTTGACATAATTTCATTTAACAAGGCTTCTGAGGCTTGTTCAGTTCCAGCAGGGAAGGCTTTTATCTATCCAGAATAGTGTCTAGCAAAACCAGAAAATAATTGTAATTTCCTGTAACTCAGGGCATTATTATGAAATGTACTTGCCAAACTAATATTAAATTTATCCCTTGGTATTGTACTCCAATTTTCTACAGGGTGGCATGGAGTTTGGGGATTATTCTTGGCACACAAGAAACACCTCTGGTAACTTTTGGGATGGTTTGTGGCAGAGTTGGACTTGCACTCACACTTGCTGCAGACAAGTGAGTGTGGTATTTTCCCATAGGGCACAGGAGAAACGATGTCCAACACTTGTTCTTTTGGCACCAGTATTCTCTTGATGGGAGGATGATGGGATTTCTATGTCTTTAAGGAGTTGCAATTTTGGAAGCTCCCAGGAGCACTCCATGCTGTGAGTTAAAAAAAAATTGTTTTTATTATCTTGAGAGTTTATATGTCATTTGTTCTCTGGAGGCAAATGAAATTCCACTCTTCTACACTTTTTGAGTGCAAGGAGGGCTGTTCAGTCTTTGGTGAACTCTATTTGGGGGGAATCAGGACTAACAAGCTGGTGTGCAAAAGCAGATAAGCTGATGGCTCTTTTGGCTTCCATGACATCTGCCTTTTGATTTCTGGTTGCTTCTGGGAATTTTTTTTTTTTGGTGTCCACGGAAGTATCCTACCGCCACCTGCTGGAAGTCCCCGGTGACTCTGAGAATCTTGAGTATCTCGGGAACATTTATTTATTTATTTGTTGCCAGGAAAGGCATCCCTATGAGGGAAGGACAAAGCATCCGTCCTCACTGTCAGTGTATAGTTCGACCAGCTCCCCAGCTCCGACGTGAAGGGCCTTTCCTAGGGCCCTTAGGTTTGCTTTTTGAGCTGATGTTCTAGGAGACCAGGCAGCAGATTCCATCACTTCAGTGAGCACCCCCTCGCTGATCCTGCCCTTCTAGGTTGTCTTCCATGAAACTGCTGCCGCGGGTGATCATCATTCAATCTGACTCTGGCAGTGACTGGTCGTTGTCCTTGAATTTTAAGCAATCCCAGTAGGGGTCTTCTTCACCGGGCAGGCAGGTAGCAGGCATATGAAAGTGTCCACCTGGTACCTTACATTAGGATGATCCCACACATTCGGATGATCCCATACAATGATTTGGTACATTTTTACTTGGCTGCCTGTGAGCAAAATTTTTCTTTCGGCTTGAGGAAGAGCAGCACTGGATGGTGAAGGGATGTCTTGGCCGAGGGTGAGATTTCCTGGAGCAGCCACAAGCAGTGGCCAAGTTGTTTGGAGAAAGAGTCTACCGGTCTTAAATGGCTGTAGCATCTGGGTCAGGAATCCTAGGGCCCTGTATGACCTCTCCTGGACAAACAAATCGAAAGGCTTCTGCAAATTTAGTAGTCCATCTGGTGATCATTAGCTTGTGCTTTATTTTCTTGAAGGCCTGTAGATATTCTGGGGTACATGTTAAGGGATTCTTCATCTCATTTTAAGGCCTCCTCTAATGGATTTGTGATGATGCCAAAGTTAGCACCCAAATTTGGCAAAAGTTGACCAGTCCTAAAAAGCCCTGCGATTGTGTCAGGGACCAGGCTGCAATATTCTACTTTGGCTTCTCTTCTATTTGGGGGAAGATTTCTTTGCTGCTGAAAAATTTGAAACCCCATGTATTTTACAGATGTTTTTGGTACTTGTATTTTTTCTTTGACCACCTTAAACTTGCACTAGGCGGGAGAGCTCAGGCCAACAATAGTGTTTTTATTGGAGTCTTATCTTATTGGCTGGCCATCAACAAATCATCTACATTATCATAATATAGTCTCATTTTCTACAACTGATTTCTGCAAATTTAGTGCCAAAATTTCCATCCAAATTGTTGGTGAGCTTTTAAATATCTGCAGTCTAAATGGGCCTTGGCCTCTGTCCTTGGGCCTGACTATTCAAACGCAAAAAGCCAGACTCTGGTTCCAATGGAGTTATAAAATATAATTAAATTCTATTATTGCAATGCATGTTTCTCATTAGGAAGATTGACCAAGAGACAAGTGTATTCTTGACATAATTTGTCTACAGCTATTCACCAATCATAAAAATACATTTGAACTTGTTTGGCTAGCGTAAACTTATGCATGTGTGAACTAGAACTCTAACAGCAAATTTTTAAATTTACTCTCATATTTTTTTGAATGAGTGCATGATCAAATGGACAAATGAAAGAAAAATAGATTTCAAATGAAGATGTCAATGAGACATATGGCTATAGAATCTGGAGTTCAAGGGAGATAAGTTAGTACTAGAGATATAAATATGTGTTCTCTGTAGAAAAAATAGAAAACATGAGGATGATAATGACAATAACAATAAGTTTGCAGTATTTTGCGTATAATCTTTCTGTACCAGGAAAATAAAATTGTGCTGTATATAATATCATACCCTGCTGTTTTCAATTAATATTTTGTGATTTTCTTTCACTGTCATTACATAACCAATTACATTATTTGAAATGGTGGCGTAATATGGTCTCACATATGTATAGCATGTTTTATCATTCAATATTTTGTTTGTTGAGGCTTTTTTAATGGATTGTCTACTACCTGGTTTTTTAATTATTTCTTTAGGATATTTTTTCTAGGCCTGAAATACAAAATCAAATAAAACTGCACATATTAAGGGCTTGTGGAGAATTGTCAAGTTACCAGCCAGACAGATAAACTTCCATTATAAAATTATAGAACGCTTACCCCCCGACCCTCACACCAAATATTAAGAGTTTCCTTGGCTTTGAGAACTTCTACATAATGCTACTTCCTGTGAGGACACTTTGAGGAAGACATATTTTTAAAATTAAGAGTATTAAAAATATTTTCATCATTAAGAAGTATAATAAAGAAGAAATGTTCTAAAATTGACTGTGGTAATGATTATGCAGCACTTCTGAATATGATCTAACTATTGAATTGTATGACATTTGGAATATGTCCAAATAAAACTGTTTAGAAAAACAGTTTCGTCATCTGCCCCTCTGTAACATGCTAATGGATATACATAAATAGGGACCCATTTTCTTGGAAAGATGAATTGGACGTGTTGGAAATATCTGATTCTAAAATTTTTTTAAAGCCAAAGAGACCCTATGCTAGGTTAGTACATTCAATGCTTTACTATTAATTTTAACAGCTATTAATTTATATTTAAAAAGTCTCTCCTGAATGCTTTGAAATCTGTGGATAATATTTAATGAAGAGAGATAACTAAAAAAACCAGGAAGATATTGAAGCAACTCTCGAGTGGAAAGATTTTTAAAATATGAGTTTTTGTGCTTTCCTTGGAAATATTTGCAAATTTTCACTCATGTGTCCTGTCTTTTTTTTATTACAGCTCATATGTAGTGCTTGAATAAGATTATTTTCTCCGGGGCTAATAATAAAACTAAGTGCATGTCTTTGTAAGGCTTTTATTTTCTTTTTCATAGTATGAATTCCCTCTTCTTGTTGATAAAAATGCCCACCTGTGTTTCTGAAGAGCAACACTCTCATTCTCAAGCAGGTCAGTGCTGTAAGTGATAATCCCACAAGTGGAGTTGATGCAGAAGGTCATAAACGCCTCTTGTCTCATAAATAGTGAGACATGAAACCTCAATGTTTATTATAGCAGGAGACACGTATTGCTTAGTGCCATATGAAACAAGATCATCTGATCAAAAATGTGAAGATTTTTAAATTTTACTCTTTTAAGCTATTTTGTTTTATAGCAAGATTTGAAGAACTATAGATGAAGAAAGTAGGACCAGTAAGTTGTTGTATGGAGAACTGAGTGGGACGCATCTTTTCTCAGGCTCTCAGAGCTGGGGTTCAGAACAACTCTGAGGGTGAAAGTATCACCTAACTCCAATGTTATGGCTATGAGAGTTCTCTCATTCCTAGGATAAGTCAGACAAAAGAAGGATGGATTGACAAATAGAGGGACAATTTAAATAATCCCTAACATTCTATCACCAAATCTTTTTCATTTTAATATATCTCTTTATGCTTAAATTTAACAAGTGGAGAGATGTTTATTTAACTTTTGTCAGATACAAAGGGCATTTATATTTTACACAACTAAAAGGCTTTTAGGTTTAGAGAAGAATGAAACAGAAAATACAATTGTTCTCATATTTTCCCCAATCCAGTTTTCCTTGCTTTATTATGATATATTTGTTAAAATTGATGTACCAATATTGAGGCACAGTTATGAATTCAAGTTCATAGTTTATCTAAAGGGCTTATTATTTGTGTTACATAATTCAATAAGTTATGATTTAAAGGCATAAGGACAGTACCATGAAAATTTATTTCACCACTCTAGCAGTGCCCTCTGAATGCCTAATCTGCCCCTCTCTTCAAATGCTTGTCAATCAGTGCTCTTTTTACTGTCTCTGTAATATTTCCTTTCCCCAAATATCATATACTTGGAATCACAATGTTTAGTCTTTTCAGACTGGATTTTTCACTTAGCAATATACATTCAGGATTCCTTCATGTCCTTCATTGTCTGGATAGCTAATTTACTTTGATTGGCCAATCATATGCAATGGCTATCAGCAAACATTATGGCACAGTATGAGTGTGTCAGTTTGCTTATCTCTTCTCCTTTTGAAGAGAATTTTGCCCATCACAAACAAAGTTGGTCACGAAGTTTTTTTTCCTAAAGAATGCTTTTATTGTAACTTAAGTGAAAGTTTTCAGAGCAAAATAGTCTTCCATTACAAACTGTCTACACATTTTGCCTGTGACATTAGTTGAAAGGCCTTGCTGTAAGTGCCGAGTCCCCATTTTCCACTTGCTCGTCATTTCTGCCCCTTCTTTCCTTCAGAGTTTTCTTCCGGGGCAAAGGCTGCCCCTTTCATCGTATGGTCGATTGCACCAAGAGTACATTCCTACGCAGTGCTATTCACTTCATCAGGCTGTCTATTGTTTGGCTGAAAATGGATGCCTGGCCTTAGTTCCAGGCTTGGAGGGGTCAATAGATACAATCCAATGAACCAGGGACGGAAAGTGTTTCTATTTGTTAGCTCAAAAGGAAAGCAAACTCGAAGCTAGAAAAGTGAGCCAACAATGGAGATAATCTTAGGTGGTGCCTAGTAGAATATGGTAGCAAGCTAGTACACGTGCAGATGGTCATAACCACAGGGTTGAAGCAATCATTCTAGAAATACCACTCATGCTTTGGTTTAGGGCAGAAGAAAATGTGCTTAAAGCCCATTATAATTTGTAAGGATCGGTGTTAAAGTTGTGAGTTTCATAGGTGACAGCAGATGGGCCTTATAATTCCATGCAGTGTCTGGTTCTCCCCTTTGTGGTTGTGTATCCCGACATTGACTGTGCTGACTTGCTGACAGTAGGTCTGAGACCAGGAAGACTTTTAGGGGTGGGTGTAAAGTGATTGAAATCAACAGTTCACTTCCAGCTGCCAATCCATTGAAGAGAGATGACGGTCCCCTTCTGAAGAGAGAGAAGACCTCAGTCGGGTCTCTGAGAGTCAGAATCAGCTTGGTGGCAGGGCATCCTTTCTTTGTTTTGGTTTTGGGACATTTCCGATTATAGATGCAAAGTGCCAGATTATTAGTTTGACCTCTGCTTTCACCAGTTTAGCGTTATATAAAATGCTGACCATATCTCTAATATGGTTTAGTGTCACCAGTTTAGTAACACTAAATGTTTACCGGTTTAGTGTTTCATAAAATGTTGACTTTACCACTTTAGTGTTATCTAAAACGTTGACTGTATCTCCAATCATTGGACCTCATTCAAACAAGGTGCCAATTGAGACGGGCACATTTTTGTGACACATGTTTGGTGCTACTTCAGGCACAGAAAGAACTGTTTGGGAAATGAGGTATGATTGAGGACAAATGAACACTCAGTACCACTGGTAAAAAATGGGGACTTCTTTAGTATCTCGAGAAACCTCATTGTATTTGACCTAAACCACAGTCAATATATCTCAATAAGAAGGTGGAAGAAAATTATTTTACCCCTCATTCCTGCAAGTGCTCACCAATCCCAGCAAACTATAGTTTGGTGCATATTGCTATCATAAGTAAGCTATATTCTACATCATTATGTTGGCCAATTTTTTATTAATTGGGGGTTAATACACATATGATATCATTCCATAGATCAATCACATCAAGCAGAATTGTACAATTGTAACAATTGCACAATTGTTACCTAACAATTGGATGATTATTAAGGATTATCCCTAACAATTTTCTTTGTTCTGAACTCTGTCTGCAATTACTATAGGAACCCCAGCTGATTTTGGTCAGTGCTATCATGGTGTAATTTTCTCCGTTCCTTTGCTTTTACTCTATCTGTGTCTTTATATTTTAAGTAGGTACCTTGAAGTAAATACATTGTTGAGTCTTTTTTCTTTTTTGATCCACACTGTCTGCTTTTTAATTGGTGTAATTATACTAGTCATATGTAAAAGAGTTACTGATATAGTTGGTTTAATATCCACAATATTTATAATAATTTACATTCATTATCTCCCCCTATTTTTTTTCTTCCATTCCTTTTCTCTCTTCTCCTTAATTTGGGAAGGGTAATTTTGCAGGGCACAAAATTCCAATTTGGTGCTTTTCTTTTTTCTTTCAACACTTTAAAGATTTTATTCTATTCTTTTTTTCCTTGAATGGTTTCTGGAAGGAAGTTCAAAATTATTTTTATCCTTAATGCGCTATAGGTAAGATGTTCCCCCCTCTATCTTTTATCTATATTCTTTCCCGATGCTCTCTTTGTTTTTAAATTCTGCAGTTTGAATGTGATGTGCCTCAGTCGAGGGGACTGGATTCCTGTGTTTCCCTCCCCACAGATCTGTGAAGCTCTGGTAAATTCCACCTTGATGAGGTAAAATAATTAATTTTGAGGGCAGTCTTTAGGAGAACAGCATATTCTTTTGAGTATTTCCAAATGGTTATTCATCTACCTCTCAGAAACAGGAGGGTTCTCCCGCCCCCCATCTCTACCTGAGAACCTGAAGGGACTTCTCACGGGGGGTGGGGGGACCCTTATGAAAGCATGGAGACCCCACCCAGACAAGGCCTTTAATTTCTTAACTCTCACATCACTCAAAATAGAACTGGCTTCATCAATTACAGTGTAAGCAGTCCTACCAATGTTGAAGAAGTCCTGCTAGCTAAGTGGCTGTCGATAGATAGTTGTTACTTGTTGGGCTGCTAATCACAATGTCAGCAGTTTGAAGCTACCAACTGCTCTGTGAGAAAGACGAGGCTTTCTACTCCTGGAAAGATGGATTGTCTTTGCAGCTCACAGGGGCAGTTCTACTCTGCCCTGCAGGATCACTCGAGTGGAAATAGACTATGAGTTACCAGTGTCGGGTTAGGCTTGTTCTTACTGAACTGTAGTGAACAGTTTCCCGTGTTTGAAACTATACAATATTGTTCACTACAGCTACTGAGTAAGCCTGTGCTTCCCTGGCTTTTTGAATAATCCACCTCAAAGTGCTGCCAGTGACTGACACCAGGGGAGCACTTCTGTTTTCCTGGGTTTCTGACCCCAGTAATATGTGATTTTTGGTATCTGTTCCTCTTTCCAGTTTCTGGGTAGTGGTTTGCTAGTGATTTAAATTCTCTGATGAACCCAAGAAGTGTTAATTTTTAATTTCAGTTTATTTTTTGATACGATAGAAGTGAAGATTTTTAGATGTCACACTGGAAACCAGAAGCCCTAAAACCATTAAAAATTTGTAAAGTATAAAAATAATCTGTTTTAAATGATAAGTCAACCCCAAATGTATATGGCAAAGAATTAAGAATGCTGGAAGCCCCCGAGCAGCAAACGTTCAACTTATGGACAACTTGTACTTGCCTTTGAACAGGCTGTGACCTGTTTCTTGCACTAACCCCCTCTACCACTGAGTAGAGAACTATTCTTTAGAACAGAGTAGAGAACTGTTCTTCAGGGTCTCTGAGCCTATGCTCTCTACAGGAGCAGACAGCCTCGTCTTCCTCCAGCTTCTTGCATTAGCGCCATCTTCTGCCAGTGAGTGGAATTTCACTCACAATGGACTCACAACGACCGGACAGTGAGTGGAATTTCCCTCACAATGCTGCATGCAAATCTTTAGAGAAGCAGAGAGCCCCATCTTTGTCCTGAAGAGTGCCTGGTAGGTTTGAATGACTGATCTTGTGGTTATCAGTTCAATGCTCACCTGAGAGTGCCACTTGGGCTTCCTTCTTGCACTAAACTCCCTGTCATCGAGTTGATGCTGCCATAACAACCCTATTGGTTAGTGTAGAACTGCCCCTGTGGGTTTCAGAGTCGGTAATGCTTTATGGGAGTAGAAAGCCTCCTCTTTCTTCCGTGGAGCAGCTAGCGGTTTTGAACTGTTGACCTTGAGATTAGCAGGCCCAATATGTAAGAACTACACCCCCAGGGCTCCCATTCTTGCACTAAAGTAAGGGTAAATGAGAACCATATTTGATCTACCTACAGATTTGTTGTGAAGACTTACTTAGAATTGCAGACACACTTAGGAATTAGATCTGACTCATAATGTTGAGACTGCTTGAACTTTGCTTCCTAATTGCTCTAGTCAGAGTAAGAACTGTTTAATTTTATTTGTGTGTTTCTGGACTTGGTCTATGTTCATGATACCCGCTACCTATATATAAATGTTTATATTACCAAAAGTCTAATTATATAAAGAGTTACAATTCCCTTAACTAACTATCCCTGTATTTTGCTATTCTGCCTTGTAATTATTTCATTCCTTCCTTTTATCAGGCAACAAGTTCTATTACTCAATTCTTTTGGCTAGGCATGGATAATCTAATTATGCACTAGGATTTTTTGTGTGTGACCCCCACAAAGAGATAAATTGTATACAAGTCTCATCATGTATTGATTCATTCACGGCCTGCCTTTCAGTTGACCCAGAGAAAAACAATTACTACTGCTATAGTTCATTTATAAGAGTTTTAAACAGCACACACTTATCATTTTACAAGATGGTGTCTGTAATACACACACACACACACATACACATTTCAAAAAGTTCATGGGAAAATGTCATCTTTTCATTCTCCTTTTCTGCAAACATTTTGAAATGTTGGCCTTGTGTGTGTGTGTGTGTGTGTGTGTGTGTGTGTGTGTGTGTATTCAGAAAAGACTTCTTACTCAATCCTGCCATAAAAGGTAACACAACACTGCCAGTATGAGTACGCTTATAGTTAGCATCCAACTTCCGGGTAGCCAGGTGCCATTAGACAAAGGACACCATACTCAATATGCAGAGCTCCGTCAACATCACATTTTTCTGGCCCCAAACCCGAGCACACTTCAATTCTAGGCATTTGAGTTCATTCCGTGGACCTGCCCATTTGGGTTTCTGAGACTGAAAACCTTTTCAGGATCAGAAAGCATCCCTCCTCTTTCTCCTGCAGAAAGCTTTCTCTTCATCCCGCTGGTCTTGAACTACTGACTTTGTCGTGAGCAGCCCAACTCGTAACTAAGTGTGCCGCCAAGGCTCCGCATAGAAATGAGCTTTCACCACAAGAACCAGACAGTACGCAGCCGGCAGTTTCATTATGACCAGTCCCCCCTCACAACAGGTGTGTGGTTAAAGACGATAACTCTTACCTGCGTTCCCTACCTTGAGGAGTTGAAAGGGGACCCTACCTTCTGCGGGCTCCTGCTGGTAAGGTAAGTCCACTGAAGGGCACGGTGAGCTTGTTCTGTGCGTGCCCACGGCGGCCAGAGCTGAAGAGACTGAGAAATGTTCTCCTCAGTTATTTTATACTCTCAACCTACGTAACTAATTTTTCTCTTTTAACTCTGATAACAAACACTCCACTGTAGCGTGCCCCGTGATGTGCTAGGGAGGGGGGTGGTTAGCTCAGAATTGTATCTTTTTGCTCCTGCTAACAAACACTAGGTCTCAGTCGGGGGTAGTGATTTGTTCTGAAGATAGACAACGCCGGAAGGGACGGAGAAAACCTTGGCCGCTGAGCTTATTTGCAGGAGGCTCTTTCTCATCCTGCAAATCACACACACACACACACACACACACACCTCCTAGAACCAATCGAAACCAAGCAAACGAAATACCATTTTCATATTTCACATAATTTTCCTTGATAAAAATAAGAAAATTCACCTAATCCTCACGATTTACAGTTTTACAGTGAAGATCAATAATCTGCTTCTTTTTTATCACGGAGTTCTATTGATTGTATATCAAGTTCATCCATAATACAGTATGGGGCTTGCAAGTAGGGCCTATTAACGATTTTTCCACAATCACAATTTATGGGTTAAATTTTCTTGGTTGTAGAAACATTTTGAAATAATTTGCACACACACACACACACACACACACACACACACACACACACACACACACACATTTCTCGGGTGGGAAATACTTTGGTTCTTGGCTTCGCACAAGAAAGAATTCAGGCTGAAGCCCGGTTTGCAATCCAAGTAGGTTTTCATAAAGGACGGAAGAAGTTTCAAGTTTTACAGTCTCTGAACACAGGCAACCTTGTGGGAGGACACACCCACACGTGGGAGCCTGAGGTCGGAGACGCCTACCCAGCAGAGCAGGAGGGGGAGGAAGAAACAAAGGGCCAGGCAGTCCCTCGGTCCAAGTACGTCAAAGGTTTTGGGTGATCCCATTGGCTGAATTAAGCCCACCTGGCTGGGGCTTGAATTGGCGCATGCCCTGTAGTCTTGTGGCTGGCTGAGTGCTCACCTGGTTCCCTTCCAATCTCCTGCAGTGGGCCTTCATGCATGGAGAGGGACAACCCCCGGTCCCTGCCTGTTCCTACCTAACAACACATGCATGTTAAAGGGTTAGCATTTGATAATAATGTCTAAGAAAAATTTCTATTTCCATTTTATCAATATATTATTCATGACATAGCAACACATTTTATATTTCAATTATCCTGTCTTCAAGTGATAATGTAGCCTTTATATATTATTCTAATGTCCCTGTTCTCTAAAGAGTATTATTCGGTATTATCAAATGAAATCACAGATAATCATTTAAATAAAGAACCGAAGTAACGACCTTCTGCGCTGTTGTTTCTTTATCAAGTTCTCTCTTCATGACATTGCCATGGTAATATAGTTAATATTACTAGTATTAGTGATATCTTCCTTTTTCCTTTTGTGTAAAGTAATATATTTTTAAGAATCATAGATAGCATACACATAAATGATATTTATCTGTTATACTCACTTAAAAATATCTCTCAATACACATCTCAACAAACTTCCCAAACTTTAAGACAACATTGATTTTGTTGTCTGAAAATTTTTTATGGCACTTATAAATGTTGTAATCTAGTCTTTAACTTTACTCTATTTAACATTTCTTACTGTTATTTGCTTCTCAGGCACTCAAAGTCAAAACTGCCCACGTCAAGTGGTGGTTATGCAAATAGTCAGACTCTACACATCAGATAGACAGCAGCTTGATTAACTAATTTGAGACAGACAGGGTTGAATTGCATTTAAAAAAATTATTTTATTGGGGGCTCTTACAACTCTTATCACAATCCATACATTCATCCATTGTGTCAAGCACATATGTACATTCGCTGCCCTCATCATTCTGAAAACATATGCCCTCCACCTCAGACCTTAATATCAGTTGCTCATTTTCCCCCTCCCGCCCCACGCCCCCTCCCTCATGAACCCTTCATAATTCACAACTTATTATAGTTTTGTCATAAGTTACACTGTCTGATGTCTGCCCCCCTCTTCTCTGCTGTCCCTCCCCCAGGGAGGAGGCAATACCTAGATTCTTGTAATCGGTTCCCCCTTTCCACCCCACATTCCTCACCCTCCAGGCCTCGCCCCTTTCACCACTGGTCCTGAAGGAGTAATCTGTAATGGATTCCCTGTGTTTCCAGTTGCTATCTGTACCAATGTACATCCTCTGGTCTAGCCAGATTTGTAAGGTAGAATTGGGATCATGATAATAGTGGGTGGGTGGGTGGGGTAGGAAGCATTTAAGAACTAAAGGGAAGTTATATGTTTCATCATTGCTACCCTGCGCCCTGATTTGAGGTCAGAAGCTCTCACGGCACTGTCATTAGGCATTGGGTTGCTAACCACAAGTTTAACAGTTCAAAACTACCAGCTGCTCTGAAGAAGAAAGATGAGGTGATCTGTTTTCATATAATAGACTCAAAGGCAGTGGTCTGGGTTTTGGAAGACAATTCCTGATTTCATTTCCCTGATTTTAATACACATGCACAAGAAATATTTATTTCCATTTCCTGTTAAATGTACCATTAAAATGATACTGATTCAGGGGCAGAAAACTAAAATAAGAACAAGAACAAAAACACCAAAACACTCAATATGTAGTCGTGGACATGGTAGCAGTCTGGAAAGTACACAAATATGAGACTTAGTATGCCAAATATGCAAAATTTTCATGTGAAGGAATAAATGTAGATTTTTATACACATTCTCCAAATTTGAGTGTTGTTAAATAGCTCAAACAAAACAAAAGAACAGAGTAGGTATGGACATGCGGCTCATATAAGCCAAATCTGTAGGTGAAATCGAGATTTCAGATCACCCATTGGCCACTTCTTGCCTATAGTACACAGCAAAGGAAATGTTCTCAAGCAATCTCAGCTTAACAGGAATATTACGAGTGACACTGGCATTTAGAATTCATTTGTCTAGCAATTTGTTCTTTATCTATGAAATGCTTGTCTTTGACTTCTAATTTGTTTATTATATATAAGCCAGCTTTCTTTCTTTTTTCTATTTTATTGTGGTTAAGGTAAAAGTTTGCACAGCAAATTACATTTTCACTTTATGATTTCTATGCAAATGATACTGGTTACATTTTCATAGTATGTCACCATTCGTATTCATTCCTTTCTGATTGTACAATTAATTTCCTGCCCCTTACTTTCTTCTCTTTGTTTTAGAGTAACTTTTGATCAATTAGTTCCATGCAGTTGATTTTTTAAAGGAGCTCATACTCGTGGTTGATATTCTATATTTTATGAGTGGGTCTGGGTCTGTTAATTAATTTAACCTCAAGGGATACTTTGATTTAACATTTAAAGAATATCTCAGGATGAAGCCTCAGTGAGTCCTTTAGTCTCAACTGGCCCAGTAATTGAGTTCTGCCCCACATTTCCATCTCACTCTCTAAGAATTCATATATTTTGGCCCAAATCATAACAGCCAGCAGTGGTAACCAGGTATCATCTAGTTTCTCTGGTCTCAGAATAGATCCTCATTTCTAAAGAGCATTCTGTCTGTACTTCTCCCAGACAGACTTGCTTTTTCCTTTGGCGGTCCAAGATTCTTGCAATGTTCGTCACTAACATTTAAAAGGTCTTATGCTGCAGATTTGCCCAATTCAATACATCTTTTGATTTCTTGACTGCTGCTTCCATGAACTTGATTGTAGATCTGAGTGCAAGGAAACACCAACAATTTCAATCTTTTCTTTCATTATTTTGATATTGCCTATTGATCCAATTGTGAGGTAAATAGTTTTAATTAACATTTTACAATTTACCTGTAGGTTCTTATACCCATTGTGATGGCTATAAGACATCACGGACAAAATTAATGGTTAAAGGGGCTTCTTAAGTATGTTAACAGGTTGTAATGGTAGTAAGGAATGCATAGGTAGTTTTTGGCCAGCCCATGTTCCAAGCTCTGTGGGTCAGCAAATCCACTTCCCCGAATTTGGTGCCCAGAGGCACCCCAGTCTGCAAGCCAGACTCCTGCACAACATCTTAACTTGCTCTGTGGATTGTGAAGTCCATCACTGTTCCTTGCTCTGCCATCACTCTGTTCCATGCTCTGCCATCACTCCGTTCCTTGCTCTGCCATCACTCCGTTCCATGCTCTGCCATCACTCCGTTCCTTGCTCTGCCATCACTCCGTTCCTTGCTCTGCCATCACTCCGTTCCTTGCTCTGCCATCACTCCGTTCCTTGCTCTGCCATCACTCCGTTCC
>NW_022103968.1:48175727-48194919 GCF_000313985.2 Echinops telfairi | reverse complement strand
TGCTCTGCCATCACTCTGTTCCATGCTCTGCCATCACTCTGTTCCTTGCTCTGCCATCACTTTGTTCCATGCTCTGCCATCACTGTTCCTTGCTCTGCCATCACTCTGCTCCATGCTCTGCCATCACTCTGTTCCATGCTCTGCCATCACTCTGTTCCTTGCTCTGGCTCCTGGTTCTGCCGCTGGTCCTCTGATAGTATAGCTGTTATTTGGTACAGGATCTTTTATTATTGCAATCTGAGTGCAATAATAGTTTTTCTTTAGTTCCTTTAGTTTGAGGTATTCCATGTGTGGGTTTTTTTTTTTTTTTTGGCTTTCTAACTCCAGGTGTGTGTGCATATTTCATTAAAATACTTCATTTGTCTTCCTGAGATGCTCGTTGAAGTTTTCTGTTCAGCTCTTTGACGTTATCATTTCTTTTATTTGCTTTAGTTGCCCTAAATTCAAGAGCAAGTTTAAATTCTTTTCTGAAGTTCACTTTGGTCTTATTTTCCATTTTGTTCATGTTTTTTGAACTTTCTTCATTTATGATGTCCTTCGCGCCATTCCACCGCCGGGCAGGTCTTTCGTCACTAGTGTTCAACGGAGCCAATCTATTCTTGACATGTCATCAAAATTCAGATGAGATATACACAAGATCATATTTTGACTTTCGTGGACTCGTTTTAATTATCTTCAGCTTCAGCTTGAGCTTTTGTATAAGGAATTGATGGTCTGTTCCAAAGTAACCCTTTGGCATTATTTTCATTCCTGGTATTAAGATTTCCACTCTCTCCGCACAGATGTGGTGAATTTTATTCCTGTGGATTCCATCTAGTGAGTCTCATGTGTATAGCCTAAGTCTATGTTGTTATAGAAGGGCATTTACAATGAAGAAGTCGTTGTTCTTGCAAAATTCTATCATGGAGTCTCTAACGTCATTTCTGTTTCTAAGTCCCTATTTTCAATCTAGTGTCTCTTCCTCATTGTTACCCACTTTTGCATTTTAATTGCCAATAATTATGTATGCATCTTGACTGCATGTTTTATCAGGTTTAGACTGAAGAATTTGGTTGAAGGTTTGAATTTTTTCATCACAAGCTTTAGTGGTTGGTACATAAATTAGAATAATTAAAAGGACTTCCTTGTAGGCACGTAGGCATTAGCTTATTGCAGACACCATTATATTTGATGATAGATATTGATTGTGCATTTTGATGATGCCTGTGATATTTCTCCTGAATTTGTTATTCCTGGAATAGGAAACTATATGACTGTCTGAGTTAACATTGTCTACACCAGTTCCTTTCAGCTCACTGCTACCTAGGATAGTGATCTTTGTGAGTTATGTTTCAGTTTGGATGACGCTCAATTTTCTTACATGCATACTTCATACATTCCACTTTCCCACTGTAAACGGATGTTTGTAGTGAAATGTTCTCATTTTTAGTCATGTCCCACCAGCAAATGAAGCCCACAAAGCCTGACTCCATCCTGGTCCGTGAGATGGGCCGTCCTTTGAGGGCAGCGCTTCCTTTGTTGTGTTTGGATTGCCTTCCAACCGGAGGGACTCACCTTCCAGCACTGCGTCTGAAAATACAGCTTTGTCAAACTGACTTTTAAGGTTTTTTTTTAAAAATAGGGACTAGGATTCAAGCATACTTTCTTGGGGAAACCAGTTCAAAATGTGACAATATCTTTTTACAATTTGACAGTTATAATTTGCGTTCTTCCTGGATTGCATTAAAGAGCAATCTTTTTCTCACTGGCACGTTTTCCAGGGGAGAAAATTTCTCCCTTTAGTTTTTAGATTTTATTGTTTATGATGATTTTTTAAATTTACATCATTTTATTGGGGGTTGTACAACTCTTATCACAATCCATACATCCATCCATTGTGTCAAGCACATTTGTACATTCGTTGCCCTCATAAAGCACAATTTTTTAGAAAAAAACTTACCCTTTTGTCTTTGGCAGTTCAGTACTATGGATCCTTCTGATTTTCCACAGATAGCTAGAGTTATCAAGACACAGAAACCATGAATGGAGGAAAGAAAACCTATCTATTTCTTTCTTTCGATAAGAACAACATATATCAAGAAATTCTCAAAGGGGTTCATTCCTAATGTTGAAGGAGTTTATTCCTCTTATAATCATACAATGGAAACATTTTTTAGGTTGTTTAAATATACCAGGGAGAATAGCATCCCGTCTCAGTCTGGGACTGTTACATATCCTACTTGCAATATTCCTGAGGACCCTTCCAATAATGTGATTACTCAAAGTATGAGAGAAGGGACCCAGCCAAAAGCTGACTCAAATCTGCCTCTGATCAAGTTGAGTGGCAGGAACTCCTTATGATGTGGAAAAGATGAAAACAGGCTTTAACTTTCTTAATTGGATTAAATCCAAGAGGGAAAAAGGTATTTATCTTGTTTGCCTTGCCTGTCTAGGCTGCCCCATCTCTCACTGTCATCAGCACCCAAGCTTTCCCCCCAGCCTCTCGCTGCTGCAGCTGCTCGCTGCTCAAGTCCCCTGGTGCCACCTTCCTACTTAGAAATATCTTCAGCCAGCATTGAGCAGTGTTTAAGGTTTGTCCATGGCTAATGCTTACTATTCAGTTTTTTATTATATCTAGCTAAAAGATCCTTAGGTTAGGTATAGTTTACACTCTCCTACTTTTTTTTTTTTAATCACTCTCCTAATTTTTTAAGGATCAATTCTGACTTCCCTTCTACATAAGTCTTTATCATATAGATAATTTAAAAAGTAAATAATTGTGTTGGGAATAGATTTTTGATTTCTGTTGTCCTTATTGCCATCCCAGCTCTCCTTCTCTATCCTACAGTCATAGATACACCAAATAATACGTTTTTTCCTAATGTGAGCCAGTTTGATGCACTCTGTATCCTGGTCGTTTTATTTTTTATTTATTTTTTATCCTGGTCGTTTTAATCACTGCCACAGTTCCATTAGATTTCATTGTATTTCTTTTTCTTGAGCCTGCAGATAGACTACATTCACAGTTTTCTCATGTGTTTGTATTCTAAAAATGGCAATATCATTCTTGAACTTTGCTAATTGATAGATTTCTAGGTAAAATTATTATATATTTTTTTATTTTAAAAGGTTTTAGTTAAACAAAAGATTATGAATAGCAGGCAAGTTTGGTTCCTTAAAGCATGAATTTTCTAAATGACCATCATAAACATATTTATGTGGATTATATCAGTGATGGTAGAAAATTAGATTTTTTTTGTGGTCTGTGGTGGAAAACAAATTTATAATAACAGAGAAGATGGAATTTGCATAGTAGCCTGAAATTTATAATAAGAGAGATTTATTATAAAACTGAAATATATAATAGCAGATTTATTATAAAACTCAAATTTTAATAACAGAGAAGATGAAATTATTTATTATAAAGCTGACATTTATAATAACAGAGAAGATGGAGTTTGCGTAGTAGCCCACTTACCTGCATTATGCAGGTGACACAATCTTATTGCTGAAAGTAAGAATGTTTGAATCACTTAGCAATGAAGATGAAAGACTACAGCCAGCGTGTTCCTCAGAAGTGAGCTTTGAGCCTGTTATCCTAGGGACCAGTTCTGGAAGAAGAACACCATGCAGAGTAAGGCAGAAGGTCCGAGCAGAGGAGAACCCTCAGGGAGGTGAGTTGACACAGTGGCTGCAACAGTGAGCTAGAAGATAGCAATGTTGGTGTAGATGGTGCAGAGCCGGGCCGTGTCTCCTTCTGTGGTCCATGAACTCCATATGCGTGAAAACAGGCTCGCCAGGACCCACGAGGAGCAGCACAGCCACTGCAAGTTCCCTTGCTCCTTAAAACTCGATTATGTGAAGTCACATGGTTCAAACTTATGCGTATCTTGCTACTTCCATGAATTAAATAAAAGTATACCTGGGTTTTGTGGTAATAATAATTTCATTGCTAAGCACAGGGAAGAAGGAAACAATCAGAAACTTTGACATATCGAAAAAATTGTATTATTTGTGTTTTAGGAAGAAATAGCATTAACGTCATTTTAAATGAATTGTTTTCATGCGGGATGGAAGGATGAGTTTGAGCTTTCTTGGACTTCTTCTGACCTTGGTAATTCACATGTGCACAGTTGTCTAGTGTTTCAGTCGCTGGATAAAGGAGCATAATAAAAGATTCTCTAAAGATGTCGAAACCACGCATTGATAGCCTTCAAATTGATACACTTTCTGTTCTAGTTCTCACATTTGTTTTCCGGATCCTTAATGAAACAGAAAACTAAGAGGTGACTTGTTCCCTTGAAGTTCTGAGTTCATTAAGCTAATGACCGTCCTATCTTTTTTTTGCAGTTTTCAGTAAGGCTTACACTCATAACTATAAATCATTTGCACAGTCCAGTTAAGGAGATGGGTCACGCTTTTCAGAGTCATTCAGACTTTGCCAGGATTCCCTTATTTTTCTGTGGTCTATATTCTAGTACACTGAAATTCAGGAGTTACAAACTTATTTAAAACCTTTTAGCATTATCGCTACTAGATATTAAATCATTGAATGGCATAATTTCTTTGGTATGTTTTTAGGGTTCTCATATAAATTATAATTTTAAAATCTCATAAAATGTATCACATTCAAACTGAATTCTCTTTTGATCGCGATAAATATATTTATATATTTTAATTGTGATAAATATACATGTAACAAAGCATTTGCATCTCAACACTTTTCACATGTATAGTTCCATGACTATAATTATGTTCATCACGTTATTCCACCATAATAACCCTTTCGGGAAATGATCTTGGCAACTCCTCTACAAAGCTGGGCTTGGGTTGAAATTTTACTGTTCAAATCAAATGCATTTGGCATTTCTTAGCTGTTGCTTTTTCTGAAAAAAAAAAAAATACTGACAATTTGAGACACTACATTTCACTGCATAAAATAATTAGAAATGTTCTGAGCAATGTAACTTTCTCCTGCAATGTTGCTCCCTAAAGATTAGATATTTATATCTGCCTTTCCTACTCTCCTTGTTCTGAATTTGCTACTTTCAGGTATAAACAGCAACACAAAGACTAAGCGCAAGATGTATGGGAAGAAAACCCTTCAATTTTAAATTATACTGTTGTCAAATGGTTCTCCTCTCTGCTAAGCTTTTTTTTTGGGGGGTAAAATGGGTGCTTGAGTAAATATTTGAAACAAAAATGGCCACTTTGATTTTGAAAAATACCATGTATTTTTATTGTTCTATAAATTTTTAATGTGACATTTTTCATGTGTATAGTTCAATAAAACTAATTACAACAGTCATGTCATGCAACCCCTATCAATGGTCCTTGTGGCTTTTTATCTTAAGAGATACAATGGAGGACACAAAAGATAAGAGCTACTGAGTCAGGAAGGCTGTTGGTAACACACTGCAGTAGTAAAGAGAAGACAGGTAAATTAGCTGTTAATGATTTTTATTCTAAGGCTTTAAGGAATTAAAATATTTTCTCTTTGTTGAGGATTTAACTATTTTTAACAAAACTTGGTTCTCTGAATTAATTAGGAGAGAATTAGAAAGCTAATGATTTTTGGTTTTCAATCTATGAGGCTGAAGCCATATGCCTAGTCGCATGGAGATCTACTACTGGTAAGAGTATAAACATTACAATGATAGCTGATAATTTCAAAACAAGACTACAAAGATAAACCAAGCAATGGAAGGAACAAATTTCTCTGGACTCTGTCAAACCAATCAGAAACATTTTGAAATTGTGGAGAGTGTACACAAAATGTGCTGTTCAACTCACATGAACACATTTTATAGCAAAGTAATCTTTTCATTCAATGCACATCTATTTAAAGTTATACATGTGAGTAAAAACTACCAGAACTAGATTGCTAGTACCATAGAGGTAAACTGAAAATCACTCCAGTTTGGCAGTTGTTATTAATGGTAAGGCTCAAAAATGAAACACAGGTTACAACACCCAATAAAACAAAACAAAGCATAATAGCCTCTTAAGTTGCAGACCAGCTCTGATCATGGGAAAATTCAATAAAAATCTGTTTCTATTCATTGACATATTGTTATGATTCTGAAATGCAGCACTATTTCAATTTATAAAATAAACAAGGCACTTGAGCAATATAAAGAGGGAGAAGCAATTGTGGTGAAAAAAAGCCCAGGTACATTTTGCTTGTAGTGATTGTTTTCGCTTTTCCTGCTCAATAATGTGTAAACTCCATGAAGACAAAGATGTTTACTTGTTCATTACTGAATTGCAGAACCTGAAAGAGTACCTGCCAGGATATGCTCAAAGATTAGAAAAATGAATTGTTTTTAAAGAAAAAGGATGCATGGATAGTGGAAGAACAAGGCACTAACCCACCCAAAGGGAGGGTATTGCTTATATCTCCACAGGGAAAGAGGGACCAGACTTCAACCCGGTGCTCCAAGCTGTGAACGCAACATGCTGGCATGGAGTAGGGAACCAGTGGAGAGGTCTGAGGGGCTGGCCCCAATCCCAACTACATGGACAGCCTCCGCTCCCTGCAGAAGAATTCAATTCAGAGGACAGCACTGAAGCTATAGCTCAGGGAGAGGGACATGTCTGAACAGAGCACACAGGAGCAAATGAAGGGGGAGGAAGAGAAAGTGGAGCACATCCTGCCCCACCAAGTCCTGAGGACGATATTCCCGCTCAGAGCAGCCAAAGCACAGAGAGTACCATAGGGCTGGCCCTACTGCGAGACACGATGTCCCTCACTGATCCCTAGTGCTATGGGGGAAAACACTGGAGACACAGTGTGGGAATTGCGCCTGATCTGACCCCACCACACTGAGGTGAACACTAAGGGTGTGCAATAGAGGAGCAAGGGGAGCAGAGTAGCAAAGTCCCCAGCAATTCCAAAAATAGGCTTTGGGGCCAGGGTATAGCACCCCATCAGACTCGTCCAGAAAACACTCCTGAAGGTCAACAAACAGACCTTGAACTATTTATAGGCTTTTGGGGGGGGGGCATTTTTTGTTGCTGTTCTTGTTTTGTTGCTTTGTTGCTGTCTTGTTTTTTGTGCATATTATTATTTCTGCAGGTCTATCTAGATAAGATAGGCTGGATAAACAATATGGAGGAGAAAACAACGGGACCAATGGTTCCAGGGGGACATGGGAGAGGAGGAGGAGGGAGAATGGAAGTGGGTGTTAACAAACCCAGGGACAAAGAAACTATACATGATCCAAAATTGATGGTGAGGAGGGTGTAGGAGGACTGGTAAGGCTTGATCAAGGGCAATGTAATCGAAAGGAATTACTGAAACCCAAATGAAGGCTGAACATGATAGTGGGACAAGAAGAAAGTAAAAGGAAATGGAGGAAAGAACTAGGAGGCAAAGGGCATTTATAGAGGTCTAAATACAGGCATGTACATATGTAAATATATTGATATATGATGATGGGGAAATAGATCTATGTGCATATATTTTTAGGTTTAATATTAAGGTAGCAGATGGACATTGGACCCCCACTCAAGTACTCCCTCAATATAAGAAACTTTTGTTCTATTAAACTGGAATTCCATGATGTTCACCTTCCCGACAGATTGCTGAAGACAAAGCGGGTGCATAAGAAAATGTGGTGAAGAAAGCTGATGGTGCCCAGGTATCAAAAAATATAGTGTCATAAAGGGTCTTAAAGGGATAAGCAAAAAAGCCCACATGGAAGAAACACACCAGCCTGTTTAATCACAAGATATAAGGTAACAGACATCAAAGAACAAAAAATCATATCATTGTGAATGAAGGGGAGTGAGGAGTGGAGACCCAAAGCCCATCTGTAGGCAAGTAGACATCCCTTTACAGAAGGGTCACAGGGAGGAGACTAGTTAGTCAGGGTACAGTATAGCACCGATGAAGCATATAACTTTAGTCCTTTAATGCTTCTTCCCGCCCACTATCATGATCCTAATTCTCCCTTATAGTTCTTGGTAGACCTGAGGATGTAGACTGGTACAGATAAGAGCTGGAAACACAGGGAATCCAGGACAGATAAACCCCTCTGGACCAATAATGAGAGTAGTGATACCAGGAGAGGAAAGGGAAGGTGGGGGAGAAAGGGAAACCGATCACAATGATCTACATGTAACTCCCTCCCTGGGGGAGAGACAACAGAAAAGTGGGTGAAAGGAGACATCGGACAGTATAAGACATGAAGAAATAACAATAATTTATAAATTATCAAGGGTTCATGAGGGAGGGAGAGAGAAAGGGAAGGTGGGAGATGGAGGGGAAAAAAACGAGGAGTTGATACCAAAGGCTCAAGTAGAAAGAAAATGTTTTGAGAATGATGATGGCAACAAATGTACAATGTGCTTGACACAATGGATGTATGTATGGATTGTGATAAGAGTTGTAAGAGCCCCCAATAAAATGATTTAAATAAAAGAAAAAGGATAATTATTTTTATTTTACAAAAGAAATAAAAGTCCACACATTGACTTTTGAATACTCATAATTAGATTCACTCTAAATTTAAGTGCTTGCATTTATACAAATTAAAAACCTTAGGAAAAGAAAAAACCTTCAGCAGTTAGAAATTGATTAAATGTATTATATGAAATTTTAAATTCAATTGTTGGCTTGTAGCAGAAAGGAAAACATGAACACTATTGATTGTTATGTAATGATCAATACACTTTTATTTCTGAGTCAAGGATAATATACTCAAGGGAGTTTGATGACCATCTTGTGGCTAATGTGAATCAATCATCAGCAAATTGGTACATTTTAACTTTATTGCTTAGTTTGTAAAATGCCATTACTGGTACCACTCAATTAGGCTCAACTGAGTTTTCAATGAAATCTTAATGATTCCAGAATTATTACTCTATCAGATTTATAACTAATGTGTCAATAAACACATTTTAAATGTTTATTTTTAATGCCTACTAACTAGTGAATGAACTTAGGTCTCATATATTCATTCTTTAATTCAACAATTTATGGGATCATATTTTGTGCCCGAATGAATGTATGAAGACATATAAGAATGAAAGTCGATGGAGTGGATGATGTTGGGTTTAAAATTTTTGTGTTGTTTATACACTTTAAAAATAATTTCTACATAGAATCGAAGATGCAGTTGCTATTGGCAGAGCACTGTCATCCTAAGCCTTGTCACCAGCTGGAAACAGCTCACCGAGATCATCGTCAGAGCTAACAGATGATGGGGCTCAAGTAAAGAAGCTTGCATTTTAATGGAAGAAAATCACCTGGAGACCTTAGATTTGGGCTGCTCAAGAACTAGTGAGAAACTAAATGAGCACTTCTGAAAGGAACTAAAGAAATCTATCTGCTCACAGTCACTTTTAGCACTCACGATACATGCTTAGCACATTGATCTGTTTGCTACATCAATCAATATTCCTTGGATTCCTTGCAGAACCCCTAGCACAGCTGAGAGCCCTTCTTCCTGGGTCCTTGCAAGCTTGTATATCTCAGTTTCATGTTCATTGATCTGCTTGTTTGGGACTGAAATTGCCAGATTATTCTTTGTATGTACAGATGGAGAAGCATTTGTTACGACAATGTACATAGGTTTGTGAGAGCATTCTTGCCAGATGGTGAAGTTGCGACAGAAGGGCCAGTGCGCCCGGGCATTAACAAGGCGCTGCAAGGAAAGCTCCTGGCATTTTCTTCATGTTCAGAAGATGAAGTCGGGCAACAGCAAGCTCAGACACAGCTTGGTGTGGCCTGTGCGGGGCGTGAGCAGGTGCTCATATTCAACGCTGTCTGGCATAAGTCTGGCTCTGGGAATAGGAATGCACCAAGAAAGAAGGATCCCAGGATGTGCAAGCCAGGGAGAACATTCTGGCTTTCCTTTCTGACAGCTTCGCGAGGAATATGCATCATTTATACCTCTATTTTTATATACTTGGGATCAATTCACTCATTCAGATTTCTTTATTGGTGGGTTAACTCTTGGCAATTACCATGGAAGTAACGGGAGGTAAGGAGATTATACATTTCTCTGTAAAGCTATTTAACACATTTATTCTTTTAATTCTAAGAAACATTTTTAAAGTGTATTATTTACAAATTTCACAGATAAGAACACTGACGCTGAAGCAGTATGCCGAAGTCAGGAGAGGGCAGAGGAGTTAAGGAACTGATCAATGGTTACCAACACTGCGGAATGATACGGCCTGGTTTGATGTTGAATTCCAACTTCTGAGAGCTTGTGTCCTTATATAAGGTTTACATCCTCTTGAAATCATATTTTTCTCAGCTATAAAATGGTAGTTATAAAATACTTGCCCTAAAAACAGTGGGGTGAAAGCTAAATGCCACCCATAAGATTATCATTAAAGAGACAATGCTAGGAATCAAAACCAGTGATCCATTTTAGGATAGCACATTGCTTTTTATTTAGCTTCAGACCAGTCGGATACAGTTAAGAGAATCCAATGAACTTTTATAATGGGCCATGGAGTAAAATGTATCTTAACTGAAAATTACACACCAGAATATAAATGGACAACACAAACAGAATTTTCATTGTGAGAGGATTTTCCCAGATGTGTGCCAGTGAATAGGGTCTCTTGTGGACTTGACCATGTGGTTCATTTTCCAGGATGCCAACTGTTAACTTTGGGAGTGCATCTGTGATAAGCTGTGAAATACTTCCAATCAAAGTGACCTGCTTCAGGAACCAGAGAGTGGAAACATAATCACAAAAGTCTATGCCGTCAGAATTTGTTATTTAGTGCTATGGAGTGGCTGAGAGCATTGGTTTCAGGTTCAGAGAGATGTGCGCTTAAGTTCTTGGTTTTTTGCTCTGTCACTTTGGACAAACTTAAACCTTCTAAGCCTCAGTTTCTTCATCTGTAAAATGATGTCAATATGTGTTGCTGAAATTTCAGTGGCATATTGTGTGTATGTACCAAAGTTTGTTTATGCGCATGATGGAACACTACACAATTTAAAAGAATAACAATGATTATGTGAAACATCTCATGACATACATGTACAAGGGTGACATTACACAATTTTGTCAAGGACAAATGTTATATGAAACCACTATTGAAAAAAGTCAACAGTGTTGACACAAAAATAACCATTCTTTGAAGGCTAGTCGGTATGAGAAGGACAGGGAAAAGAAGTCACGGGCTCTGGGGTAGACTTGAGTTCAATAAACAGTAAGAGGGAGGTTGGTGGCAAATGATGGAGGCAGGAGAAGACAGTTGGAAGTTTGCAAGAGTTAAGGAAAACAGCGGGAACTACTTTTATACACACAGTTTTACAGTAACAGTGATCTATGAGTAGACGCATGGATAGACACAGGCTGAACAGGCATGAGAGGGAAAGTGGAGTATACTCACAAATATGTGTGTGTGTGTGTGTGTGTTTGAAGATATTTGTGCGTTGACAATTATCTTTTCTGCACATATATCCATGAACGTAGAGGAGTATACAGGGATCAATGTTATGAAAACTTCTTGGTGATAAGCAAACACTTTGAGGGGATGAGTTGCTGGACTTCAAGGCTCCGGACCATAGTTTGGGGGCTCACCAAGGTCAATGGATATAATACGGTCCACAAAACAGTGCGATGTTAGCTGCAAGGTCCCTGAACACATTGGGATGTGAACTGCATGGTCGGCAGTTCAAAAGCACCAGCAGCTCTGTAGGAGTAAGATGGGGCTTTCCACTCCCATAAACAAGTACAGTCTCAGAAACTCACAGAAGCAGTTCTACTCTCTAACCTATAGGGTTTCTATGAGTCACCATCTACTTGATGGCAGTGATTTTTGAGGTTTTGTTTTGTTTTTGGTGAGTAGCGACTAGGTTCTTAATATCTCATGAGTGATGATGTAGGTATTACTCTGTACTAAGGAATGAAGAATGATAAAAATCAAAAACATATAGAAACAAATAGTCTATTGGACTGATTCGCTTGCACATCAGTCTCCACAACCCTTAGAGCAGAAGAACTTGAAGGTGCCAGGTACCACTGTGCACTGCTCTGAAAGAGAGCCCCTTAAAAGTCCTGGGTAGAATCGATGAACGCTGTGGATTAAAATTTAAAATCCTAAAAAATATCAGGTTTACTAATCAAATTGAGACTGGTCCAACTCCCAAATCTATGGACCTTAGTTGTCATCCTTCAGGTGTGGAAATGAGCTCACCTTCATGGCTCAATATTCAACCGAACAATAGCCAAGTCTCTAAAGGAAGCATTAACAGTAGTGAGGTGTGCACACCTTAGAATAGCCCATCACTTGGCATCAAAAGGACAGTTTTACACCAGGACAAAGTTTAGAAGGGGTAGGTAGGAAGGAAGAATGGAAAGGAAACAGGGAGTAAGTGGGTAAGTGATGTTGAGATTGCAATGAACGAGATGCACTACAATTATGTAAGAATTATTGGAAATAGAGAGGAATGAACTGTTGAAAAAATGTAAACCTTCACCCAGTTTACAATAAAAAGTAAAAAGAAAAAAGAAGTGGCAGATTGATTTGAGTATTCATGTGTCATTTTATAATCGTCTTGTTAAATGTCGTTTGCTCCCTGTCCCACTGAAGGACACAAGAGAGTTGGGGTTGAAAAGGATTGAGTAAGTTGTCTTGTCACAACGACCTTACTTCTCTCTGCTGAAAAGGTGTGTGAAAGAGAAAAAGAAAAAGAATGAAGAGTTGTTTGAGTCACCCGATCAGTGGAGTGAAACAGTAGTAAACTACAATTAGGAAACCAAACACACTATGCATTACCACTAGAACAACCACCCTAAGAAATAGAAGTGTATGCCATATTTAAATTTAATTTGAGTTCTTACAAACATATCAAGTCTGTACACGTATTTTTTTCATTTGATGGCCCGCAATATCCAGTGAATTAGATACTATGAGTCTCCCTATTAAAGATAGTATAAATGAAGAAGAGAGAGATTTAATAACTCAGCTAGCCTTGGACATTCAGGAAGTAGTAAAACAAGAATTTAAACCTCGTTGCTTTAATCAAAACCTCAAGTCTTTTGTCACTAAGATCCAGCGCCCTGGTGGTATAGTGATTACACACTGGGCTGCTAACACAAGGTGGGCAGTTTGAAACCACCAGCAGTTGTGAAGGAGACGGATGAAGGGTTTTACTCCAGTGAAGAGTTACAGTCTCAGCCACGGGAGCAGTTCTAACCTGCCCTTATAGCATCACTATGCCTCTGAATTGACTCAGTAACTGGAGTTTTGTTTATGGAAGATATGGATAACTTTGAGTAGAATAGGAACTCCAAAATGGTGCTCACGTGGAACCTGTACATAGACCAAGGGGGATGCTTTAAAATCAGAAAATGTGTACACTAGGGTTGAAGCCTCTCCCCACACTTACTCAATCTGTAGGTTAGGCAAATGAAAAAAATTGGACTATAGAAGTATTTCATATTTTTTGCCAACACCATACGTCAAAGACATAATTTTTTCTCAGGTATTTCTTATTCATTCTCATTCATCTTACTAGTACTGTATCTGGAGCCATGGTGGCTTCGTGTCTCGGCCACACAAAACACTCAAGCAGAGAGCCACGGGCATTTTCTGTCAGCTTTCTGGAGTGTGTTTCCAGAGCATTCAAAGCACTTGCTAAATGTTGCTTATCATTTCCTGGGTCAGGGAGTCAAATGATGCCTTTTAGAAACCTCGTCCTTTTGCTCCAAAGCAGCTGGTGGGTTTGAACTGCCAACCTTGTGGCTAGCAGCCCAATGTCTAACCCACAGTACCACTAGAACTCCTTTCTGTAAAGGTTACAGCCTAGGAAACAGAATAAAAACTTACTGCCAATGAGTTGATTCTGACTCATAGTGACCCAATAGCTTAGGGTAGAACTGTTCCTGTGAGTTTCTGAGCCTCACGTTTGATGAGAGTAGAAAGCCTCCTTTTTCTCCTGAGGAGTGGCTGGTGGTCTTGAAACTGCTGACCTTTTGGTTAGTAGCCCAACCCGTAACCACTTTACCACCAGGACTCCTCGGAAATACTACAGGGCCATCCTATTCTATCTCTTCTTGCTTTGAGTTGTAATGAACTCGATGACACAGAACAATTCCCGTGGGTCTATGAGTGTATCTCCGTGCCAGTTCATTATTTCACTCAAATTGGAAGACAACTCACTTTTTGAATAGCTTCATAACATTTCATGCTATAGATGTACAGTTTGCTCAAACCATTTAGTTAATAATTGGCATTTAATTTTCTAAGTTTTTATTTTTGTATTACACTAGAAATGTAGCTGTAATAAACCTCCCTTTATATGTATCTTTTGTACAAGTGCTTTTATCTATGGGATAATGTCTCAGAAATGATATAATCTCCCTAAAGTTTTAATTGATTAATGCTTTACTACATTCCAAAGACTATAACAATTTATATTTCTACCCGCAATGCATCCTGGTGAAAAGATTTATTGATTTTATAACTATCAGTCAGGAATTAAAGTCTATTTCTCAGAGCATTAATACTTTAATTCCCTAGCTCCACAGCAAAGAAAATAATGTTGCCATTCATTTAAACGGAAAAGAAATTGTATAATAAAAATAAAAAACCAAAGCATAAGAGCTGAACAATAAATCTGCAGACTTTATGCTGGCAAAGCAGGGAAGTTGAGATGAAATGCGCTAGCACTTATACCTGGTCCAGAGAAGAAAAAAGTAAATCCTCTCTTCCAACTAAAACTAACTCCATCCATAAATAGTTATTATTTTTTAGCCCTTTGGCTCATTAGAGGTCATTGAGGTATTTGTTCTGCATTTTCAGGGAGCCATAAATGGGGGGTCCAGCTGCTTTGGAGGCACTCATGTTTTAATTAGAATGCACTCCTAAAATCAGATAAAATAACTGGTTCCTCGGAATTTGATAAATGCCGCTTCTTAACATGTAGACTGTCAATATGACTTTACAGATATGTGAATGTACAGAATGCTGGCTTTGCTGATTAGAGAGACTTCTCTCAAACCAGCTGGGTTTGTCTCTAAAAAATGAACTTATAATCGTGACATATTTCAAATGACAAAGATCTCACACTCTCCCTGTCACCGTGGCTGCTGCACACGCAGGCTTCCGGCTGGAAGTGAGGACTGGCTAAACTTTGAGATGAAAACATGCGCTCTGATGCCACTATGATGCTGTCCCATTAAAATGCTATTTTCATGAATTTCTTTTCTATCCATTACAAAGACATTCTGTTTGAACGGATATAACTAATTATGATTTCATATATTTAAATCTCTAAATGTAGAATTTAGAATATAAAAGCAGTAGCTGCACTGAAAATTATTGGTATTATCTGCATAGTAAAGATTGGCTTCAATATCAGTGATATAAAGATGGTAGAGAAAAATATTAAACTACTACAGGGAGTCATTTTGAGTCCTCAAAGTCACATAACTACACATTATGTTTATATTCCGTAAAGTTATAGAAAACACGCTAATATAACGGTAACTTTTTTTCTTAGATAATACTTGGTAAGATTCTTCTAGTGCTCTTGTAGGTGCATGAGAGGTGGAGATCGTTTTCTTTGAAAAAATGAAAATTCCAGTTTATATATTGATTTTTCATCAGCTGATTCTAATACATTTTACGTGGTATTATTTTAAAATTTGTGTTCATTAATTGTGTATGTGTGTCTCGGAATTGTTAGAAAAATGAATGTTGGCTTCATGAGTTCTTCTTCATGAAATGCTATCATTCCTCTTTGTGTTGTGAGGAGAAGGGTTATCGCTCCACAAGGAGCCAGGAGTCAAACACTGAGTCTGGAACCTGGAGTCTTCCTCTCACGTCATTCATCTGCTGGTGTCTGTTCTCTCTTCCCCTTTTGTTTGTTTGTTTGAGATGAACCTGTTTTTCTCTAAAGCCTCCAAGGCCATTTCAATTTTACTTTTACCTTTTTATTAACCCACTTAGACCACTATTTAGCCATGAGGGATAAGAAATCTGGAGGGAGTTTTTTTAAGGTTTCAAAGAAACATCCTCTATATTTACACAGCCTATATAAGAAGTGAAATCAACAGTAATGTCCTATTATTTTGATCATGGCTGTGATGGTTGATTTTGCATCTAAACCCTTGTCTGGCATTTAAAAATGGCTTAGTTTTGAGTTGTCAGAGGATTTGAAGTCCTGGTTTTTAACTTGGTGCTGCCAGTTTAATGTTAAGCCCTTAAGAGGTGAAATTGCATCACATTGAATATTTATATTTCATTTTCAGAATTTTTCAGAAATTTCAGAATTGCTTACAGTATTTCATTTCAAGTTGTAAAGTGAATTTTAACACAAATGTTCATTCTTTTTTCTATGTATCAAAAAACTCTTAAAGTATTCTTTATATCAGAATAATTTTCTTAATGTTGACTTACATAAATATACATTGAGTGTGCCTCAAATGTATACCACAATTTTATAGAAACAGAATATTTTCCAGAATTGATGTAGCTAGAGTTTTACTATAAAAGAATTCAGTAAGACCAATTTGTGTTTATTCAACATTCTTTTCATTTAAAAAAAATTATATTGCCATTTCCAACTTAATATGGGGATCCTTGATATGTGGCTTATTTAGCGGTACTATTCACTTCCTTAATAGTAAACAGTTCTCTGTAACACTACTCAAAGTCATGCATATTCATATAACAGTTGCATATATTGAATTTACATGATCTCTAAAAAGTAAGTACTCAGAATAAAGGAAGCAATAATATAACAAAATTATGTGTATCGTTATAGTATTATTTCAAGTCATATATTTTCCTAAGATGAAGATTCTAAATTCTTTTAGTAATATTTTAAAAATTTTCCATAAAAATCAAATTTGACCCTCCTTTTATTTCATAATGACTTCAGTATTGTATATATTTCTTTTTTTTGGTGGTTCATCTAAGAATATTCATTTTACTCTTGAATGGTGCATGTCTTTATGATTATTGAGTTGCTATTCCACTTGATTCTGTTCCATAAGTTGGCCTTGGACATTTTGCATAAATATAGCTCCCGAGTTTTTTTCTTCTGACTTCTTGGAATATCTGTCATTATCTATAACCTGGTTACAAAAGAGTGTGTAATAAACCCAAAGCCCGAAGACTCAAAATGGCTTTATACCATTTAAAAAAAAATCAATTTATTGGGGCTCATACAATTCATCACAATACATAGATCAATTGTGTAAAGCACATCTATACATTTGTTGCCCTCATTATTCCCAAAATTCGCTTTCCTCTTGGGTTCCCGGAATCAGCTCATTTTCCTTTCCCCCCCTCCCCTTCCCTTCCTCCTCCCCTCTCTCCCATGCACCCTTAATACTTTATAAATTATTATTATATCTTATATTACACTGTCCGGCGTCTCCCTTCACCCACTCCTCTGGTGCCCGTCCCCCAGAGAGGAGGTTATATGTAGCTCCCTGTGATACATTTCCCCTTTCTACACCCCCTTTCCCTCCTGGTATCACCACTGTCACCCCTGGTCCTGAGAGGTTCATCCGTCCTAGATTCCCTGCATTTCCAATTCCCATCTGTACCGCTGTGCATCATCTGGTCTAACCAGGTCTGCAAGGCAAAATTGGGGTCCTGGTAGTTGGGGGGAGGAAGCATTTAAGAACTAGAGGAAGGCTGTGGGTTTCATTATTGCTATACTGTACCCTAAGTGATGCATCTCCCCACTACCCCTCTGCAAGGTATGTCCAGTTGTCTAGAGATGGGCATTGGGTCTCCATCACGCACCACCCTCATTGACGAGGATATGATTCCCCCTCCTCACCTTTGGCTTTATACCATTTAAACACTCTAACCAAGTGAAGTGCAAACCTCTCATAGAGTCATTTCTGTCTCATAGGGATCTGATATGACAGAGAAGAACTGATTTTTTGGGTTTTTGAAGTTCTAAATCTTGCTGGGAGCAGAAAGCTTCATGGGTCTCCTGCAGAACCACTGATAGGTTTGAACTTCTGACCTTGTAGTTAGCAGCCCAGTAAAGTGCAAGAAAAGTTTCTTCAGCAGGTTGGCAAAGGTAGAATACTTTGATTCTGCTTCAGTGTTGGCATACGAATTTTACTACATAAGGATCATTAATATTTAAAACAGCTAAACAGCTAAAAAGAAAGCTTCAAGGCAAAGAGCTTTTAATAGAGATAAAAATGTAATCATGTGGGAATAAAGAAAGAGACAAGGAGAGCTGTATCCAAACTCTTGATGGAAAGACCAACACAGAACAATTCCATGGATGACCTAGATTCTCTGCAAGGATTTCTAGCATTCCATCTAATCTGAAAAGCTCTAATTCGTGTATTTGTCCAATACCGTCTCTCCCTGTCTTCACTCAAAAGAGATGAGAAGACCCTGCATGATATTCACTTATGATACCAGGATATGAGAAATACTCGAAATATTTGATTGAGGCTGGCATGGGATCTGTTAGAAGTGATGTGACATTCCCCTTCATACCAGGTTACAGAATTCTAATATTATCCAGTTAGTACATTTTCTATCCAGATATTAAATCCTGTTTCAGTCCACAAGTTGTAACATAAAACAAGAGCACATTTTTTCCCCTTAGAGCTCGCTTTCAATATTCTTATCTTTTAATAAAAAAAATGTACAGAAAGGCACCGTAAAAGTTTTAGGAAATTTATAACTTTGTTCTCTGATATTGTGGTCTAAAATTGCTTTTATTGGGAGATCCAAGACATGTAGGATGTACAGTGCTTATATCGTAAAACTGAAAAACAATTCATTGGAAGATAGGTTTGTTCCAATAGTCAGAGATAGTAAAGAAAAATAAACTTAAGAGGCAGACGAACTACAGAACAACAATCTTTTAACCCTCAATGAAAAATGCTACTGATATCCGTTTTTCAGATTCTTATTGAATGTTTTTTCAGGTAACATCCCCTGTAGTAGGGGTTACAGAATTAGCAAATAAATGGGCTTCGGAAATATCTCTGAGGATGCATTCAAGGAAAGATAATGTCTTAGATGGGCTTCTGGAAATAGTCCCGAGCACAGGCTTATGTGCCAGTGATTTTTTTAAAGCAGAAAGCTGAAGAAGGAGAAACAAGGAGAAGCTAATTAGGGAAATGTTCACAGGTGAAATGGAGCCTCTGTTTGGTACTGTGGAAAGTTCTGGAATTAAAAAAGATTATTTTAAAGTACTATAAAGGTTTAGTATTAAGGTAGCAGAAGGACATTGGGCCTCCACTCA
>NW_022103968.1:48173579-48174752 GCF_000313985.2 Echinops telfairi | reverse complement strand
AAAAAGTGGGTGAAGGGAGACGTCAGACAGGGCAAGATATGACAAAATAATAATTTATAAATTATCAAGGGCTCATGAGGGAGTGGGGAGCGGAGAGGGAGGGAGAAAAATGAGGACCTGATGCTGGGGGCTTAAGTGGAGAGCAAATGTTTTGAGAATGACGAGGGCACTGTATGTACAAATGTGCTTTACACAATTGATGTATGTATGGATTGTGATGAGTCATATAAGCCCCTAATAAAATGATTTAAAAAAATTTAAAAAAGGCGTTTGCAACTGTAATAAAGAGCTCTGGTTTTTGACATCTGTCGCCTGGCATCTTTTAATGCTCACTCATCTGCTTCCCCTTGTGTCAGTGTGCCCCTCTTTTGTCACGGATGGGAGATTCAAACGGAAGATGCCCTTCAATGTGTGGAAATTCATGTAGGCATAACCCATTAGCCCTCATCATAAAATCCAGACCAGTTTCCTTTCTTAGATCTCTGAGCCTTTTTGAGAAACCTTTAGTGTTCTCCTCAGAAACTTCAATTATGTAAGTAAAAACCCATTTCCTATCTTCTTCATTGGGGCATATGATATCCTTCTGCTTTTGTAAGATGAACGTATCCATCACAATGAATGGATCTTTATTACCCGGTGTCCAGCTTCAATCTCCATGGGCATCCCTCCAGATAAGGTCTCAGATGAACAAACAAACAAATTCGCTGACATGGACCTTTGTGGGTTTCCGCGGCTTTTAACTGTTAACAGAATTAGCAAGTCCCAGCTTTCTCCGGCAAAACTTCCGACCATGCGGATCCCAGTCCAACGCGTAATCACTACACAACTGGCAGAGAAGGTCTCAAGTGAAAGTCACTAGCAGCAACATGCACAGTAATTGGGAAACGAAATTCCAAAGACCTACGTACGAATGGCATCAACTCAACCCACTGTATCAGGTAGACTCTGACTCCCAGGACCCCTCAGAGCAGAGTGGAATTGCACCACCCATTTCCACGGCTTCATCTGGAGGCAGACTGCCCTATCTTTCTCCCACGGTGGCCACAGTGGATTTAAACCACCAACCTTTGGGTTAGAAGCTGATTCAGTTAATTGTGCCAGCCTGGCCGATAATCACATGTGGTGCTGGTTGAAAGGCGGAGGGATAAATGGGTGGTGAAGCCTCGCCTTTCT
>NW_022103968.1:48168000-48173353 GCF_000313985.2 Echinops telfairi | reverse complement strand
TTGTGGACTGGTGTTGGGTATGGGTTAATGTTGGACTTGTGGGCTTGGGCAGCATTGGGTTGGGATGTTTTCGTGATGCACATATTCTTTGCATAAAACTCTCTCTTATACGTGAGTCGCTGTGGATTTGTTTCTCCAAAGTACCCAGACTAATACAGAAGCTGAGTGTTTAACCACGACACCATCAGGGGTTCTTCATGGCATTCCCAGTGTCTGTTTTCTGTAGTTCATGAAAGACAGAAAAGAAGGTAGGGAATATATATGGAAACTCAAGTGTGAAAGGAGTAAACGTGTCAGATTGAGAAGAATGGAGAAATTCACTCTATCTTTTTGTGCTTAGTGATGACAAGGTCACAACACAAAAGGCATGGAGACAAGTGGGAGAGGATGCTGGTGGGGTGAGGAATAGAGTCTAATAATGTAATATATACCACAGTGCTCCAAGCGCAGTCTGAGGCCCTTGGAGATGCCTTAGAGGCTATTATGCTTGAAACCAGCTGCTCTCTGTTTATGGTCAAATTAAACTCAGGTTATATAATATCCCTGGGTAAGGATCCCTGGTGGTGTGCTAACTCCATGGTCAGCAGTTTGAATGCAGCAGTCGCTCTAAGGGGTAAAGCTGAGGTTTTCTGCCTTGGTGAAGATTAGCAACCTGTGAAACTATGGTGAGTACTTCTACTCTGATCTAAGGATCGCTATGGAATCTCATCATGCATTTTTGCAGACCATTTAGCACAATTTTAAATCACTCTTTTAAAATCGGATCCTATATATATAGGCGATTTATTTCAAATTTCAATGAAATGATAATGCTATGTCTACAGTGGTCACCTATCTTAATGGCTGGAATGTTGGTTCAACAAAGGGCCCATTAACTGATTCTCTCAGTCGGAGGTAAATAACATTTAAGAACATGCTAAGATGCATACAGAGTGAAGTTTGCTATTACTAAATTCTATGGCTATTGAATGGTTTCCCAAGCAGAGTCATTCATTGTGATCAGGCATTCATAAAATCTATGGAATCTTCATAATATAGAGATAAATAAATAGAGAAATAAAGAAGTATTGATTAGAGAATTTCTTTCAGTCATTTGTTTTTAAATATTTATTAGTTTTAAACTGTGAATTAGGTTGGGCAGGCAGGGTTTATATTTTAGATCATGTCTTCTGCATTGAAACCACTCATGAATCCTCCCTCCACCCTCTAATTTTCTCTCACCTTTTCCCTGATTTTTGTTCTCCCTCTTATGGACCTCAATCTTCCCTTTCACCAAAGTCAATACCTGTCAGCTTTCTAGTCTGTTGCTTCAGCTTTCCACCCTTGCCCTCCCTCCCTTGGGAACCTTCCAAGTCTGTTCCCTCTGGGATGCAGTCTTTGTCTTGGAATCTCTTGTTCTTTTGTAAACATTTTTAAAAATTATTATTCTTTAGAGAGGGAGTGGCAAATTTTGATTCCTCCTGTTGTCTTGCTTCCTTATTTGGCTTTTGGCTTTCCAAAGGATCTGTGTGGTATTTACATAATCTGGTGTCAATTTGGGACTTCAGAGGATTAAGAGTGAAGGGGTGGAGTCTAGTCTGTCAATCAGATCACAGCCAATGAAGCCTCTGTGTGGGCATGCCCTTCTCCTGAGAATTCTGGAAATTCCTGGATTTCCTCCTTGGAGGCAGGAGAGATTCTATCTCAGGACTCACTCCCTGAGAGATACTCTACTGACAAGATTCATGGTGCTACACCCTGGGAGCTGGAGGAGCCACAGGGACCTACCTTGATACAACCAGACTTCTGCAGTCAGAGAAGCCACGTAGAGATCCCTGTCAGTGCTGAGATGCTTACAATGCCACTAGATCCATAAACTCCCAACCCACTGACCTGTGATCCTCCTGTATTCGGCATTATTGCATGTATTTCGTGAACCTGAAGAGGACTTTATAGATTGGTATCAGACATATGGGCTAATATTGGAATTATGGACTTGATCTGGACTGGGCTGGGACGTTTTCTCAATATTCAATTGCTCTTGTCTATAAAGCTCTTTCTTATACACATATGAGTGTGTCTATGGATTTTTTCTCTAGTCTACCTGGACTAACACAATATGTCATGGAAGAAGTAAGAACAGAATGCTCATTGGAGGCGAAAGTAACAAGACTTCATCTTACAGTAATTTGGACATACTGTCAGGAGAGGCCAGTCTCTGGAGAAGGACATCAGACTTGGTAAAGTGGAGGGGCACCAAAAAATAGGAAGGCCCTCCGCATGATGGAATGCCATGGTGGCTGCAATAATGGGCTCAGGCATATGAATTATAAGGATGGTCCAGGACCATGTACTGTTTAGTTCTGTTGTGAACAGGGTTGCTATGGGTCAGAACTGACTTGATGGCACCTAATAACAACAACATATCTACATTAATTCACTTTCTCATGTACTGGGGCAGGGCTATTCACATCCCTGGTCAATGGTCCCAGAGAATTCAATGGTGGTTTTAATTTCCCTGCAGAGTCTGCAAATTGATTTTGGGCTTTCACTGTCATCCATAGCCTGCTGCAAACCAGGTGCTTAGAATTTAAGCTCTAATACAATTCCCTCCTTTGACCTTGAATTTTATTATTTACAGCCCTTGGATAACACAGGCTTGTGTGCTTCTTCTACTTGGGCTTAGCTGACCTCTCAATTAGATGGCTGATTGTTTTAAGACAAGATTTTAAGACCCCAGATACTGTTCTTTCTGATCGTCTGGTACCATATGATTTCTTCCCTACACTGCTATAGCACTTAGATCTTCAGTTATCCTTATAGCACTCATATCTTTAGTGATCCTTTTATGAGGGTAAGAATTGAGCAGGATTGCATCATAAGAAGCTATTGCTCTGAGGTTAGTACTTATAGTTAAGTGCCAGCTCAAAATCTACTCATATATCAAGGTTTAAACAATCCTGTTCCACTTTAGTGGCAGAATTATCAGATTTTTTTAAAGATTATATAAGTAACCCCCATGGGTCATCTATTAATTCCATGATAGTATTGCTAAACTAACCAACAGTTTGAGTTTAAAATACTATTGTGGTAAGGGGAACATTCATACATAGGAAAGCTTTAGGGGCTAAAATAGATAGGATGTTCACTTATACATATTAAGATATTTGAAGTGATTGAATTCTGTTTAAGAAAACAATGAAGGTTAGAAAATGAAGGTTAGATTAGTTCTGTAATGCTTATTTACTACAACAGGGCCATGTCTTCAGAATCAAGAAAATATGAAAGTGGCAAATATATAGTAGTATAAAGTGGCCTATTAGAGGAAAACCTCAAAAGCAAGAGGTTCGATCCAAATCCAATGACTTCCAAATCCACAACCTTGGGGTAACAGTCTTCCTCCACTTCCCTCACTTGGGCATTAGACCTTTAAGTCCAAAGAAGTTTATTGGTTCCCTTTATCTGCAACAGGTGTGTTTAAAGTAAAGTCTGGGTCACTTAGTGGCTTTTCCAACGCAGATCCTTCTGATGTGGGCTATGTAGTATGCTGTACACATCAAGGAAACCAAGTCTAAAGTCCAGGTAGCCTATAGTAGCATGGAGTCTGGGTCACCAACATCTGGGGAAAAACTAGATTAAATATGAATGGTTAGGGATATAGTACAGTGCAGATTCCCCCCCCCCCCCTTGGGGGTCCATTGAAACCATGTCAGGTGTTTTCCTCAAGGCAAAGCTCGCTCTCTCCCCACTAACAGAAAGGAGACTATCTTCTTTGAGACAGGCACTCCCCAACTCCCCCAAAACTTGATCATGAATCTCCAGCTGAGCATAATGAACACCAACGTAGGAGTGCCTATCCAAGAAGGGTGACAATAGGGCATTGCCTCATGGCATGGACTCTTTGTCTTCTCACAATCTCCCCCAAATGAGAAGCTGTCCCCAGCTGAGGTGAGGCCTCCTCCGGAGAAGTGGTCTTTATGATGTACAAATAAGAGAGATAAGTGAGTTGTATGTGTTGGACATCCTTACCACCCCATTGCCTGGGAAGCCAGACTGAATGGCTGCTGACCTGAGAGGCACTGCCTGTCCTTGTCCCGAGAGCAGTGATGGCATACAATATTTGTCTGTTTGTGACTGACTAACTTTGCTCAGCATAATGTTCTCCAGCTTCAACTATATCGTGAAGTACTTCGTGGTTTTATCATTGTTTTTTTATTGTGCATATATACCAAAGCTTATTCAGTTTTCTACTTTGGGCTATTTCCAAGTTATTGCTATTGTGAGGAGTACTGTGATGAGCATGGGGATACATGTGTTGATCATGTTATGGCTCTTCTGTAGGGTGTCTCCCCAGCAGAAGTCTTGCTGGTTCATATGAGATTTCCATTTTCATTTGTTTTGGGTAACTCCATGTTGTGTTGCACAATTGTTGTTAGGTGCCATCAGGTCAGTTCTGACCTGAGCAACCCTCTGCGCCACAGTATGAAACACTTTCTCACTTGATAACTGTAAATTCTGCATTGACTCAAATGCCTAATATTTTTCTCTCTTCTGGAAAATAGATGCTTCTGCTGAGGGTTCCCCTCAAGTACATAAGATCAATCTCAACAATTAAATCTAGAAAGGTATATTTTAACTTTGTAGTGAATTATTTATTCCCATTAAATTACCCATTATATTGCATTCTCAATGATATAAAATAATTCGAGAGAGAATTATTTTAATGTTCTATACATTTCAATTTTCTTTTGAATGGATAATATAATTTTAAGACAAAACAAAATTTATGCAAAGGTTTATTCTTCTTATTTAAATAGAACAGTTTAAATTTAAGGAATTATTTACAGATTTGAAATGTAACATGGACTGAATATACTTAGAGCATGTCAGCTATAATTATGATAACAAAAAATATATCAGTACTTTTAGTGAGGATATTCCCAGTGTTTGGGTTTTATTTCAATGTATAATGTTTCTTCTCTCTTGAGTGGGGCAATGTGTTTATACTGCATATCTTCAAATGTTGACTTTCTTCATGCTTTTAAAGGATTGACAACAGTCACTCAGTCAACTGAAAGATTATAGAATTGGCCTTGTTCTCTGCTATACAGTAGTATCCAGCCCAAGGGAAAAGTGCTCTCACATTATTAATATTTTCTTAGAAATAAGCATAGTGTCTAAAGTAATGAGTCTCAGGTCATGTCTATAAAGGTGACCCATGTAATGATGGATGTTGAGTTAGTTAATTGTGCCAGCCTGGCCGATAATCACATGTGGGTCTGGTTGAAAGGCGGAGGGATAAATGGGTGGTGAAGCCTCGCCTTTCTAGTTCTCGGGTCTCGTTTTGTGATGGTTGCATCGGGTGCAGCTGCCT
>NW_022103968.1:48165265-48167796 GCF_000313985.2 Echinops telfairi | reverse complement strand
ACTTGTGGGCTTGGGCAGCATTGGGTTGGGATGTTTTCGTGATGCACATTTTCTTTGCATAAAACTCTCTCTTATACGTGAGTTGCTGTGGATTTGTTTCTCCAAAGTACCTAGACTAATACAGATGTTGTGTGTTTCACAACTGGTAATTGTAATTTATGCAGAAAGACCATGAAAATTAATGAACTAGATGGCTTGCTTATTTTAAGATCAAAGTCAAAACAATGAGTAAGTACTGTTTTTATTAAATTATTTTTACACATGATTTGTACATCAATTTACTGGCTGCTAATTCAGGACTTGAAAGACAGGATTATTTTCATTCTCTTTGACTATATTAATAGAATAGATTTTTGTCAACAGTGGCTAAATGGAACAATGAACTTAAAAAGTTACTATTTTATATAAATTATGATAATGTTTAAAATACCAGGAATTCATTTTTAACTGTTGTTGTTAGATATCTTCAAGATAATTTTAATTCTCAAGATACATCATATAAACAGAACAAATATTACCCAGTCCTGTGCGGTCTTCATAACTACTGATAATGCTTGAGTTCGCGTCCTTCTGTCTTGTTGAGGATCTTCTTTGTCATTGACCCTCAGCTTTGTCTAGACTATGTCCTTCTCCAGGGACTCGTTCTTCCTGATAATATTCCCAAAGTATGTGACACAAATTCTCACCATCCTCGCTTCTTAGGCTAATTTTTCTCCCAGGACATACTTGTTTGTTTCTTTGTTTTTTGGGCAGTAAATGATATATTCAATACTCTCCATCAATACCTTAATTCATATGTGTCAATATTCTCGCTTCTCTTTCATATTAATTATCCAACTTTTGCATGTGTAGGGCATGAAAATACTATGGGTTGGGTTAGATGTACTCTCGTTCTTAGAGTGACATTTTTTACATTTTTTGCACACTAAACAGTGTTGTTTTTGCAGCACATTTGCCTGATACAATGTGTGATTTGATTACTTGAAATTTTTTTCATGTGTGTTGGTTGTATACCCAAATAAAGTTAAATCCTTGGCAACCTCAATCTCTTCTCCATTTATTCCTTAGTGGTCCAGCTGTGAGGATTTTTGTTCCTTTTGTATTGAGGCATAATCCATGTTAGTAGGCTGTAATCTTTTTCTCTACCATAAATTAACAAGGGAGTCTCTAAAGGGAGCTAAAAGAAGATTTAAAAAAAAACAGAGATCAAGGAATGGGTTTTGAGCATGCACCAAATCCTAGCTCCAATTTAAGAACTATCAGTTCTCACCTTATGGCCCTGCTCTATACTAGTTCCCAGGAAGGGAACATAGAAGATATGGGTGCTATGGCAAAGTGTGGTGAAGAAATTAGATGGTGCTCAGCTATGAGACAAAATAACATCTGGGGTCTTAAAGACTTGTTTCCAAACAAGTAGCCATCTCAGTGAGATGTCAACTAAGAGTGCATGGGAGAAGTTCACCAACATCAGTTACAGAAGGATTGTAAATCAGATAATCCGAAGTCAAAGGAGGGAATTGTATCAGAACCTAAACTGTGCGATTCTGCTTTTCAGAAGGCTCCGGATGACAGTGAAAGCCCAATATATTTGTGAGATCCATACAGGAAATAAGCCTCCAGTGATTTCTCTCTAGCCACAATGCAGGGAAGGGAAGAAACAGGTACCAGAGGGTACTGTAGAGATAGGGGATCCAAAATGATAAACCTGGTGGAAGAGTTAAACCCTGGTCAGTTGCTTCTCCCCCCAATGCATGTTGGGTCTGATCTGGTGTTCCACATTTTCTGTGTTATTATTTTTTTCATATTTGGGTTTATCTCAGATGTATTCTGTCATTGGGGGTAACCCTCTTGAATTTTGGTAATATGTTTTTCTGTATATGAAACCCAGGACTGGCAAACTTATAGAGACAGCAAGTAGAATAACGGGTACCAGAGGGTACAGTCAGGGTGGGGTGAGGTAAAGGGGAGCTGATATCAAGGAGTTCAAGACGGAAGAGAATGTTTTGAAACTGATTGTGGTAACAATTGTACAAAACTGATTGGTGTGATTCAACTATGGAATGATAAGCTCTCCATATTAGCTCCAAATTAAATGGTTTTGGGGGGGAAATGTTATTGTCTTTGATCTTCATTAGCAAGTGCTTTGAGTCATTTTGACTTTCAGCAAACAAGGTCATACCATCTTTATATCATGGGTTGTTAATGAGTCTCCCTCCAATCCTGATGTTGCATTCTTCGGCATATAGTCTACCTTCTCAAATTACACAGCCCAAGAAAATTTTTTTTCTTGATGTTTGTGTTAGACAAGGTTCTCTAGAGAAACAAAACCAGAATGCTAATAATTCTATTTATATTTATACAGATACATAGATATGTAACATAAGAAATAAACAGTTAATTAAATCATAAAGCTGTACAAATGGCTCAGTGCAACTCACTCCCGTGAGACAGCTGTAAGAAACTGGCAGTCCTACAGTGTGGGAATTGCGCCTGATCTGACCCCACCATGCTGAGGCAAGGCACTGGGGGGG
>NW_022103968.1:48146512-48163554 GCF_000313985.2 Echinops telfairi | reverse complement strand
GATGTACAAATGCGCTTTACACAATTGATGTGTGTATGGATTGGGATAACAGTTGTATGAGCCCCTAATAAAATGTTAAAAAAGAAAAAAAATAGCAGTAAACAATAAACAAACAAACAAACAAACAAAAAAAAAACAGTAATGGGAGTAATGATTCCCTGAGGGTATGGGAAGGGGAATGGGGAGGGAGAACTGGTAGGAATGATGACTGTATAGCCCTAATCAAGGGGAAAGAACATCAGATTTTTAGGTGAATGGATACATTGGATGTAAGTTATGGCAACAACAAAAAATAATAATATATGAAGGGTTCAGGGGGGTGGTAGGGTGGAGGACGGAATGGATCAAGGGGAGCTGATCTCAAGGAGTTCAAGAAAAAAGAAAAGGTTTTGAAAATGATGGTGGCAGCAAATGCACAACTATGCTTGATCTAGTGGAACTGTGGATTGTAATAGTCTATGTAAGAGCCCGTAATAAAATGTTTTGTTTTGTTGTTTTTTTAAAAAAAAAAAAAAGAAAAGAAAAGAAACTGGCAGTCTTTCAAGCCTTGAGGACCTCCAGGTAGTCCTCTGTAGAGCAATTCACATCATCCGGGCAGCAAACAGCAAGGCAGGTCACCAACAGTCAGCCAAATGACAGGGTCCGACAGTCCCCAGCTCAAGAGATGTTAAGTTTCAATAGTGTGGCAAAGCAGGACTTGAAGGAACCTCAAATTACAGCGACACAGTCCACGGGCTAGGTGTCCCACAGGCAGTGTCGCTTGCAAATTGAGGCACAGAACAAGCAAGGCAGCCGCACCCTGCTCCCATCATCAAAGAGCAAGAGACAAGAAAGATGAGGTTTGCAGAGCCATTTATCTCTCTGCCCTTCAATTAATCCCACATGTGTTTATCGGCCAGGTTGGCACAATAAACGTTAACTATCTCAATGTTTTTTATTTTTAGGCCTGTTCCTGGGGTTTTCTGGGGGCACTGATTCAGAAAATCCCATTGGATAGGCCGCATCAGCTCTAGATACGGTGTTCCACTGTATATTCAGCCATTAAGTGATACTAATATATTAATTATAGGATAAAACAAAAATGGTAAGAAATATTTGAAAAAGAATGGTGTATTAAGGGACTTCCGAGGGAAGCTGCATGTAGACCTATGGTGGCTAGTTGGTTACACTTTGAACTCACCAGTCTCTCTGCAGCCTTTAAAAGATTTAAAGGTTTGGAAACCCAAAGGGGCAGCTCATCTCTGTCTGATGGGGTCGCTATGAGTTAGAATCAGCTAGGTGGTAGGTCGGGGAGTCTGTGCAGTACATTGATCACTACAAAGGCAGAACGCAGCGTGAGAAGAGTGGAGAATAAAAAGACACATGAATGGGTGATGGGAGGGTAATTTAGGGTGTTGAAAATGTAAGACTTCACAGTGATTTTCATATGTGTTTTGAAGATCTTAATTTCTCTTCTTTAGATTATGCAGTAAACTTTTAATAACATCTTAATATAGAGAAATCAAGGGTTTGTGAGGGAGGGTGGTGGGGGGAGGGAGGAGGAAGAAATAGGGAGCTGATATCACGGGCTCAAGTGGGAAGAGAATGCTTTGAAAACGATGATGACGGCATATATGCAAATGTGCTAGATGAATGTCTGGATTGTGATAAGAGATGTAAGAGCCCCCAATAAAAGTATTACAAGGAGATCAATGGATAATACCAATGAAATGTTTCAGAGGTGAGGGTGGCTCCATGCTTCTTTAAAAGAACAATTCTAAGTTTTCTTTTAAGAGTTTCTGTGCACAGACGGAGACGTTGTGCCATCTCATAGTGAGACTGAACCATTTTAATTTTATTAAAGGAATCTGAAATCTGGCATTGTGGGTTTTAGAATATTTGCGTCTCTATTGCACACACTCAGTACCAGTCAGTGGATTATGACGAGAGTGACTTGATAGGACAGAGGGGAAGTTCTTCTTGGGTTTCTGAGGCGGTTCGTCTTTATGGGAGTAGAACGTCTCGTTTTCTCTTGCAGTGTGGCTGATGGCGCCAATAGCTGCTTGGTGGTTAGCAGTCAAGCACACCCCCCACTGCGCCATCCGGGCTCCTTATTGATTGCACAGTAACTCTTATTTCTGGCTCCTTTTTAAGATAGCAATTTGGAACTGCTTGCTATTCAGTTCCTTATAAAGGTGAAGTGATATTTGGCAAAATTCCAAGTTCATGCACTGTTCAAATATATCTTTGAATCAGAGGACACCATGTGAAGTATCACTTGACCTACATATTTACTGCAACACAAACTACTTTAAACAAAGCCAGCTTGCACGTCCTCTTTCTCAGGATAGTTAACACTACATTAAAATATCCCATGTTTTTTACGGGTGAGCAGAGTGAAGAGTAGTGCATGGGATATGTTGTATATTTCAAAAATGAGAGCTGATAGGGGAAAACTGGTGCCACTTTTGGAATCAGAGAGTCAAATACACCCAGAAACAGGTCTTACATTTGAGACCCCAAAATGCGTGTTGGCCGGTGTTATCTGAAGAAGTAGGCTGGAAGAGTACCACCCTGGGGTACCTCTTCTTTTACGTTTTAAGTCATGCTGTGTTCCCTTACTCTGTTCGAGTAAACACCTCTTGGTCTCTGTATAGGTTCCACATTAAAAAAATAAATAAATAAAATAACCAACAATGAAACTTCAAATTCACTGCCACTGAGTTAATGCTGACTGATAGTGACCCTATAGGACACAGTAGAACGGCCCTGTGAGTTTCCAAGGCTGTGTACCAGAGTAGAAATCCTGGTCTTTTTTCCTGCAGAGAGGCTGGTGGTTTTGAACTGCTGACCTTTGCAGAGTGTATCCCAAAGTGAAGTCACTATTCATGGAGTCCAAGTCTTTGCATGGACAATAGAACCTAAGTAAACATTTTCCCAGGATTCTTTCCTATCAGCTAAGATCCATATGTCATCAGCAATAATATTCCTTGATTCACACCCACTTCTGATTTTGGCTTGAATGTTGGGTAATTCCCTGGTGATATTCTGCTTCAATTGTTTTTTAATTATCTTTAGCTAACTTTTACTTTTGTGTGATATTAAAAAATATTGTTCAATAATCTCTGCATTTCTGAATCATCTTTTTTATAATGAGCACAACTATGGATCTGTTCCAGTCAGTTGGCCAGGGTTAGGGAAGTCACTTGACAGACCATTAGGTCTTAGGCAAAGACAAGAGAATAGTAGGTTTCAAGGCCCAAAGAGAGTAACGTCCTGAAGTTTCCATAGGAGAGATAGGGTAAGTTTTTATTGTAAACTTCATCCTTAGCTCTAGCCTGTGATGCAGGTGACCTCCAGTTTACTGGATATGTTCTCTACTGACATCTCAAGTGCACCTGCCCTACACTTGCTATTCCTCTCGTTGAAGTGCTCTTCTCTATGGGAGGGCAGAGAGTTCTGCTCCATTGCCAAAGTCTTTGACTTCTCTTTACATTTGCTTTTATCTCAGGGGCTTCTCATAATGAATCTAGCAAAGGTTACTCTAATGTGTACCATGTGTCAGGTACTTTTCTAAAGAATTTACATACACAAATGAGCTCATTTAACTCCCTAAAATACTCTGAAGCAGAGCCTATTATCATTTACCTTTTATAGATGAAGGCAGTATAAGGCATAAGGACATTATGTAACTTGCCTGAAGTCACACAATCAGGAGATGAAAAGCTGGAGTCACAGCCCAGCTGGTAATTCCCCATGTCTGTGCTTTTGACCACTACACTCCATGATAGCCTCTGGATTCCGTTATACTGCTAAGGGACAGCTTTTCAGAAGATGTCAATAGGCATTACCTATTAACCTAAAGGGTTTTGTGGTTAAAGAAGATTAGAAGTATTGACTTCATTATGCAGATCTTAGAACTGTTAATCCTGCATAATAACTTCATTATGCAGATGTCAGGGCTGTTAGTCCGTGATGGAGGTGGGTGGATGGGAGTATCCTGGAACCAGAATTCTGCAAAGCGCACTTCAAGAAGAGCTTATGTTAGTAGTGAAGGCCGTCAGCTCTCAGTGGTATATTCCTGTCACAAGGGAGTTTCATAGATAGATGAAATGCTGCTCTTTGGGCAGGAAACCATTATTATCCTTAATAACTATTGCTAATTATGGTAAAATAATGTGGCATAAGATACGCTAATGATTTTTAAAGAGCCTCTGGAGATAGGGCTACACTCGCCTTTCCTCTGCTGGAAAGCCTCCTCACTCACCAGCAGGAATGGAAACCATCTCCGTTGTTTAAGGTTCTTCCCTCCAGAAGCTTTACTTTAGTCCCAGGTCCTCTGTGGTCCGCTTTGGAAATACAAAACGATTTCAATTTAGTCGACCAGAGTAAAATTTCTCATGCCCTACGTGGAACATGGAAATGATTTCTGATGAAGGTTCACTTTCTTTTGCACATAGCTAGAATTTCGTTCTACTATTATTAATTACAAGTCTGCTACTGCATGGTGCGAAGGATTAACCGCTTGACTGATAGTACAAAGGATGGGAATTGGAAGCCATCAGGGGACAATTTGGAAGATAAGGACTGGCAATCTGCTTGCCAAAGGCCACAGTATTGAAAACTCACATGGGACAATTCTCTTATGCACGTGTGGGGCTTTCATGACTGACTCAAGGGCACGTAACAACAACATTATCAATTATGACGTATAGATGAAAGGTTAAAACCAATGAAAGGCCAACAGCCCCTCAAGCCCATCAAGTAAACACATCCGTCTATCATATTCTCTAGTGGTGCCTATTGCCCTTTCTTATATAACAGGCACATATAATTTTATGTCGTTTTGAATATAATGGAGATATCTATTATGCTTTAATTTTCTAATCTGTGGATGAGCACAAATATAATCCACATATCCATGTATTTTGTGAGGATAAATTTGTTAGTTAGATGAGGTTTCATTCAGTAGATATTCTATAATTTATTTAAGCTTTCCACAAATGAAGACATCCCTAAGGTGCCTTCTTTTTCTGAGAATTAACAGTGACATTAAGTCTATACAATGATAACACACTTTTAAAAATGTGATAAGCATGAGAGGAGCAATGTACTTTAGGGGAGATTAAATTTGGGAAGGCATTTAAAATATTTTCATCAATTCAATAGAAGCTTCGAGATCAAGCTTGTAGGGAAATTCTGTGGTATGACAATACTAAATTATGCCTGATTGCTAGATGATAAAAATCAGACTACTGGCTTAGGACGCACCAGGTAGACTTGTTTCCCAAACCCTCAATGACAAAGACATAAGGAACAGCCTGAAGCAGATACTGAAAATAATTCTGGAACGCCAAGCTACAGAGGAAAGGACAGAGAAGTGAATTGAGGACTGATTATCAGAAGAAGCTGAAAAAAAACAAAGACCTTGAACAAAGAGACAAACAGAATGGTGAATTGTTATCTAGCTTGGCCCAATTTGAACATGTGCAGTAACAACATGATACTTGCCTCTGTTCACCCAGGATTAGACAAGCACCCACACCACTGGCTGATGACCAGAACGTTTCAATCTTTGCTTTGTTCCCCACATCCTTCAGAAGTGTGGACAGCTCATACTCTAACCCATCTGGTGGATGGTGACCTCTAACCCCCAGCCCCATGCAGAATCGGCTTCATCTGAGGTCAGAATCTGGCCTTCATGGATCGGGCACTGGTACATGCCGCCTCTATGTTCGGAGGCATACACTCTGTCTTTCTTGGGCCAGCAAAGCACACAGTGCTGGGTGGGTGACTAGCTTACAGCCACTTTGAAAGGGTAGGAATATCATCTAGAAATGCCTTTTGAACCAGGTGCTATGGCCATAACCACCCTCTGAGCTGGCAGCCTCCCTCTGGGTCCATAGGGACCAGGTTCCCTGATACCAGTCACCTTTTAGGATGGCTGAAATCCCACCCAGTATTGGCCATCCTGCCCCATTGAGACCTCTGGCTGTCAGTGTGCCAACTTCTATCAGGCCCCTTCTGCCCACCTCTCATCTCAAAAGCCAGCAGGAGTGTTGCCCTGTGGCCCCAGTCCCACTACTTGCCAGATCTCTACTTTTTTGTTTTTCCTTTTCTTCCTCTTGACTTTTTATTCTTTCTTTTTTCTTATGTTCTGTTTTTTCCCCTTTATGATATGGTTTGTGCCAACTTGGCAACCTCTCATACAGGTCACAAATTGATGATACCTCCTTGGGGTACGGCCTACTAAGTATCTATAAAGAGATGCTTTGAAGAAATCTCCATCCTTCCTCTTCTTTCCGGCTTGATTCCTGTGTCTGGTGTCCTGGAACTTGGGCTGGTAGCTACCATATGGCTTACTGACGCTTGAGAGCTGTTTGGCACGTTGTCTGCCTTAGATCAACTCAACTGTATTTTCACCAGCTTGTGATCTTTGCACCTCTTACTTCATTTTCTTGGTTTATCAGTTGGCATTTTTGTGATCTCAGAAGGGTCTTTACTAGCATGTGACCCTAGGACCAGAGTTGGACTGGGCTTGCCCACTCTGGCTGTGCGGGCTACTTTTTGGATATACATTTCTATTTTGGTAGAAATGTCCTTCCTCTATAATATATCATGTCTTAAAAATGATACCATATGTAACACACATATATGCATGTCCTGCTTTTGTTTCTCTAGAAAGCCCGATCTAGCATCCCATTCACTCTCCACATTCCACCCGTCATGAGTCCTGGTCTTTGTTCTGATCATCTTTCTTTCTTTCTTCCCATGTGTTCTTTAATTCTTCTCTAATTTTGAAAATTTATTATTTTATTTTTGTGCTGTTGTTTATTTTCCTCTCTTGTTTTCTTTCCTAACACTCCCCCCACCCTATTTTTTCTTTGTTACTGCTGTTTTCCTGGTCATCCCCACACTGCTCAACCACATCCAGAACTCCTGCATTCCCACCCACAGGGTGAGGGCCATCATCCAATATTGTACCACGTGATCAACAGACAAAGCTGACCCAGCCCAACCTACCCTAAATTACTCTCCAAAAACAGAGAGCAGGAAATGACGTATATATTCTATCACACACACAAGAGACAGATGATGGACGCTTAAGAACACATTAACATGCAATCACCAATTCAATGTGAATACAACGAAACCACAGTGTCACGGAGACAACAGGCAATGTCAGTTCACAAGAAGAACCACTTTCTCTCATGAAAGCATTCATGGCAAAGAAATAAAACTCCATTTACATGTGATCTGATCCTATATTTAGACAATTCCAGAGACTCAGCAGGAAAACTACTGTAATTAAACAATATTTCTACAGAATGGCAAGGTAGAAGATCAGCATGTCAGATTCCTTTACACTAACAAAGAAAACTACGAAAAGGATACCAGGAAAACAATACATTTACAATATCCATCCAAAAGATGGATATTGTAATAAATATAGAAATAAATATAGTATAGGAATAAATATAGTCAGAGAAATAAAAACCTACACAAAGAAAATGACAAAACACTACTACAAGAAAATAAAAAAGACCTACAAACGGAGGAAGATACCCCATGATCATTAATTAAAAACCTAATATTATGAAACACTACACAAAGTGATCTACAGATATAATACAATCCCAAACTAGCTTTCATCAGCATGCTTGAAAGAGGAGGAATTTTATTTGGAAAGGAAAGAGCCAAAGCACTACTACAGACAAGTAACATGGAGGCTAAAACTGCCTAACATCGATGTAGTGACAGGCACTTAGCCCACTGGCTGTGCATTAAGTGAGGCAGAGAGAGTCTCTTTAACAAATGGGCACGGCTGAACTGGATATCCATCCACAGAAAAGTGAAACAGGACTCATAGCTCACACCACAACCCCCCATAAACTCAAGATAGATCTAAGACCTAAATGTAAGACCTAAAACTCTGATTATGAGCGTAAATCTGGGGTACACTTGTTGTGAGGTGCCATCCATTTGGGTCTGACTGAGCGTGACCCGATGCCCAATAGTGCCCGGCGCTGTGTCTTCCTCGCAGTTTTCTTGTTTGTGCCGCTGTGTCAGTCCATCCCATCAAACGTATTCCTCTTTTCACTGCCACTCTGCTCGACCAAGTATGATGTCCTTGGTCAGGAACTGGGTTTTCCTAATGATGTGTCCAAAGGATGTGAGACTAAGTCGTCATCCTTGCTTCTAGGGAGCATCCCGACTGTATTTCTTCTAAACAGATCTGTTTGTTCTGCTGGCAGTCCACAGCACCTTCAGTATTCTTCACCAGCATCAGAAGCCAGATGCAAGGATTCTTCTTCAAGCTTCCTCATTCAGTGTCCAGCTTTCACATGCACATGAGGTGATGGAAAATACCATGGCTTGGGTCAGGTGCCCCTTAATTAGTCCTTCTTGCTTGTTAACACTATAAAGAGGCTTTATACCTGGTGTAAATGTACTATTAAACATAACTGAAATCACACAAATAGCATACAACAAACTAGGTTACCGAAAACTCCTAAAATTTAGATATTAAAGATTTTACCCAAAGAGTAAAAAAGAACACAGGCACAGGGGGAAAAAAAGCAATGGCATCTCATACAAGGAAGCCATGATTAAAATGTATAGAAAATTTCAGCACTTTAAGAAAATGTATTCACAACAACAATAAAAGATATCCAAATTACAAAATGAAGATATGAACAGATGTGTCACCAAAGAATACATCTAGGCAGCCATGTTCATGCAAATCAAAAGAGATATTCATGCAAAGCAAAACACTGAGAACCATTTCCCTCCAGAATTAGAAGTAATATCCTCTCCCCAAACCAAACCAAACCAAACCAAAAACTCCCAGAAAGCCGCAATTTTTGATGAGGGTATGGAGAGATTGGAATGCTCAGACACTGTTGGTGAGAGATCAAAAGAGTTCAAGTTCTGAGGAAAACAGCATGGTGTTTCCTCAAAAATGTTGAGCTTATAAATGCCATATCACTGAGGAATTACTCTACTTGGTTTGTACACTGGAGAAGAGTGACGTGTATACACTCTCAAGTTCACTGCCACATTTTTCACAATAAGAAACATAAAATATGGAAACAACCTAAACGCCCATCAGAGGAAGAATGGATAAGTGAAGTGTGGTACATGCACACATGGAATACTGTGGATCTTTAAAGAATGATGAATCTGAGAAACACATCATAATATACATGAACATTTTTCAATTGATTATTTTACTCTAGATTTGATACAAGATAGGTCATTTGAATCAAATTTTGTTGCTGTGGGGGTCTTAAAAAATCATGGGCTTAGGAGCTCAGGGAATACAAATCAATAAATAAGATGGCTGAGAAAACATAGGGAAAGCAGGATCCCAATGAATTGTTGCCTGTTGAGAGGCTTACATCTTTTGGACAGGTTGTCAAGAAAGACCAGTGCTTGGAGAAGGACATCATGCTTGGTAAGATAGAGAGGCAGAAAACAGAGGAAGGACCTCAATGAGATGGATTGACACAGTGGCTGGATGGCTCAGGACCCGGCTGTATTTTGTTCTACTGTGCATAGTGTTACTGTAGGTCAGAACCGACTCAAAGGCACCTAACAACAAGAGCCTAAGGTGTCACACACACACACACATACACACACACACACACACACACACACACTCACACCCCTTTAACTCAATGTAATGAAAACAGCAGCTCTGACATTTTTCAAGCCTGCACACACAGTACAGGCGTTTTCCCTAAAGGGAAAAGCTTGAGTTGACAAATTACTGTGGGGATGGTTGTACCCTTTAAAAGTAGACAGAATGAAGAAAAGATTCTGAGTTCATTTGACTGGCAATTCTAGAAGAAGCTGGACTGATGCCACCCATTTATTTGTCTATTAGTTTATCTTAATTATTATCTTCTTTCTTTCTCTCATCCTCACTTCCTTCTTATCCTACTAATGAGGACCTACTGCATACCAGATCTTGTTCCAGGAACTGAAGAGGCAGCAGTTATAATAATAAATAAATACACAAATAAAAGAATATGACTATGTTCTCATGGAGTTGAGCCCTTGGGTGGTGCAAAAAGTTAATGTTTTTAGCTCTTACCCACAAAGTTGGAAATTCAATTTCACCCAGAAGTTTCTCAAAAGAGAGTCTTTGATATGTACTTCAAAAACATCCATTTTTGAGAGCGCTGTGGAATGCACTTCTGCTCGACTTACATGGAAGGCATCACCATGCGTGTGCACTGAGTTGATTGCCACCGATCATGAAGTTTACATTCTCATGAGGAGGTTCAGAAAATAGACAAATACACAATTGAATAGGTTACTTTCAGATACTGGTGATGCAAATGAAATTAGATGATCTGAGATTTATTAACATACGTGTGTGTGTGTGTGTGTGTGTAGGATGGTTTTAGATTAAGTAATTTAAAAGAGTAACTTTGAGAATATAAAGGTGAGCTCAGATGTGCAGAACACAAGGCTCAGGAATAAAAAGATTGCAGGTAAAATTTCCTAAGCTGAGAAGAGTAGAAAACATGCAGACTCTGAGTCAGGAATAAGATTGGGGTCTAAGCAATAGGCAAAATTCCAGGCAGGAATCTAGTGAAACATACATAGAAAGAGGATGTATATAAGCTCCTGTCCTCTAGGATGAGATAAAATAAATCCTTTTGTGGAGTCAGTGTCTATATTAAACTAACTTCATAGTAGGATAGACTGGGATTATTCCAAAATCTTGAGCTCATTAAGGGAAGCACCATAGAAGAGCATGATTTTTCTATTTCGCAAACATGAATCTTTCTTCCCATATATTCCCAAGTTGAATTACACTACATGTTAACAAAGAGCATATAAATATTTGATACATGAATTGTTATATTTGTCATAGCAGGATGAACAGGCAGAATAATGCATGTAAAATTTAAATGTTGACTGGAAAGAATTCCTGGATGACATGGTTGATATTTAATATAAAAAGTTAATTTGGAGATAAATAACTTAAGCTTCTGTTTCAGAAAATCAATTTATCATCTAATTTGTTAAAGCAAAAGAAATAGGTGAAGAAAAGCATGAACAGATCAGATTTTAAAGCTGCCTTGCAGTTTCAAGATATTTGGCAAAGAACATTCAGAGAGGATATTTCCATGTTTGAATCTCTTAAACCCAAATTCTAAAGGATTGTATTAAAATGAATCAAAATTTACATGACTCGTTGATTCAACTGTAAAAGAACTTTAAATCTTTAACTTTCTTCACATTCTTGTAGAAAGATGAACTTTAAATCTTTAACTTTCTTCACATTCTTGTAGAAAGATGAGCAGAGACTGTGGAAAATGAGCCATAGATGGAATTAATATTACTTTAAGAAAAATTTCTGTTGAATTTCATATAACTTTTTGTAAGCTTTGAATAACCAAAGTATATACAGCCGAGGTACAATTGAACAAACAAATTATATGTACTTCTTTGCTGCTGTTTGTAGATTCCTTTATCTGGAATCACTTGAGAAGATTGCAAATTCCTTTAAGGTAGGGAACAGTTTGCCTGTTTCTTCATGGCTCTCAGTAGAGTTTAGAATCAAGATAGTAAGAAGGATTTGGTAAGTGAACACGATTTCTACTGGGTTTTACATAGACATTGGTTAGATCATTGGGATAAAATAAACTAGAGAGCAGAAAATGATCGGCCTTGAGCCAGATATGGCCTGCCACATGTTTGAGCAAATAGATTTTTATTGGACAACAACCTGGCTGATTTTTCTTTCTCTCTTCTTCTTCTTCTTCTTTTTTTAACTTATTATCTACATCTGATTTGCTGTTATAACAATGGAGTTGAATTAGTGTAATAGATTATGCATAGCCTTGAACAGCTAAAATTTATATGTCTTTATAGGGGGAAAAAAGCCAATAAATGGAATTATCTTCTTTATTTGATCTGTGTCTTGGTGTGATTAAAAAACAAACAAACAAAAACAAATAAACAAAAAAAATTGCCCTCATTTGAAACTCATGGGTTTATGATTGAATTCTTACATTTGCATTTATTTTGCTAGAGGTATAATGCTAGAATCAAGCTATATTTAATTACTACATAAAACTTGTCTTCATGCCATTTATTGGATAATTCATCTGTTCATCAGTAAAGAAAATGTCACATTTATCATATATTCAGGGCTTGAATTAGGGTATGACTATTACTTAACATGTTTGAATCTTATTGAGCTCTTATTATGGGGTTTATACTTTGTTAAGCATCTTACCAGTATAATTTTATACAGAAAATTCCATGTTGTATGCATTTTTATTGTACCTTTTCACAGATGAAGAAACTTTAGAAGTATTGATGTTACCTAATCTGTCCAAAGAAACCCAGTTAAAATGTTGCTGAGAAAGCAAATTTCCCAGAGCTCAAAAGTGGTGAAAATGGCAATTACTAAATGCATTTGGATTGAGATGCGAACAATGATGTTACATACCTATCTGTAATATGATCACGTCTTTGCTTTATATTATGGTTACTTTATTTAATATTATTACAGACACTTAGATAGACCAACCTCTCTTGTAAGCAATTTATAAACATGAATCTATTTAAACCTCAAAACAACCTGACGAAGAAGGTACTATCATGATCAATTTTTGGCAGTGAGTAACTGATGCCATGAAAGAGTAAGTAGTCTTTTGTTTTTCAGATCACCCAACAAAGATGTGTCAACGCAGACATGTAAACTCTATCCTGCTAGCCTTAGGGTCGTCTGCTTCTGTTCTTTTGTACCAGCAATCCCAGAAATGTGTGCACCCAACTATGGAGAGAGAGTCGGTGCTGACCTTCAGTAGAGGATCCATTCAAAAATGTTGAGCTGCAAGTAGAAACCCTGGGGGAGCCTAGACCAATGAATATGAACAAAACTATTTACAAATAAACAGTCACAAAACACAAGTCAAAAACTCAATTTGCAACACTAACCTACTTTTTAGGGGTCTAATGAAAAAGCGTGGATAACCCTAAACAATACCATTTGTGTTGTGGAGGAATGTGGTGATGACGTCATGTAGCACATGGTTTCTCTAAAATAGTTCATATGTGCTAAGTACTATTAGGATTACTAATCATAAAAATATGGTTGTTGCATACACAACACTGAGTGTCTCAATGTATTTACAGTGGCACCAGAACAAATGTGTCCTGCCAAAGGAAAGCAGGAAGAAATATCAGGAATGACCGCACCTTGAAGGCCATGACTGACAAGAGACAAACAGGTTGTAGGTGTTTGCAAAGTAGAATGGGTGAGAGAAGGGGCTCCAGGCAGACAGAGAGGGGGAGAGAGAAAAAGCAAACCACAGAAGCATAACAACTCATGATGCACTTGGTTATCAGAGAGAGAGAGAGAGAGAGAAAGAGAGAGAGAGAGAGAAATCTAAGTTGAGGGACCATAGCTGTTCCATTTGAAAAATTAAGTCTTTCAGTGATTCAAATGAATGCTGCTTTAAGTCATACTCTGTTTTCTCCTTTGAACTATGTATTTTTTTTGTATTATTATTTACCTTCAATCAAATGCTTACTTTACATAGACTTTGTTTAGTATGAATGTCATCTCAAGTTGTCACTTTGATGTATTGGCCCCTTGCACTCCAGGGTCATCTTCCCTACTTAGTGCTTCTTTCCTCGCTGGTCCTCGAGACATTTGAAGTTCCTCCAGACAGGGACTGTGTTATCCTCACCAGTGACTTCCTCATATGGAAGGAAATAGCATGACTATGGTTAGGAGATCAATCCAGACAGATGGTCCTCGAGTTAGGATATATTTGAGTTACAATGAACTACACCTAGAAAGTTTTGAGGCATCAACGGTGCGGATACATTTTATCACTAGCAATATGCATTGCATACAATGTTGGTGGTACATACTTTGTTGATTTTATCCTTATCAGAGGTTCAAAGGCAGATGCTCAATGTCATGATTTATAAAAATACTAATAATCAAAGACAGTAATAATGAAAACTTAAAAACAAAGAAGAGATGTTCAACTTATGTCCGAACTGGCAGTGGTTGGAAAATACCTCAGCATATGCAGGGGAATTAGAGGCAAGTATGGCCAGACTTCATCTCTTGGACCAGGGGTGTGTTGTCAGGAGAACAAGTACCTAGAGAAGGACCTCATGGGAGGAAGGTCCTCAACAAGATGGATCGACACAGTGGCTGCAACTTGGGCTCAAATATAAGAACAAGTGTGTGGGTGGTGCCGTGCAAGGAGGGGGTTCTTTCTGTGGTGCCCACGGCTGATACGAATCTGCGGCAACTTGATGGCCCCTAACACCACCCCACCACCACCAAGAGTTGAAAGAATGCATGACCATGGTTTCACCTTCTTCACTGTCTAGATACTCAGAGTGCGCGCGCACACACACACACACACACACACACACACACACACACACACACACTTCAGATCCACATTTGAACTCTGTTGCTTTCGGACAAAATTAATTCACAGTGATTTGAAGTGAGCATATTTCTATAATGTTTTTAATCTTCAAATTACATTAACTTTGTGGACTATCAGAACCTTTTACATATTAGCAAAAGAAGTAGAATCATTTTGAAAAAAATATGATGTATAATTTCAATGCCTGTATCTGAAATTATTGTCTCACATCGTGCTCAGAGAAGTGTGCATGTGAGGAATTCCACATATTTAGTAGAATTCAGTACTACTTGTCAGTGTCATCTGCTTATTTTTCTATTCCTTCATTGTATGGGAAAACATATTTTACTGATAGTATCCTATGCTAACTTCTTAAAACAATACCATTAATTTTTATTAAAACACAATTAATAATGGTAGAGACCACTGCAAAAGATTGATAGATTTTTACTAACTTCTTAAGGAAGCTACAGCCTTAATTTGTAGTACTCCATAAACCAGACTACGACAGGAGAACTGAAAGTGATACAATTACCTGATATGGTGGAAAGAACAAGAAAAGCTGGATGTGAAAATGGCCAATCCTGAAAATAATCGAAAACCGTACCTGTAAACACACACTCCAAGATTAAAGAGTTCAATGCTTGTTGAAGCATTAAATATGGTGAATTTATTTTCCCGGCAAAATTGGCTTTGTCTTTCCTCCAAGCTCTCGCTTTTTAAAAGAAAGAAAGAAAAAAGGAACAGTTTTTTTTTATTTGTGAAACATTCTTATTGTGAGTTTGACTGTGTCTAAAGCAATGAAAAGGAATTTCAAACCTTATCAGAAAAATCACCCATTGATCTTGCTGAAGGAGGATTGATGTCCTTAGACCTTAGTTCTGAGCCCCGGGGCACTTCTTCTGGATCGGTGCACCTGGCACATTAGGACCACTCTGTGGTGCAGGACTGGCAGAACTCCTCCCTGGAGCAAACCAGTGAATCCTCGACAGAGAACGAGCACAGAAAGAGAGTGTCTACGTTGGTGCCACTCATGATGCCTGACTTCCTAAGAACCCAAATCCAAATCTGCTTTCAATCATTGGCCACATTTGAAATGGGTTGAGGAGATGTGACTGGGTCACTGGCTAAGGCCCAGCTGCAAGAGAATTTAAGGTGCTGTCACTGATGGCGGCTACTGTTGGTGCCATGCATGGCCTCTGATGGTCTGATGCGACATCTCCTGATCAGATGTCCGATCTAGAGTTTCTGCAACGCGGAGTCTTTATTTGTTACTGGAAGATGAGAATGCTGTTTCAATTTTAAAAACTCAATGCTTTGGCCCCTGACTCCAACATGAACAACAAATGAATGGATTCATTGATGATAAGAAAATCAAACAAACAAAAACAAAACTCACTGCCATGGAGTCAAATCTCATGTGCTGTAACCCCAGGGCAGAGTAGAACCGCTCCCACGGAGTTTTTGAGACTGTAGACGTTTTTTTGGCAGAAAGCCTCCTCTTTCTCTCAGGGAGCGCCAGGAGGGTTCCAACTGCTGACCCTGTGCTTAGTAGCACATTCTCTGACCCATTATGTCACCATGGCTTTTTTTTAAACTTCTAAAAATATTATTAGATAATATTTTTATTGACATAACTTACTCTTTCCAATATATCCCTTCCCTTCCCATACAGTTTGTTGTTCAATCCCGTCGGATGGGGCTATACCCGTATGCTCAGGTAGCCCTTAATCCTGTCACTATCTCTGAGGGGTCCTTTACCTTGACTACCACATACTGGGCGATCTTAAAGGTACAAATGAACATATGCAAATCTGACATGACCAATGAGGTGTATCACATACGGACCATAATAGGGGAGGAAATATGAAAAGAACCAGAGGGTAGTTATGTTGTTCATCGGTACCACACCACACAACGGTACCACACCACACCACACCCTGGATTTATCCTCCATTCCAGAAGGCCCTGCAAAAAGGGACTGTCCAATTGTCTTGCTGGTGGAATTTGGCTCTCCACAACATCCACACCCTTCATATCAATTTGGATTGATCTTTTGTACATCTCATACCAATTCCTGTTGACACCTCATGATCACGCAGCCTGGTGTCCTTCCTCCATGTGGGTTTTGTTGCTTCCCTGCTAGATTGGTGAATGTTTAACTACAATCTTTTAAGACCCCAAATGCTGTAGCTTTTGATAGCTGTGTACCATCAGCTTTCTTAACCACATTTCATTTGCTTATGCAACCATTTTGTCTGTAGTAATTGTGTCAGGGAGGTGGGGATCATACAGTGCCACATTATTAGAACAAACCGTTCTTGTACTGAGGTAATATTTAAGTAGATGCCCAAAGTCCATCTGTTTCCTTGTTGAATTTACATAGATATAAACAAATATGCACGTATTCATATATATTCACATACATATGCACAAACATATATGATTTTGTTTTTTCCTCCTACCCCACTATTATGTTTGCCTATCATTCACATCTCATTAATTTCTCTCAGATACAGTTCAATTGATCCAACACTCCCAGAAAAGCTATACAGTGAACCCTTGTTTATCGCGGTTAATCAGTTCTAGACCCTACCGTGATAAATGAAATTCCGCGAAGTAGGATTCCTTATTTGT
>NW_022103968.1:48135157-48144951 GCF_000313985.2 Echinops telfairi | reverse complement strand
CAGGGGCTTAAGTGGAGAGCAAATGTTTTGAGAATGATGAGGGCAATGAATGTACAAATGTGCTTTATACAATTGATGTATGTATGGGTTGTGATAAGGGTTGTATGAACCCCTATAAAATGATTTAAAAAATGCAAAGCCTCTGTTCAATTTCTCTGTTCGAGGACAATTCTTTTACGTAGTGACATGGAATACGACTTATTTTATACACTTCAGAGGACTGTTTGTTTATTTTTCATGCAACCCAAGTAAATATTTGTGTCTGGGGTACTGATAGACAAGCCAGTTCCCATATGCTTATATTTTATTCAGAGCCACATCAGTACAGCAAACCCAGACAGACTCTGAAAAGTTTGATAATGCATAGCAATAATTCATAACATTTTAGTCATTAAACCAACAGCAGCATTTGTGCATTCTGATCAATAAGTGCGAAGTGATAGAACATTCTGTCAGCACTTACATATTAAAGCAATGGAACCTGCATGTCAGATCACTAACTTACATTGGAATTCATTTTCTCCTTTCTGCAACTGTGTTCAGTTTGCCACTGGCTAGCTGCTCAACAGCTGTGACATCTTGAACAACTTGTAGAATATCCTAGGATCGTCTGGATGACGTCACCCACTGCCCTCAAGTCTATTTGCATTAGAAGCCACACTCTATAGGACCGAGTGGAACCGACTCATAGCATTTTCCGAGTTGGTACATCTTTGTGGCAGCCTATCTTTCTCCTGCGGAGAGAGCTCATGGGCTTCGACTGCCAATCCATTTGCTAGCAGCCAAGGACTGTCATCATGGCACCCTAGGGCTCCTCTTCCGGACAACAGCAAGAACGTTTCTTTTGTGAGGAGCCCTGCTGGCTCTGCGGGTTCAGCATTAGGCTGCTGACCACCAGCAAAGGCGAGCACTAGAACGCAAAAGGGAGGTGGGGGTAAGGAAAGGTTCACTAATGAAGTTATTGCATCTCAGCAACTAGCGCTGGTGGCATGAGGCTGGCTGAAACCACCAGCCGCTCCGCTGGGGAAAGGCAGGGTCTCTACTCTCTTAGGGAATTTCAGTCTCCGAAACCCCCAGGGGCAGTGCTACCCTGTTCTACAGGGTCACTGTGAATTGGCGTCAACTAGTTGGATAGTCTTTGGAATTTACCTCAATGAAAAACCCCAGAGAGCTCTTCTCTAAGGGAACAGCTCTGACATGTCAGCCTGCATCTGATTCACCAGGAGGTTTGTTAAAACACTGACTGCTGGTCTTATTGCTGTAGTAGCTTCTGGTTCATTAGTCTGAGAGAGGGAAACAAGGAAGTGCAACTCCTAAAAGTACCCAGGTGCTGCTGCTGGTGATCGCTTGAGGCCCCCAAATCTCTCTAGAAATCTCTCCACAAAGGGAGAAGATAAAGAAAATATATATTCTAGAATGAGCCTTAAACCAGAACAGGATCCATAATAGAAAATCCACTAAAGAGACTGTGAAATCACAAAGAAATTTGATTCTTATATAACCAAGCAGATGGAGTTCAGTTCATTCTTATTAGAGGGCTTCAGAACATTTGTGAGAAAACTCCATTATCGTTTAATTCCATTTTTGCACTCACTTGTAAAAACCTCCTTCTATGTTCTCAAGATCGAGGCTAACTAGTCCTCAACGAGGAGAACTCGACAGAACCATTTGTAACACATCTATCCCTCTGAAGACCCATCACCGAGAAGTGGATCCGGAGTCAAATAGCCCTGCAGTACAGAGTGCTAATGTAGTTTGGTGTCCTTAAACCAGTTGTGATTCACAGCATCCCTATGCATAACAGAACCAAACACTGCCCGGTCCTGCACGGCCCACTGTTGGGACCACTGTGATTGTATCAATCCATCTGGTGAGGGTTTTCTCATGTTAACTGATGCTCCACTTTCCCAAGCATGAAATCTTTTTTAAAGAGCTAGATTTCTGCTGAGATCTCTTCCAAAGTATGTGAGATGAACTCCCGTTATTCTCACTTCTCTTTTGTTCATTATTATTAATCGGGAGTTAATACATATATCATATTATTCCATAGTTCAATCATGTCAAGCGGTATTGTACAATTGCAACCACAATCAGTTTCCAAACATTCTTTTCCTTCCTGAACTCCATGAAAGAATCACCTCCCTTTCACTGCCCAATCCCCCTCACCGAAACCCTGCCTCTAGTGATATCCCTGTATCAGAATTGAGAGGCGGGAGGAAAGTGCTTGTTAAAAGTGCAGTGGAGAGCTGAGTATAGAAGATCAAAAAGATAAACCTGACTTGAACAGTGAAAACATTGTCAGCTGATCCCCCCTCTGATGCATGTTGGACCTGATCTTGTTTCAGCGTTTTCTGTATTTTTGTTTTGTTTTTGCTTGATCATATTAGAGTTTATCTCAGAGTTGTTATGCCATTGGGGGTCACCTTCTTAAAGTTGTGCTATCTGTTTTTCGATGTAGTTGCACTTCTAAGGAGAATTCAGGCTGCACTTTTTTCGAGATGGATTTGTTTGCTCTTCTGGTACTTTCAATTTTCAATAGCACAGAGTAGAACTGCCCGGTTTTACCTGGTAATTGAGATGGGTTGTATCCAAAGCAAAAATAAACTATTATTTTTGATGACTAGAAGCCATTTCACAATTCGAAACAAGGAACGAGCCAGTGTTAGGCTCCCAGCCTGCCACAGGAAGTGGGAGCCAGGGAGGGACCGTCCTTCATGACTACATTTCTGCTCTGGCTTCCAGATACTTGAGGAAGCATTCCTGGGTCGTAAAACTGGACCGATGCTGATTTGCTCTTTTAACATGATTGCTATACATTCAAATGAGGTCGGGAAAGAATTGATAAGGTTTCTCAAGGAAATGCTTTAAGGAAGCTCAAGGGATGATTTCATTTTTGAACCAGGGGAAATGATTATTTTTCTGTCTTTCTGACTTACCCTGGCTCTAGCTTAGCATGATCAATGGACAATGGATATATAAAACTTTCTAGTATAAAACTGCTGGTGGGAAATAAGCTATTCTTTATAAACAATGCCCTGACCTCTTCACAGAAAGCCCACCTGTACTGAAATTATTACCAGCTGACTGATAATTGACTGAATGACCCCACTTTTCTTTTAGCCCTTTGACAGTCTGCACATGACCAGTAATAATACAAGTAAATCAAGGGACCACAGCGCTTCTGTGTCAGTGCTTTCCCTCCAGCCTACAGATGGTCACCACACCTGGGTAAGCACTCGAGCATTGTTTAAAAACAAAGCCCATGCATTGCCAGCTTTGTGGCATGTCATAATCTGCTGCCCTGTACACTGCCTCATGGTTTGAAGGACATCGTAGTTTAAGTCTGACAATTTTCCAGCTGTGGAGAAGTGAAACCATTCAATGTCTTTGAAAGGGTGCCATGATCCCAGGCGCTATCTTTGTTTTGTGGGACAGATCATGTATTCTTTTTTCATAAGTAAAAATTGAGGGCAAGGGATAAAAATGCTGAAGATGAAATCCCACGTGGAATTGCACCAACTTGCATTTCAGCTGATAATACATTTGGTATTGAGTTTGCCGTTAGGACAACAAATGGCTAATGAGAACAATCGCCCAACTTTCATTTGTAGGCACAGACTTTCTTATGTGTGTGTGGCTTCCTATTCCTCTTCTGCAAAAGGGTTTCTGTTTATTCATTACCTTTATGAGCTGCTATGATCAGGAATGAGTAACGTTACAGCAGCTTTTAAGACCTTGACGACAGTTACGATGATGCATCATCCCAGGTGCATGTTACTTACCATATAAGACCATTTATGGTGGAGGGAATCAAGAAACTCACCATCAGCTGTGACAGCTTGGCAGCCGAGGTGCAAAAAGTGGGTATTTCCCCCACTTCATTTGTCATTTAGAATCTAATATCGAAGTACATGTAAACAGTCAGAAGTAGGTTATTAGTAACCATCCCTGAAAATACAACAATACATTTTCAAAGACACCACCAGCTCAAGGTAGAAAGCTTCATACATATGACAATTTTGGCATCGAAGGAGGTTGACACTGGAATTACTGATGTCTGGAGTTCTCCGGTCAGAACGTAGGGGAATTGCATTGCATTTCTTAGGCAACACAAATGATGAAATACTCCTAAGATGATTATAATACTTTTCCTATTGAGATATCTTTTTGTCTTTTCAAAAGTTTGCTCTTAGAAAAATGTGGAGCCAAATGAAAGAGAGAAGCAAACAATGGAGAAATCTTTAAAATAATTTTATATGCAAAGGTCACAAAAATCCAGACAGGTTTTGCATGATTAAATTTGTGTAGATGCAGGTAAGGAGATGTGGTGGCACATTGGGTAAGTGCTCAACTGCTCACCCAAAGGTTGGCAGTTTGAATGCAACTCTAGTTCAATGTGAGGGAAGAGTGGTTGGCCTGTTAGATTTCGGTCTGGGGAACCCCATGTGGCTGTGGTATTCTGTCATGTAGAGTGTCAACATTTACTTGCCATCCAACAGCAACTAAGTTACAGATAATTACTTCAGTTTTCATTTTAGTTTGGGGTTTCCCCATGTAATTTAATTAATATTAATGTTTGTGTACCAAACCCAACTCATAGCTGTGGTGTCTATTCCAACTCATAGTGACCTGGGGAGACACAGCAGGGCCTCCGAGGATTTCCCAGGCTGCAAGTCTTTCCAAAAGAAGTCATGGCTACATCTTTCTCCTGCATAGCACCTACTAAAACTATAGACTTTTGATTTAGCAGCTGAGCATGTAAGCACTGATCGACCAGGCCTTCTTAATGTTGGTGTAAAAATCTCAACTTCATTGATGTTATTGAGAGTTACTGAAGTACCCTTTGAAATCAAAAAGCATTCCTAATTCAATGCTTTTAGTTGAGTAAAAAGTAACATTCATGTCTTATTTCTCGAAAGGTTCCAAGCATGAGAAACTATCTTTGAAAGACTGGAAACACTGATGATCGGGGATGTTTTTGGTATAGATTGATTTGGCGAGACAGCCGCAGAAAGCCAATATTCATCTGTGAAAAGTTCCTACGTTTTATTACCTCGATGGATTTAAATTCACAGCACAATCTTTATTTCCACTCTTATACTGAAAATCATTCTAGAAAATCCAAGGACTATTCCTGTTCTCCTTAGCCTAGACTCGAGCAGTAAGAGAAATTTGAAAATTAAATTAAAAAGCAAAGCAAATCAAAAACCTCATCTCATCTTCTAGTCGGCACTATGGGATCATGACTTTGGGTTTCCCACAAGAAATCCACGATTCCTAGTCATCGAGCTTTCTAGCTGCTGGATAAGCTCACTGAGTCAGTTCGTGAAGTGTTTAGTAAATGTATGGAAGTTATTGTTAAAAAGCCTACCCTACATAGGTGTTTGTTGACTTTTAACTGAAGTTATTCTAATTATGCAGGACAAACAGAATTACTAAAGATTTGATTTTATTGTAAAATTTGACTTGGCTCTGAGAAGCCATGATGTATCCAGTTTATAAAGCTGGTTTAGTACTACATGTATAGTGGAAGCGAAGAGAAATGTAGTCATTTCTTTCATTTAGCAAATGTATTTGTCTGGAAGCTTTCAAGGGTATCTCAAAGTGTTACAGTTTAGTGGAAAAGCTGTAACCTTGAAATCAAAAAGTTAATTTGGGGTGGTAAAACCCATGGCTGGTGAATTGATTGTGACTCAGAGCAACAATGGGCCAACCACGTTGCTAAGAGTTCTGCAAGCATCATCTCATTTAATTCTCACATTTGCTTGATTCCCTAGTATCTTTTGTCTATTTTAAAGCTGAGAAAACTCTGTAGGTAGTTGGGAAAGTGTTAAATATGAATTACATAGAGGATTTGGGGTTTGATTCCAAGCACATCAAATTTGAAAGTTTGCGTTCTTATATAGAACAGTACTGTTTCTAGGAACAGTGCCTGCTGATGGATAGATTACCTTCGTGGGCTTACACGAACCACTTCGCTTGGCTCATTTGCACTTTTTACACAAGTAAAAAATGTTAGTAGGTGGTTTCAGGAGCTGTCATTTATAAAATATGAATTTTTAAAGCAATTAGATTGTTGTGTTAGGGATGGAGATTTTAAAAAACACAATTACATCGTTTTTGATCATTAGTAAAAGGTAGAAAATGAAGTTGATTTAGCCTCTCTTAAGGTTGTCAGCTCATTGAGGGTTGTCATTGAGCAAAATCTAGCGTGGACTAAAACTAAAAGCTCCAGAGTTTCATTGACAGATAGAGTGATCTGTGACTCGAGGTAGCACAGGCAATTAGGAAGTGCTCCGAGACCAGTCAGAAACAAGGCAACCCCGCCTCACTCTCGTCACTCAGGTCAATGCAGTCACAATGACCCTGGAGGACCCGGTAGTTTCCGAGACTATACCTCTTTTTAAAAAAATTTTTAATCATTTTATCAGGAGCTGTTACAGATATCATAACATTCCATAGTTCAATCACATCAAGCAATATTGTACAATTGCTACCACAATCAGTTTCAAAACATTTCCTTCCTTCTTGAACTCCTTGCTATCAGCTCTCCTTTATCCCCTCCCTCCCCCAATCTACTCCCCCCCCAACCCTTATTTATTTATTTTTTCTCTATAATAGTTAATTTTAGGATAACCCTTTAAAAATCATTGTATCAGGGGCTTTTACAGCTCTCAAAACAATCCATACATCAATTGGATCGATCACATTTGTGCATATATTTTCCATCCTCATTTTCAAGGCATTTTCTTTCTACTTGAGCCATTGGTATCAACTCCGCTTTTTGCTTGCCCTTCCCCACCATCCGACCCTTGTGAACCCTGGATAAATGATAAGTAATTGTTATTTTCATATCGGAAAGCCCCATTGTTTTCCGCTCAAGGGGTTGCTGGTGGCTTTGAACTGCTGACCTTCTTGTTAGCAGCCTAATGTGTAACCACTGCACTGCCAGGGGTCCTTCCCCCAGTCAGAGGCAAGACTTAAATATGAAACTATCAAGATCTAGCAGCTAGTCGTGCTGTGAGGTGGGCTTTGGGTTGTTACACAGAAGTTGTCACCAACAAACTGCTCTGTGCGAGAAGGATCAGGTGTCTGCACCTGTAAAGATTGATGGTCTCAGGAACCCTTCACTGGGTCACCAGGAGTCAGAACTGACTGGATGGCAGTGAATGGCAACAATAAAAACTATTCTGATTGCTAGCTAAAACAGTCTGCTCTTCTGCTGAGCTTTCTTTGATAAATCATTAAAGACATGCTTAGGCAAGTTGACGCTAGTTAGTCCACTTTCAATCACATTCTCCCTGAGGACAAGCTTCCCCTCCCTGCTTTCCCCATTAGAAGTCATGAGTCAGCTTCTCAGAAAGAGAAGCTGAGCTTAAGACCCAGTGGCCTTGGGGTCAGACCCGTGTAAGCCGTTGTAGGTCTGCCGGAATTTGGGGGTGAACTTAACCAGGGCAAACACGTTGCTTTCATTTCTATGTAGAACTTTGCATCATGTATTAAGTACTCAGCATAGCCAGTGGCTTATTTGTGCTCTTGTCTCATTCGTGTACATTGTGACCTTGCGAAAGGCTTTTGTAACCTGTGTAATCTTTGTGTTATATTTCCTCCAGCATGATGAGATGCACAAGACCATTAGGGAGAAAGAGCATATTCGTAAATCCTTTTTATTTTATATAAAGGACATTGAAATGAACATAGTTTTAGTACAGTTATAAAATCAAATGAAGGCGGTAATGTGTTCCGTTACATTGGGGATCATATATTTTCAGAATCAGGTTCAGGTGGGTGAGGGTCGTATAGGAGAATTTAAAATTAGAGTGTGTGAGTGTACTTTGTGTGAGTAGAGCTGTCTGAATCAGAGCCTTAACTTCATTTAAAGCAGCGGTTCTCAACCTGGGGGTCGTGATCACGTTGGGGGTTGAATGACCCTTTCACAGGGGTCGCCCGATTCATAACAGTAGCAAAATGACAGTGATGAAGTAGCAACGAAAATAATGTTATGGTTGGGGGTCACCACCACATAAGAAACTGTATTAAAGGGTTGCGGCATTAGGAAGGTGGAGAACCACTGATCAAAAGTCTTGATAACAATTTTGAATCCATGTTGACTTTTTTGTCAGACTTTTTCTGACAGTAGTTTCTCTGATTTTGATGATGAGCTCAGCACAAGGGAGGGCTTCAAAAAGCTCATGAAAAAATCCCATTATATTTACTTCCATTTACTTGCATGGATTTCTTTAAGCCCCCACTGACTATCCTAAGGAAGACATTCCTTTTTCTGAGGTCTTACAGATGCAGGATATAGTGATCTCTTTCGGATCATCTCTTCACTGTGGTGAACCCGAGGCAAGACGGGATACCTTATCCCCAAAGGGCCTTGGTGCCCAGCATTATTGAAACATCTTCACAACAGGCCCTTAGAAACAGGACTGAATAAGCCATTTTACTAACAGGTTACCAGAAACACTGGTCTTGCCACTGTCTGAGGACCACCCTGTAATAATCTGAAGGGTGTGTGCTTTTAACAAACTTATAAGCTAACTTAGGTGCTACCCACCTGTCCCTGCTTCTGAGCTCCTATCTCTACCTCGCCCAAGGGTACGTTAGCCAATTGTGATATTGTTCCTTTTGGTTCCTGCTCTGACTGTACAAAAATGCATGTTTCCTTATTGTCTGATGGAGCAGCTTCCTGGCTTGGACCAACTCTGTCCTTCAATCAACCCCGACAGTTTGTTCTTCATGCAGACTCAGTGATGCTGCTGTTTGACAGGCTTGACAAATAATGGCTCGTGATTGCTGAGAAAAGACTATGGAAATGGCTGCTGGGAATCAGAATAGGCAGGTGGGATATTTCTTGTGTCTCTGGATTCCTGTTTCTTATTTTTGTTTCCTGAAACAAAGCTCCTCCTCTTCTTTTTCTCACTCTTCTCTTAATTTACAATCCCACTGGCTCTTCTCATCCCTTGGAAGTCACTAAACATATCCTTGGAAGCAGGGCACTCAAATTTGACAGTTCTTTTTGTCTTTTTAGCCTTTATTTTATTTTAAAAATAAATAATTGTTGATGGATGCAAGTCACCCAAAATGATTTACTTTACAAAAATATATAATGACTGTATTGGAGGGAAGATTCATAAGACTCATACAAGCGATGAATCAATAAGGCAAGGAGACTGCTGGTGAGAGCAGACCAGAAATTAGATCTGCCCTGACACAGTGAGAAAGCAATCAAAATGTGCAGTGGCATTTGTACGTGCCATAAGGGTGATTATTCTGCATTTAAACTCTCCCAAGGCCAGACCTCAGATGCTGTCTTTCAGATTAAGGAAATCAAAATTGACAGCAGGTAGGCTGGGTTTAAAGAAACTCAAATGCTTACGTGTTGAGGAGATTGTGTTTTGAGAGGAGAGGAACAGCCAATATAATTACAAGGCCTAGCTTCATTTTGAATGAGTAGGAGTGAAAGTGTTATGTTTTATATGTAGGGAAACGATATGGACGATAATACACAAACCATAAATGGTTAAATTCCTGAAAGGCTTAGTTCAAGAAAAAAAACGTAAATTTTATAGGGATAATTCTTGAGAACCAAAAGAGGATGATGTGTCTCTGCCTATGTATCTTCATATTAATAGATTTCAGCCTCTGAAAACACAAATAAAAATGAACTTCATACAAGCTTTTCTTTCTTGGTATATTTTAATTTGTTCTTCATCAATGGATTGATGTTCTTGCTGTTTTGTTGTACATTGTTGCTTGGTTTTGCTCTGTCTTGTTTTTATGCATGTTGT
>NW_022103968.1:48088837-48133764 GCF_000313985.2 Echinops telfairi | reverse complement strand
TGAGGGAGGGGGGAGTGGGGAGGGAGGGGAAAATGAGGACCTAATGTCGGGGGTTTAAGTGGAGAGAAAATGTTTTGAGAATGATGTAGAAATGCGCTTTACACAATTGATGTGTGTATGGATTGTGATAACAGTTGTATGAGCCCCTAATAAAATGTTTAAAAAAAAATTCACAGGTAACTAGAGCTAATAGTAAGGCTCTGCCTAAACCAATCTCATGAGAGACGAACCAAGTTGCAGGACCTATATTACTGGATTTCAAAGATTATTATAAAGCTGTAGGAACCAGGATAGTGTGGTATTGGCATGAGGATAATCTACAGATCAGAGGAATAGAAACGAATCCAGTAACAGAGCCACACATATTTGTCAATTGATTTTCATGAAAGATACCAAGGAAAATAAATGGAGACAGTATAATCTTATAAAAAAATGGTGTTCGAATAATTGGTTTTCCAAATGGAAAAATATTGAATTTCAATTCTTCCCCCTTTGTATTCAGTACCTAAATAGTAAACCCAAATGGATCATAGACCTAAACATAAACACTAAAACTAAAATCTTTTAGAATAAATCATAGAAGAAAAATATTCCTGACCACATGGTAGGACTTTTTTTAAGGTAACACAAAAACACAAACTCTAAAAAAAGCAACTTTTTAAAATTAAAAACTCTTGCTCTTAAAATCATATCATTAAAAGAATAAAACAAACCAGAGACAAAGGAGGGTTACCAGGAGGCTGCTCAAGGTTTCGGGCCTCTGCACTCCTGGGTTCTTGTGCTGCTCACGAGAAAGATTTCAGGTGGACAAATTCAGACCAGAGTCAGAGGAAAGGGTTGAACAGAAAGGGTGAGTTCATTTAAATGGATGCTTTAGAAAAGGATTCCACGGGGCCCTTAGCTGGTCGAAAAGGCTCAGGTAAAATGTACAGCCTAACCTTTTGTTCTCCTCATGGTGCAGGGCCCACCAGAGGCAAGCTTTCTGGTATTGACTGATCCTCTGTAGGACACCTTTTTTCCAGGTATGTGTGCCCCTGTACCCCAGCACCCTAGACTTCATGCTGTTTCCTTTTCTCAAGATCCCAAACCCAAGTGTCTACTCAGTCCGATAGTGTGAACTTCCTGTTTTTATCCGCCCAGCCTTTTAACTACCCGCAGTCCCTTCTGTTGATGAGGAAATGAGTCTTACCTAACCTTAGCCTTTTTTTGTGCTGGAGAGGCATGTGAAGAAACAGGTCTGCCTCTCCATTGTGTTAAGTGCACTTCCAGATTCTTGCCAGCATTGCCTCTCCTCCCTTTGCAGGTCTCTGTCTTGCTAGTATTGAGCAAATCCCGTAATACATATATGTCACAAATCATATCCAGAATACATACAGTACATTTACAACTCAATAAGATTTCTAAAGGTATTTCACAAAACATACACATATATGCCAACATATGAAAAGATATCGAACACCATTGTTATTATTGTTGTTTGACTCATAGTCACCCGTTATACAAGGGAAGAAAACACTGCCTGGTCATGGGCCTCCCTCACAATTGTAAGTTTGAGCCAATTATTGTAGCCACGTGGTCAGTCCATCTTGTTGATAGTCTTTCTCTTTTTCGCTGACCCTCTAATTTACCACATGTGATGTCCTTACCCAGGGATAGGCCTTTTCTGATAACATGTCCAAAGTATGTGAGATAAAGTCTCATCATCCCACTTTTGGTTGTACTTTTTCCAAGACATATTTGTTTATTCTTCTAGCACTCTGAGGTCTATTCAATTTTCTTCATTAATACCATAATTCCAAGGCATCAATCTTCCTTACTCATAATCCAGCTTTTGCATACATATGAGGTGATTGAAAATACCATGGCTTATGTCAGGTGAGCACTAAGCCTTGTGTTAGTCAGGGTTGACTAGAGAAACAAATTCATAGACACTCATATGTATATAAGTAAGCGCTTTATGTAAAAGAGCAATTGAATATTGAGAAACCATCCCAGTCCAGTCCAGAATAAGTCCTTAAATCCGATATTAGCCCATATGTCTGACACCAATCTATAAATTCCTCTTCAGACTCACGCAATATATGCAATGATGCTGAATGCAGGAAGCTCACAGGCCAGTGGATAGAAAGCCTTGTGGATCCAGTGGCAGTGGAAGCATCTCAGCTCTGGCAGGGGTCTCCACATGGCTCCTCCAGCTCCAGGGCTCTAGCATAGCTCCTTGTGTCTTGTCAGCAGAATGTCTCAGAGGGAGTGATTGTATCTGGCCTCCAGTGAGCTGTTTATTTATGTAGCCCCTCCAAATGAGGTCATCAAGCAGCTACCTGATTGACAGGCTAAAATCCCCCTCATCACTCTTAATAGTCTCAAGTTGGCACCAGATTATGTAACTACCACAAGCCTCAAACTGACATTTTTGCTTTTTTCCACAATTAAAAGAGATCTTTTACAACAGGTTTTCCCAGTACGACACTTTATTTTATTTTTTGACTGTTGCTTCTATGAATGTTGATTGTAGATACAAACAAAATAAAATCCTTGACAACTTCAATATTTTCTCAGTTAATCATCAGTTACTTATAGGTGAATTGTGAAGAGTTTTATTTCATTTATGTTGAGGTGTAATCCATGCTGAGCGCTGTAGTCTTTGATCTTCATCAGTAAGTACTTCAAGTCCTCTTCACTTTCTGCAAGGCTGTATCACCAGCAAATTGCATGCTGTTAATGAGTCTTCAATCCTCTTGCTTTGTTCTTCTCCATAGAGCACCACCTGTCAGATGATTTGCTCAGCATTTATGTTGTACACCTCACTTGATTTTGGTCTCTTTACATGATGTTAGTTTGTCCTATGTACTGGTTCTATATGAGCACAAATAAGTGTTCTAGAACCCCATTCTTCACAAAGTTATCCATATTTTAATATGATCAACACACTTAAATGCTTTTTCATAGTGAATATAACACACAGAAACCAATAGAAATGATTTAACAAGTTGAAGAAGCACTGAAAGTACTCAGTTGTCCATGCTAGGGAATTTGGATGACAGCTACTTGGCCAATTGACTGGAAGAGATCCATATTTGTACCCATTCCAAAGAAAGATGACTTCACAGAACGCTCAAATTATAAAACAATATCCTTCATATTGCATGCAGTTTAAATTTTGCTGAAGATAATCCAACAACAACTGCAGCAATACATTAACAGGGAGCTTCCAGACCAGAGTCAGAACAGAATATGGAACAAGGGCTCTCATGGGTGATGTCAGATGTATATTATCTAAAAGTAGAGAATTCCAGATATGCTTACTTGTCTTTTATGGACTCTGCAAAGGCATTCACATGTGTGGATCACACAAATATGGATAACCTTTCGAAGAATGGGAATTCCAGAGCACTACCTTCTTCTCATGTGGAACTTGTACAGGGGTCAAGAGGCAGTTGTACAAACAGAACGTGGGAATACTGCATGGTTTAACATCAGGAAAGGTTGTATTCTCTCACCATGCTAATTCAATCTGTATGCTGAGAAAATCATCAGAGAAACTGGGTTATATGAAGAAGAATGTAGCAACAGGATGACACAGCCTTGCTTGCTGTAAATGAGGAGGACTCGAAGCCCTTGCTGATGCAGATCACAAATTGCAACATTCAGTTTGGGTCATAATTCAGTGTAAAGAAGACCCGAATCTCAAAACTGGACCAATAGGTAACACCTTTCTGAAATCATCTGCTCTTGGCCAAGATCCATCTCACATGAGCAATATGTTAGATGTCACATGCTCTCCTTCAAATCCAGCTTGACCTTCTGGCAGTTTCATTTAACTATACTGATACAATTGTTTTTTAATTATCTTCAGCATAATTTTAGGTGTGTGTGCCATTAATGATATGGTGCAATTTTTTCTGCCTTCTGTTGGATTGCCTTCCTTTGTAGTGTGTGCAAATCTGGTTCTCTTCCAGTCAACTGGCCTTGTAGCAATTTTCCAAATTTCTTGGCACAGGTGATTGAACACTTCCAATGCTTCATACATTTATTGAGACATTTCAGTGGATATTTTGTCAATTTTTGGAACTTTGTGTTTTGCCACAGGCAGCCCTGGTGGTGTCATGGCTATGTGTTGGGTTACTTCCGTAAAGAGTTACAGTCTTGTAAACATCCAGGGGCATTTCTGATTCTGACTCATAGTCAACATCATTAGTCATCATGAAAGGTACATTTAAAATCTCCACGAGTATTACATACAAATAGAATTACTACAATTAAAATGCCTGCAAGTACCAAGAGTTTTCTGAATATATGGAACAAAGGAACTTTACTACCTTATTATTAGTTTAATCATTTTATTAGGGGCTTGTACAAATCATCAAAATCAATCCATCCATCCATTCATCCACCCATTGGTCAAGCACATTTGTACATTTGTTGCCCTCATCATTCTCAAAATATTTTCTTTCTACTTGAGCCTTTGGTATTAGCTCCTCATTTTTCCCCTTCCCTCCCTGCCTCTCCTTCCTCACGAACCCTTGATAATTTATAAATTATTATTATTTTGTCATGCCTTAAACTGTCCGACATTTCCCTTCACCCAGTTTTCTGTTGTCCATCCCCCAGGGAGAAGGGGTTATATGTAGATCCTTGTTATCGGTTCCCCCTTTCTACCCCACCTTCCCTGCACCCTTCCTGTATTACTACTCTCACCACTGATCCTGAGGGGTTCATCTGTCCTGGATTCCCTGTGTTTCCAGTCCCTATCTATACCAGAGTACATCCTCTGGTATAGCCGGATTTGTAAGGTAGAATTGAGATCATGATAGTGGGTAGGGGATGGGGAGGAAGCATTAAAGAACTAGAGGAAAGTTGTATGTTTCATCATTGCTATACTGCACCCTGACTTTCTCCTCTCCTCTTCACAACCTTTCTGTAAGGGGATGTCCAATTGGCTACAGATGGGCTTTGGGTCCCCACTCCGCATTCCCCCTCAATCACAATGATATGATTTTTTGTTCTTTGATGCTTGACACCTGATCCCATCAATGCCTCATGGTCACACAAGCTGGTGTGCTTCTTCTATGTGGGCTTTGTTGCTTTTCAGCTAGATGGCTGCTTGTTTATCCTCAAGCCTGTAAGACCCCAGATGCTATATCTTTTGATAGCTGGGCACCATCAGATTTCTTCACCACATTTGTTTATGCACCCACTTTGTCTTCAGTGATCGTATCGGGAAGGTGAGCATCATGGAATGCCAGTTTAATAGAACAAAGTGTTCTTGCATTGAGGGAGTACTTGAGTGGAAGCCCAATGTCCATCTGCTTCCTTAATAGTAAACCTATACATATATGCACATAGATATATTTCCCCATCATTATATATAAATATGTTTACATATGCACATGCCTCTTTTAGACCTCTATAAATGCCTTTTGCCACCCAGTCCTTTCCTCTATTTCCTTTTACTATCCTCTTGTCCCACTTCCTTTCCCCCACCTGCCCCACTCTCATGACCCCCCCATAACCGTCAGTCCCGTTGTTTTCTCCTCCAGATTGTTTATCCCACTTATCTTATCTAGATAGACCTGCAGAGATAATAATATGCACAAAACAAGAGAGAGCATAACAAAGCAACAAAAGAAAACAAAACAACAACAACAAAAAACATTGACAAAAAAAGAGAAAAGCCTATAAATAGTTCAGGTTCTGTTTGTTGACCTTTAGGAGTGTTTTCTGGTCAAGTCTGATGGAGTGCCACACTCTGAACCGAAAGTCCATTTTTGGTATTCCTTCAGCACTTCCTTGCTCTGCCTCCCTTGCTGTTCTGTTGCACGCCCTTTTGTTTTGCCTCAGTGTGGTGGGGTCAGATCAGGTGCAATTCCCACACTGTGTCTCCAGTGCTGTCCCCTGTTGGACTATGGGTCAGTGAGGGATGTTGTGTCTCATAGTGGGACCAGCCATATGGTCCTCTCTGTGCATTGGCTGCTCTGAGTGGGGATATCATCTTCAAGGCTTGGTTGGCCAGGATGAGCTCCACTCTCTCTTCCTCCTCCTTTATTTGCTCTCATGTGCTCTGATCAGACATGTCCCTTTCCCTGAGCTGTAGCTTCAGTGCTGTCCTCTGAGGTAAATTCTTCTGGAGGGAAGGCAGCTGTCCACGTAGTTGGGATTGGGGCTGGCCCCTCAGACCTCTACTGGTTCCCTGCTTCATGCTGGTATGTTGCATTCACACCTTGGAGCACTGGGTTAAAGTCTGGTCCCTCTTTTCCTGCAGAGCTATAAACAGTGCCCTCCCATTGGATGGGTTAGTGCCCTGTTCCCTTGCTACTCGTTTGTTTGTTTTTTCTTTCTTTATTCCCCTTCCTTTTTAGTTGGCTACCATATGTATCCCTGGATTTGGTCTGGCCCCTGCCATACTCCCTGGTCCTCACCCCAGGAATGTTTGTATACAGTAGCTTTTCCCCTATGTTCCTTTTGCATCTTTTTTTAAAGCTTACCTCAGTGGACTCATGTACTTGTCCTTTTGTGCTTGGCTTACTTTGCTTAGCATAATTTCCTCCAGTTCTTCCTATGCATAGAAGTGCTTCATGCGTTCATCACTGCTTTTTAGCAATGTGTAATACTCCATTGTATGTACGTACCACAGTTTTTTTAATCTATTCGTCTGTTGATGGAAATTTGGGTTGTTTCCAACTCTTTGCAATTGTGAACTGTGCTGTGATGAACATTGGAGCACAGATATCTGGTCACTATTTATTTTTTGCCTCTTCTGGTTATATGCCCAGTAGGGAGATTGCTGGGTCGTGTGATAGCTCAATTTCCATCTGTTTTAGATATAGGCAAATCGATTTCCACAGTGGCTGTACATACCTACAGGTCCACCAGCAGTGGATGAGAGTTCCTGTCTTACTACAGCCCCTCCAACATTTGTTGTTTTCTGATTTTTTTGAATTGAGCTATCTTTCAGGGTCTCTCGTTTTAATTTGCATTTCTCTTTTGGCTAATGATTGGGAACATTTTCTCATGTGTTTACTGGCCATTCGGATTTCTGCCCTTGTGAAACTTCTTTTCAGGTCCTTTTCCCTCTTCCTCAGTAGGCAATTAGTTTTTTCTCTCTTTGGAAGCTGTCAGAGTATTGTAGATTTTCATAATAAGGCAATTGGCAAAGTCCTTGAATCTGCTGCTGGTTTTTGTTATCTCGTCCCTAAGCTCTTGCATTTCCCTTTGGTGTATGGTCTTTATCTCCTCTATCATTTCATCCTTCTTCTGTGTTATTTCCCTCATATCCTATATGACTCCAAGTAGCATTCTGAAAATTTCTTTCTGCAGCAGATCACCGTCTGTTTCTTCTAAGAATGTCATTATGTTGAGGACATCTTCTGCCATTGCCTTTTGTTTCTCCTGTTTTTTGATCGAGATCGTTGGGGCTGATGGCTGTTTGAGTTGCATTGTTTTCGAGGAGCCAGGTGCCATTTTCCAGGGAGTCGAAGAGCACTGGCTCTCTCTGGGCGACTTGTAGGAATGCTTCTTCGAACTGCCTACAGCTAATTTCTCTATGAAATTGGCCTCCAACTTTATCTTCCTGTGGCTTCACTCTTTCCCTAGTCAACCAGTATTCTGTTATCTGGAGGACAAGTTGGATGGTCCTCTCAGGGGACCCTGGTTGGGCTGTTGTGGACCCACGAGGATGGTGCTGTACTGGGTGATCTCACAAAAAGCCATGATGGTTTGGCCTACAGCAGCTTGGGGCACCGCAGAGGGTGTGCAGGAGTGCCTGCTGTGAAAGGCGTGCCACAGAAGGCTTGTGGGTTGCCTGCTTTGGTGTAGAGCTCCACAAATGGTGGGCAGAATTGCCCTGGGCAGGTAGATCTGTGCTGAGGTTGGGCAGAGGTTCCCGCCGCAGCGTGGAACTTTGGCCGAGTGTTGACTGAGCTGGCAGGTGGGAGGAAGTTCCCTCAATCACTTAGGGCCACGGAGGATGGGTAGGAGCTGACCCAGCCACACAGGCAGGATTTCCCCAGCCATGTGTTAAGCATTGCAGAGGGGGTGGGCGGGATTTCCCCAGGAAGAAGTTGGGCAGGATGTCCCCTGGTGGAAGGTGGGTGGGCTTTCCCAGCCTCAGGTTAAGCTGCAGAGGGTGGAGCGCTCCCAGCTGGGTGGAGAGCAGGCATAAATGCCCTAGGCTAAGGGGAGTGGTCTGGAGGTCAGCAATGGCATGTGAGAGAAAAGGGAAGAGAAATGGAATTTCACTCAACTATAAAATGAACAATTTATGGGTTATTCAATCTTGTAGTTTAAGCAGGGATATTGTATAGAAGTAAACACACCAGACACAAATCATACATACTGTATAATTCTTTTTATAAGAACCTCTAGAAAAGATTGATTAATCTGTGTTGAAAGAGAAAAAAAGCAGTGATTTTCTGCAATGGGAGCCTTGGTGAGAATCAATTGGCATGGGGGCACATACATGCCCAAAATTTGGGAAATATCTTATATTATTTATATGGAAGTAGTTACACAGATATTAATTTGTTACTGAAAAATATACCCCCAATACATTTATTATACCCAAATAAAGTTGATTTGAAAATAAATACATTTTTCTAGCTGCCACACAGTTGGCTCTGACTAATGGGACCCTTGTGTAAACTATAGTTAAATATGCACTATTTCTCCACCATCTTCATAATATTCGATATGTTTGTATCTGGCGTTGCCTATTGTGCCAGTTCATTTCACGGGAGTTTCCCTCATCTTTGTTGGCCCACTCCACTTGACCAAACTAGTCCTGCTGCTGATGGGTCCAAAGTAAGAAATTCAAAGTTTAGACAATGTTTCAACAAGGGTTTCACTGGCTAATTTTTGAAAGTATAGCATCAGACTTTCTAGTCTTAGGCTGGAAGCATCGTAGACATTTTTTACCAGGTGTTCCTGCTGGTATTTGAAATACTGGTGCCATAGCTTTCAGGATCATAGCAGTGCTATAGCCACCAGTTCAATAAACTTACAAATAGGTGAGTGTTAAAAAGCTTAATACTGAATGTGGGAAGGGGATGATTTTTGTACACTTTTTTGACTATTTAACTTGGAGCTGAATAAAGAAATTCTAAATGTCAAATCATGGAGGACAAGACTTGTTTGGTGTTCTGGAGAAGGGTGGCCCTTGAGGTTATCTCAGAATTTGAAGAGACAAAATAAGGAAAATACAGGAAACTTGAGCCCAGGAGGGTAGTAGGAAAAAAGTGATAGGAATAAATACAATGCCATGAGAAGGGAAAACGTGAAACTGTCCAAAGAAACTGAACTGTTTCTTGAATTAAATTTCAATAGGGAGATTTACAAAATATAACACAGGGAAACAGTTCTTCCTACATCTATGATATTCTTGTCTGGATTAATTAGGCATGTCAGAGTTTGTCTGGACATGCTCTGCTGGTTACACTGAAGTCTTATTTATCTAGTTCTGCTATAACAGAAATACCACAAATGGATGAATTTAATAAACAGAATTTTATTTGCTCAGATTGTAGGAGGCTATAAGTTCAAATTCAGGGTGCCAGCTCTTAGAGAACTTTTTCTTTCTCTGTTGGCTTTGTGGGAAAGCCCTTGTCTCATTTCAACATCTATAATCCTGAGACTCTTTTGAGATCTCCATGTGTCTTAGTTTAAAACTTCCCCTGGGTCTAGGAGGTTCTCAGCACTAGAACCCTGGCTCTAAAGGACATGTTCCACTCTTGGCTCCTGGGGTGGTACTGAAATCCCTCTGACATGTTAGATTATATAATCTCTTGTGTATCTCAAAAGAGATCGACTCACAATACAACCAAATCCTTTAGATTGTATCCTGCCACAGTAACATTATAGAGGGTAGAATTTATAACACATATGATAATTATAATAGATCGTAAAATAGGCAATAATTACATAATATTAGCAAAGTGGACACATATTTTAGGGGACACAATTCAATCCATAACTGCTGATAGTTAGTTTGTGTGGTGCAATTCCAGACTAAACCAAAACAAATTTGAGAAATAAGAGTAATATTAAAGAACTAATCCCCAGATGCTCAAAATAAGTTGATTTCATTAAAACACTAAAGACTATTTTGTCAGATTCTCTTAGGATGCTCAAAAGAGGAGTTTCTAAAAGTAATAACATAATTCATGGATTTTAACATATTTGAGCATCTTTAAATAATTAAAATTTATCAGGAACAATTATGTGTACTTAACTATAAGTCTGAGAACATGTTACCTTGGAAATGAAAAATAGTAAGACCAACTCACATATCTTTTGATCTCTGTATCTGGAAAATTATTCAAGTAGGAATATAGGAATAAGATTTCTATTAAAAATAGTCACCTTATAAGCCCTAAATAGGTAAAAGCAGTTTTAAATGATTTTAAATTAATTTAATATAATCTGCAGAGGGAAGGCTAAAATGTCCCTAACATTATCCAGAAATTGACTTTAAGCAAGGCTAAAGAATTTTCTTCATAATACAGGAGTGTCCCTTTTTCACACTTTCAACTTTAAATTCCAGCCTATAAAGTTTGAGGCATTATTTCAACAGAGGGATCTGACTTATAAATGAATTTACACAAAATTGTTCCGTCCAGAAACCACTAGATCAGAGTGAATTTTGGAGTTTGTTATAGACTATCAAATGCTCAGCATTTATGGGACAACTAACACCTGGCATGCTGAAGGACCAAAGAGACACAAAATCTTCTAAACTGTGTTTCAAGAGGTGTTATTGGGGGTCTTTTCTAATTCTCATATAACTTTAAAAAAATGTTGCTTCTACATCCAGCAATAGCCTTGACTTTAATACCTTCCAACTCACCATCTCAACAACATCATTCCCTTGCTGGAGAGCCTCACTGAAACAAAGTAGCCTCACTGAGTGCATCTCCTTACATTTTACCAATTGACTTTAGTTTTATGTAACACCACAGGACTCCTCCACTCGCCCTTTTAATCCGCTCATAACTAAAAAGTGCAATGCTTCCCATGAGGACTTCCTTTCCTTGGCTACAGATGGTCTAGTCCTTCGCCCTTGCCTTTTTTGGAAACTTCTTTTGTCACCTGCTGCATGTGGCTGCTGGTGGTGTCATCACGTCTGTTCTGACTTATGGCGACCCTCTGTAATAGTACGCGGTCTGACCCTGTACCATTCTCACAACTGTTCTGTTTGGGCCCCTGGTGGCACCCATCGCAGCAATCCATCTCTCCTGGAGAGTCACCTTCTTTTCACTGCCACTCTACTTCACCAGGCATGATGTGCTTTTCCAGAGACTGGTCTCTCATACAATGTGTCCAATGTCTGTGAGATAAACCACCCTTGCTTCTGAGGAGCATTCTAGCTGAGCTTCTTCCAAGACAGATTTCTTTGTTCCTTTGGCAGTGCATGTACTTTCAATTCTTCTTTGCCAGCAGCATAACTCAATTAATCAATTCTTCTTTGGTCATCCTTTTTAAATGTCCACTTTCACATGAATATTAGGCAATTAAAAATACCATGGCTTGGGTTAGGCACACCTTAGTCCTCAAAGGGCTAAAAATTCCCTTGCTTTTCAACACTTCAAAGAGGTCTTGTGTTTTGATTTACCTAATGCAACATTCCTTTGATCTCTTAACTGCTGCTTCCATGAGCATTGATTATGAATCCAAGCAAGATGAAAATCCTTGACAACTTCAGTCTTTTTCATTTACCACAATATTACATGTTTGTCCAGTTGTGAAGATTTTGACTTTCTTTACATTACAAGCCCCACTGAAGGTTGGAATCCTTAGTCTTCATCAGAATGCGCTTCAAGTCCTCACTTTTCAGCAGGTTAGCTTGTGTCATGTGCATGTCACAGGTTGTTAATAAGCCTTCCTCCAATCCTGGTGCCCTATTATTCTTCATAGTGTTCAGCTTCTCTGATTAGTTACTCAGCCTACAGACTGAACAGCTATAGTAAATACATTGAATAAGTATAGTGAGAGGATACAACCTTGATGCACACCCTTCTTGATTTTAAAGCAGGTAACCAAAGCCTAACATATCAAATAGATTATCATTCCAGGGGTCCTAATCATTTGGTCCTTGTTTACTGGTTTAGTTCTGTCTGTTTTTCTCTACTCCCTCCTCTCTGTGCTGAGCATGCAAAAATACTAATAAAGGAACATATTTTTGAGATATACTTTTCCTTATAAGCAAAGAACTTTCTGATCCTGTGAACTCCTATCATTTTACAGGCCTCCCTCTAGGGTTACCCACTTTGGTTGCCCCTTTTGACCTCCCTGTGGGAGGAAAGCTTCCCCCTCTCGTCCTACTTCCCACCTGAGAATGACTGTACCCAGGGCATTCACATAACCCCTTCTTCCTTTCAATACGACAACCTTCGTGAAGGTGGTGACTGCCTTTCTCAGCACTCTGCACAGCCCTACAGTTGACCACAGTAGGTATTTAATACATGTTGACTGAATGGACTCATACCTCTGACCTTGGATATTGGAAGAGCCCTAACAGTCCTAGGTTCCATGGTAACAATGACAATGGACTTAAGTATAATTGTGGGCATACTTACGTGTAACAGGGCTCACCTCCTTGTCCATCCTTTTCCATCCTCAAAGCTACAGGAGTCAGAGCTGAACTATTTGGGCTACAGTGGACATCACTCAAGAAACTAATCTCCTCTAACCCACTGAGAAAACAATCCAAACTCAGTGCCATCGAGTCAATTCTGACTCAGTGCGATGCTACGGGACAGGGCGTAACCGCCCCGTGTGAGTGTGCGAGGCTAACTGTTTACAGGAGGAGAAAGTTCGTATGCCTCCCGCAGGGCAGCTGGTGTTTTCCAACTGCAGGTCTTTGGTAACCACTGCGCCACTTGGGCTCCCTCTGACCGACAGGATCACTTTATTCTCAGTATGTGATTGGATTCTTTAGACCTTCACTTCCACCTTTTTTTCTTGCCTCTTTCCTTGGTATTCTGGCACTCAGCTAATTTCTGACTTTCGTTTCTGTTCCCCTTACTGTTGCAAAATGCTGGAACCTCTGTCTCTGGTTCACGTTACCTCTGTCTCTTGACACTGTCCACACTTCATCATTGTGATAGTCTGCGTACATTAGAGAAACAAATCTGCAGAAACTCATGTAGAAGAGAGAGTTTTATATAAAGGTTAAGTGCACATCAAGAAAATGTCCCAACCCAGTGCTGCCCAAACCCACAAGTCCAACATTAACTCATTAACCCATATTTCTGACACCAATCCACAAAGTCCTCCTCCATCTCACAAAACAGACACAATGATGCTGACTGCAGGAGGAAAGCCGAATCAGTGAGCATGTAAGCATCTCAGCTCTGGCAGGGGTCTCCACACGACTGCTCCAGCACCCAGGGCTGCATTGGGGTAGGTCCATGTGGCTTCTAGAAAGACGAAGCTCACTGAGCCATTTATCCCTCCACCCTTCAATTAACCCCACATGTGTTTATCGGCCAGGTTGGCACAATCTACTAAGTACCTCACATGATGATTTCTTCTCATAATCTGTTGGCACCACTGCCTTGTCAAAGCTAACTATAGCTTCACAGCATGTGTAGTGACTATAAACAATGATATTGGACAGAGATACCTGGAAAATAGTAATCAAGAGAGAATAGTGGTTCTGGGATCAGTTTCTCAGTTTGAAAGTTAGCACAAGCAGGCCAAGCAGGCAGACGAGAGGTAGGATATGCACAAGCTGCTCAGATTTCTAGCAGGTGATAAGTCTTAGGTGAAAAGATACCAGAACAACCAAAACAGCCTGAATGCTAGAAGGCTCCTGAGGTGGCTCATCGAAATAGGAGCAAACGGCTCTGCAGTGGTCCCTTACTACATGCGAGGCAGGTACTGTGTTGCAGGTTGTAGGTATTAAAACAGGGCTTTCAACTGCGGTCCTCAGATTGTATAAAGCTGAGTTTGAGAAGTCTTACAAAACGGGCACTTACGACCCTTGACGACGACAGCTGTGCTGATGGAAGTCCAGATTGGGATGGAAACACACCACTCATCTGCCTGAAAGCCCTGGTCAGGCATTTCGGTGCCCTCTCACGTCTGGCTCGTTTTCCCTCTTGTACTTACATTGCCATGGGGATCACCTCAGAGTACAGCATTGGCCAGAGACCAGCGCTGCTGGTCTCTGCTACTTAACAATCCCTCCACCTTTGTCTTTTTTTTTTTTAAAGATAAAATCCATTTATTTCATATTCACTCCTTAATGCATCACCTAAGCGGCCTCTCTAGTCCCGTCCCTTCCAATCAATCTAAAATCGTTTTATGCTCAGCACATGACCTTGGCTCCTATTTTTCTTTTCAGATTGAGGTCATGCAGTGAGAACTGCCTCATCTGCTCAGCCCTTGCTGCTTGCCCATACTACGCCATCGCGGCTGCCTTTAATTACTCAGAGGCCTGTCCTTTTGTTTATCCTGGTTTTCATCCTGACTTAAGGAAAAGGAGCCTTTTCTCTTTGCTTTGCTGGGCTCTCTGGTGGTGGATTGGTCTCCTGCCTCTTGCCCGATAAAAAGTTTTGATTTTAATTTTCCCTCCACCTTTTTGGCAGCCTCAGTTGCTCCCTCTCTACCCGCTTCTTTCCAGGAACCTGAAAGCCTGTACAGACGCCAGTCCCAATCTAAAAATATGTTTTGCAGGTAAGGAATCTCCTTTTATCTTGTAATCTACTACTTCTTTTCTCTTACAACCAAACCTACGTACAGGTAGAAACATCCTATATTTACGTGGCAATATGTTCATCTTTTAGGAGACGATCCACTTGATTTGTGAATGACAGTTGCTTCTGTTTCTTCCCATAGATGGTCGTTTTTCTTTCTTTCTAGCTATAGGAGTGAGTTTGTTTGTTTTGACTTTATGAGTCTTGATGGTGACATGACCATCAGCTCAACTTGCTCTGCTCTGCTGTTGTGGCAAATATTTCCAGTCAAGCATGGAGTCTCTTGGTTAAAAGCCTCAGTTGAAAGCGTAGACGAACTACATTCAAATCCCAACTTTACCACATACCAGCTGTGTGAGGTAGCCAACTACTCAACCAACCCCAAACTCAGGTTCTTCACTCATAAAATTAGTATAACAACACATCTACCCAATAGGGTTTTTTGAAGTATCAAATGAAGAAATGAATAATAAATAACCCCTGTAAAAAGTATAAAAGTGTGCCTGGAGAAAAGGAACCACCCAATAAACAGCTTTTAGCTGCATGTTATTTCACTATCACCTTCTTATTGTCCATAATTGCCAGAAATTTCTGGTTAAATCAAGATACCATCACGGTGCCTTGCATATGCTTGCTAATATGTCTTGATACGGTTGGTACCCATAGTTGAAATTCGGTAGGAAGTCACCATTGTAAGCACCAATTCACTGAGAAGTGTAATGAAATTGGACATATCTGAGTTAAAATTTGGTTAAATATTATAATTCTGTATCACTTAGCAAACTATTTTTATGCCTCTTTATTGTTATCAGATAATTTTCAAGAAAGCAATATTATGATTCTCTGGCAAATATAAGATGCAAAGGTGTCAAATGTTTTATTCAATGAATGTATGAATGAATGAATGAGAGAATGAGGGTATTAAAATCAGTCAAAAGAACATTTGAAAAGTTAGGTTATGATCAGCGTCTTAAGAAGAATTTTGGAAGGCTGCTATGTTAGATACAAAACTAGTTGATAAGAAAGTGAATAGTATTTGTTCCACTAAACAGAACTTATTTGGATCTGAATGATGGAAAAATCTTCAAATTAACTTCTTCCTCTGGGGTAAATTATTGTCACAATAAAAGTCAACTGAGGATGTAAGAATGAGGAAGATAAGCTTGGTACTTACTCTCATGGAGTTGAGATTCTAGAAGATAGGCAATTAAAACTAGCGCTTGCAACATGGTGGGTTGTCTTGGGGTAATTAAAGGTGCTATGTAAGTACAAAGAGGATCAAGCCAATCTTGTCAAAGTAAAATCTGGGAAGACTTCCTAAAACAGAGTAAGAGTCAGCCAAGGAAAGAAATGTCAAAAAGTTTCATGTGCAAGAGCCCAGAGACCTGAAACAACAAGATAATTTGAAGACCTGAAGGGGCATTCATAGAATAGTCATGAGAGCAAGGTGAAGACAAAACTCTATTTACTGCATGTGGTGGTTACATAATCTTATGTCAACTTGAGGATATTAAGAGTAAAGGGGTGGAGTCTGGCCCGTCAATCAGGTTGCAGCTTGATGACCTCATTTGGAGGCACTAAGGAGATAAATAGCTCTCTGACAGGGAGGCATACATGCCCTCCCTGTGAGACATTCCTGTTGGGAAGACACATGGAGCTGCCTTAGAGCCTTGGAGCTGAAGGAGGCACGTGGAGGCCCATGCAAGTGCTGAGATGCTTCCACTGCCTCTGGATCCACAAGACTTTCTACCCACTGACCTGCGATCTTCCTGCACTTGGAGTCATTGCCCATGTTGCATGAGTCTGAAGAGGAGATTATAGACTGGTATCAGACATATGGGCAATATCAGACTTAGGGACTTGATCTGGACTGGGCTGGGATGTTTTCTCAATATTTAATTGTTCTTCAATATAAAGTTCTTTCTTACGCACATATGAGTGTCTGTGGATTTGTTTCTCTAGTCAACCCTGACTAACACACTGTCAAAGTAAGAAATCAATAAACACAAACCTACCAATTTACCATCTATCTATCTATCATCTATCAACCATCTGCTATCTATGTGTCTGTTGTTAGCTGCCTGAGTTGGTTTTAACACGTGCATGCCCATGCTACAGCATGCAGAATGGAAGGAAAAACTGTCCAGGCCTGCATCCTCCTCCCCATGGATATTTGAAGATTAAGTCATTGCCCTCCACAGGTTTTTATTGCCTTATTTGCAGAGGTATGCCAGGCCTTTCCTCCAACTCTGTCTTAGTTGGAAACTGAAGTGCCACTGAGACCTGTTCAGCATCATGGCAAACTCAAGCCTTCCCTGACCAATGGGGAGTGGTAACATGGAAGCACGTTTCTTGGAATTAGCATCTCTTTTGGCTTTCCACGTGGAAGATGAGAATCTACCACTAAATCACCAATTCCCCATAGGCTATCTGGTTGGTAGTGTTTGTAACTCAGAAAATACTAGATAAGTATATCTTGAATTAATCAGCCAAAGACATTTTATTGTATTTGTGCATGAAAGCAAATATATGTTCCTCAAATTAAAGTAAAAAGTAAAAATATCAAGGACTAGAATAACTATCTTAATAATAGGATTTTTGATAATGAAAAGTGCAATGGAAAGAATTACATTCATATAATCAGATATGTAAGGGTAAAAGTGGTGAGATCCTATTGAAATAGCAGCATCGTATCAAAAGAAGTCCACATTTTGGTGGTGTTGTCTAAAGAAAGAAAAGATGTCATTTAGATTGAAGTTGCCATTCAGTACAAAAGAACTAGGTAATTTCACTGCTCTCATTGCACTTGTTAGAACTCCTCTAGATAATTGTTTCCAGTTCTTAGTGTGACGTTTTAAAAGAGAGACTAGTACACAATTCAGTATGTGTACAGGAAAGCAGTTAAAGCAATACAATTCTAAAACTATTTAATGCAAAGAATGCAGTGGCCTATTTTAGCTCTTAAACTATGTGGCTCTTTAGAATTAGGGAATTGAGTTTCATTGCAAAGAAGAATTCTACTGAAGAAGAGTAGCTGTTCTTTGTTACTGAGATCACAGGTCTTGGTCTTGAGGAGGTTGGGGGGCTTATTTTATTTCTATAATTTATGACTTCAGACAAGGAAGAAAATGATTTATGAAGAAAGTGTGGATATTGGTAAGATTTCTCATTCCAAACTAATTTCTTGCCTTCTCTTTGGTTCCAGTCCTGATACAGGAAGAGGCTTCAAAAAGTTTCTGGAACAATTTCATTATCTTTTCATTTCCTTTTTCCATGAACTTTTGGAAGCCCCGGGTATAATTTTATCTACAAACAAATTGATAGTACTTTGTAAGTTTAAATATTTAACAGTAGTTTACAAGTTAAAGTCTCACTTCCCAAATGATGAAGCATCTTTAGATTAGAAATACACTATAAAATGCCTCCTTGCTTTTTAAGACATTTTATGTGATAAAGAAACAACCTTGAAACTGCAGTAGAACAATTGCTCTTAAAGATGGGATGAGATAGGATCCGAAGTAAGGGCAGTGTAATAATGCTTTGGTAAAACTGTATCCCTTGATGTTTTCAAGAGCATTTTTATACAGCCAATGTCTGCAATCCATAAACCAGTTAAAAGAGGCTGAGATGTAATGGCAAAACAATCTGACCGTCTATAAATACTTAATGATAAACACATTTCACTGTGAATTAAAAATACTGTGTTCTCAAAAATAATAGTGTACTAATTTAAAAAGAGCATTATGTACTTTCAGCATACTATCAAGATTGTATTAGAAACAAACTGTAAAGTGGTACTGGAAACAAAGTATACACGTTTTTTATTCCCTTCTACCCCCCTTGGATACAAATCAAATTAAAATAAGAAAGAAAAATTACAAAAATTATACCATAAAAGTTATTCAAAATATTAAGGTCATACATGGTATTTGAACATATTCAGGGCATAAAGGGTAGTCATCCACAACTGATGAAAAAAGATATAGGCCAAATTGTTTAAAGTGTGACTCATTTAAGTTTAGATATCTATCTTTTATGTTATATTAAAAACTCACTGCCATCAATCTAATTTTGACTCTAGTGCCCTATAGAGCAGATTTGAACTACCCCTGTGGGTTTCCAAGGTTGTAAAAGCCCATCTTTCTCCCACAGTGGTGGTTTTGAACTATCGTCCTTGTAGTTAGCAACAGAACTTGTAATTTTATATTATGGGTACTATGGAAATACATGAAAGGTAATTAATGTGCAAATTAATAGAGCACATGAACAAAACAGATCCAGAGTAAAACATTAACAATGGTTGAATATAAACCTTTTTCTCTCTTGGTTCTGCAAATACACTTCTAAGCATAACTGCTGAAAAACTTAACAGTTTTGTTCTTATTTAACATTCATGACTACTAACCTCAAGTTGTACTTGATTGCTGCCCGAAATCTTATTACATTGTTTTTTGTTTATGCACTATCCTCCTCTCTCATACAGCCCTTTTATGTTCACTTCTTCCCTTGCAAAAATTCCAATATGTTTTCATGCTCTTGCCTGTGAGGTCTCTGAGGGTTATCTAAGGCGCGCCACTCTTATTTCTATAGACTGCATGCTCTTGCTTTGCCGGCATCAGGGCAGGCTCCAGCATTTTTGTAAGTCTCTTATACTTCACTCCATATTATTTTCTGATTGGACTTTCCCTACTAACATTCACTAAAATTAGTGAAGCATTAGAACCCCACAAAGCGACCTGGCAGTGTAGTGGGCTATGCACTGGGCTGCTAACTGCAAAGTTAGCAGTTCAAATCCATCAGCCACCCTACAGGAGAAAAATGGGTTTTTTAGTCCTGCCAAGATTTTCCGGCTCAGAAACTCCAATGAGCACATGCACTCACATTCTAAAGAGCCACTGTGAACTGGGGTCAGCTCCATGGCAGTAGGTTGGTTTTGGTTTTTGAACCCATTTTCCAAATTAAAAAAAAAAAGGGATTTTGAGAAGGCACTGCCACTTTAATGTGATTTCTTCACTCTTATCCTGGGCATTTTGATTATATGAGCTCTGCTTCTAGTTAGGAGGGAGTAAGAAGATTATTATCCTTGAAAAACAAACAGAAAACTATAAAACCCACATAAACAAGTATTTTTCGGGCTGGAAAAGTAAGCAGTATAAGATTGTGATCCCTACGAACAAAAACAAATACCATCAGCCCTATAGAGTCAAGGCTTTCTGCCTCGACATGTTTCCAGTCCGAGGGGTGGGGGCAAGGGCAGACTTTGGGGATAGACTATACATAGCAGTCATCATAAATCTGATGACAGTAAAGTCCACTTCCAACTAACTCAATCAAAACCCAACTCACTGCCATTGAGTAGATTCTGACTCAAAGCAACCCTCCAGGACAGGGAAGGCTGTCCCTGTGGATTTCCAAGACTCTAACTGTTTATGGGAGTAGAAAGCCTAGTCTTTCTCTCTGGGAGTGGCTGTTGGTTTTGAACTGCTGACCTTGGAGGTAGCTGCCCAATGTGTAACTGCTCTGCCACCAGGGCTCATACTAACAGCAACAACAAATCCAATAAAATCGAACTTCCTAGAAGAAGAGATCCAGAAAACTGCTCAGGGCTTCTCTTAAGCCTTTGGTTGAGCAAAAAATTGTGAATGCATAGAGTGGTAGTTCATAAGTTCCAACCCATTGTAAGTTTTCTAGGAAGATTAATGACCCAGAAGCTAAAGGCTGAACACTTCCCAGGTCTCACACAGTTCTGGGAAGTTTTCTAGTTCTTACCAGCCCATGTGACATGAAGAATGCGGTAGAGATCACACACCCCCACAGCCACGGAGTCAGTTCCAACTCACAGCGACTCTGTAAGATTCCTGAGATTATACATTTTCATGGGACCACACAGCCTCATCTTTCCCCCTTGTAAAGGCTGCTGGCTTTGAACCACACACTTTGTAGTTAGCAGCCTGATGCCTAACCCACAGCACCATGCAGGCAGGGTCTAAATTCCTCCCAGGGTCATTTCTGCCCTTGAGCTGCCTTAAAAGAGCTTAAAGAAGATTTGGAAGGATCAACTTGATTTGAAATTGTTTGGCTAACTGCCAGAAAGAAGGTATAAAGGAATCGAATCCATCAGCAACATAAAATCTGTAATTCAAACAAAAATGGATAGATATATAAATAGCAGAATTCATAACATTTATTGGCCTTTTGGGGACTTATCCTTGCTGCTTCTTCTGTTTTCTGAATATTGAAAATGGTGGAGTGGGCTGGGGGCTGGTGCATGATGAGAGAGCTGCTTCCGAGGCAGTGGTCTCTGGTTTGGGTATTTGAGCTTCCATTCAGTTGCCATGTGACCTTGGCCAGTTTGCTCAGCTTCTCTAAAAACAGGATGATAGTCACTAGCATTTAAAGCTCAAAGTATGTGATATTTAGTAATATCCATTTTTTAATTAGTTAAAATGTTCTCTTTACAGTAGAATTGAAGCCAGACCACTGCAGGGGCAATAGACACAATCGCTATGCCTGTGCCCAACTTTCCAGAAAACTTCGAGGAAGAGTGGACTTATTAGAGGCTGACACATTCTCACTTTCGATACATTTTGATGGATTATCTTTTTGTTTAGTATCAGAGGAACAGTTTTATAGTTTGCATTCATTTCCAGTGTCACTAGAGAGTGAAGGGACATTCGGTTATGATGCCGAGGTTCCATGGAGAATTAAATGTGCAATCATCTGTGGACGCTAGGGGTCACAGTTGCCTTAAATTAACATGCAAAAAATATCCAGTGTGCGCAATCTTTTAAAAATGGTATTGCCTTTTTGCTTTCATTTTTATAGAATAGTAGTTACTAAAGCCGCGTTTCATTTGAAAAGGCACCATTTGGGCGCATTAAAAGATATAAACGATGGCCTTTTCCTCTTTCTGCGTATTTGCATCATGATTTCATCATTCTTTTGCTTATCCAAGACAATGCTTTTAAATTTGCAAACAATTCTGGTCTCAATGATATTGTTTTAATCATTTTCCAAAAAGAAAAATGTTCATTAGAGACTTTGTGATCTTCTGACCAAAATTCCTCGATGCTTTTTAAAATAGATGTGTTTTATATTGGACAGAGAAGTAAAATTTAATTTTCTCTTCTATTTCAGGAGCTTCTAGATCCTCCATCCTTTTCCCTGAATGTTCTACTTGTCAGAACATTTTGGTGATAGCTGTTTATTTGCCACTGGAAGTAGTACGATGTAGCCTGGTTCAGGCTATAAAACCAAACCAAGTGTGCTACCTCTGAGTCAATTCCGTCTCACAGTTAGCCTAGAGAAGAGGGTAGAACTGCCCAGGTGGGCTTTTGAGACCGCAACTGTGAATCAGAATGAAAAGCTCCATCTTTCTCCGGCAGAGCGCCTGGTGGATTCAAACTGCTGACCTTTGGGTTAGCAGTTACACATGTTTTCACTATGCCACCAGGCAGAACCTGCTAAAGTGAGCATACCCTTTAGACGTTCTACTGCTAAAAATATGTCAAAGCATGCTCACGGCAGCACTATTTATAGTCGCTCCAGATTGGGAACTATCAATAAGACAACTGTGATAAATTATGGTATTTTTATAAAATAAAATGCAGCAATAGAAATGAATAATTGTAGTCGACAATATTACAACTATAAAGGGAAAGAAGCCAGACTGTGTAATTCTATTTATATAACCATCAAAACTATGAAAAGTCAGTGGTGGTTGTCCGTGAAGGGACTTAACTGCATGGAAGGCGGCATAGGTGATGCCTGCCTTGCTGAAATCATTGTACCTCAATCACAGTGCTGGTCACACAGGCACATTCAGTTTGTGTACGAGCCCTGGTGGTTTACTGGTTATGCGCTGTGCTGCAATTCGTAAGGTCTGCAGTTCAAATCCACCAGCCATTCAGTGGGAGAAACCTGAGCCTTTCTAATCGTCTCAGGCAAACCACAGGCACCCTGTAGAATCATGAGCTGTCAGCATCCACTTGATGGCAGGGAGTCTGGGTTTGGTTTTTCCCATGGGTATGCTAGTATACTTCAGCGAAAAGGAAAGAGATAAAAATTGTTATGATATTTGTTTTACTAGTAGAGGATACTCAGGTGGTCGCAGTGCTTAGCGATATCTCCAATTTTCTCAAAGGTTCTTTGCTGGAGCATCTTGTGTTGACTGGGCTAAGACGTTCCTATTCGCTTTAACTAAACTTATAGCACACCGATACATCAGTGATGGTTTATGTATTAATTTACCTGGAGTAAAATCCGTTACCATCAACTGGAACCTTATTCGGGTAAGCCCTTCCACTGTTGTCAAATTGGTATTTGAACGGTGATTTTAGAGAGGAGAGAATGAGTGCAGAGGCAGGTGAATAAGGATGAGGAATTTTCCTTGAGACGGAGGTGCTGCCCAGTAACATAGACAGGCATTCTGAATGGAATCTGTTATTCACTGTGTTTAAGTGCAATTTTTAGGTGAGTCGGAACAGGGACATCTGGTTCTCTTACTTTACTTTTGCAGAAGAAAAGGCTTGAAGCCTTTAAGTGAGTTAAAAGCAGCAGGTCCAGCAAGGGAAGGTAATCATTATGAAGGATTTGCTGCAAGTAGAGGTTGGGTCAATTGTCTCTACGTGAGAGCAAAGGAAAGGTAGACATTTTCTGAAATTGGAAATTAATAACCAAAGAATTTTCATAAATGCACATAAAATCCCTATGTGTAAGTATCTCCCATATATAGGATCTTCATTCTGGGATGCTGTATTAACAATGACTATTCCTAATTCTCTGAACTTCCCATTGTTTACTTTAAAGCTCACCATTTTCCTTCTGGTTACATCACCTTAATACATGATCAATCATGTTCTCTGAATGGTGGTTTCTTCAGATGGACATCTCCACTCCCAAATTCTTTGGGGGCTACCTTGAACTTTCATTATTATTTAGAAAGTTTTATGCACCAAATGAAGGAGCCCTGGTAATGGTTACACATTGGGCTGTGATCTGCAAGGTCAGCAGTTCAAAACCACCAGCCACTCTGCAGGAGAAAGATGGGATTTTCTACTCCCCTAAATAGTTACAGCCTCTGAAACTCAAAGGGGTAGTTCTACCCAGTCCTGTAGAGGTGGCTATGAGTCGACATTGACTCAATGGGAGTGAGAGTATTGTTGGGGGAAACTCAAAATTTGCACTTAATACTTGATGAGTTGAGCACTTAATACTTGATGAGTTATCTCTTGCTTAACCATTTTTAAAGTCACGCAGTCGTAGGGATCAGAAAGCACACCATGCGAGATTGATAATAAGCCTATGTACTCAGGGGGTTGTTACTTTTCTCAATAGTCTAAAGAAGAGACTCTTAACCACAGCAGAATATCTGTAGACACAACTCAAGCAATTGAGCATTGTCCAAATGACAAATATAACTTGTTTTTATAGAATTAACTATCTTCACTTGCAGAGACTCCACATAACCAACGGTGGATAATGTCCCTTCCAGGATGCCGACCTTGCCACCTGTTACAAGAAAAACCAGAGTAACTGGTTTAAATGAATTTGAGAATAAAGTCAGAAATATGCCCAGGCCAGCTATCCATGGAGAGAGAGCAAGTATAAAAAACAAGATAAATCAAATAGTGACATTTAGAGGATATTGTAGGTAAAACTATATTTCCACCAAAGTTCATGATGATGCATGACGATGAGTGAAGGCAATTGATTCCAAGCATTTGATGCTTCAGTCTGAAAGCAGAGTATGTAAGTGCAAATAAAATCAAAAGGTTACTGATTACCTGTTGACTTTTTTTTCTTAGATTGGTGACCATGACTATCTATTCTATTGATAATCTTGAATGATGATATTCTTTATTAAAATAGTTCTAACATTATTTTACCTCATGTACACTAGAGTGTTGGCTGTGAAATGTTTTATGCTTCTTAGAATACTGGATTCCACTCATTCATCCAGTAGCTATTCTAAATTCTTTTAAAAAATCATTTATTGGGGGCTTTTACAGCTCTAATCACAATCTATACAACCATCCATTGTGCCAAACACATTTGTACATTTGTTACCATCATAATTTTCATAACATTTTTTTCTATAGCATCAGCTCCTCGTTTGTCCCCTCCCTCCCCTCCTCTCTCTCCCTTATGAATCCTTGATAATTTATAAATTCTTATTTTTTCATGTCTTACACTGACTGATGTCGCCCTTCACCCACTTTTCTGTTGTCTGTGCCCCTGAGAGGGGGTTATATGTAGATCATTGTGATCGGTTCCCCCTTCCTTCCCCCCCTCATCTTTCCCTCCCCTCCTGGTATGGCTACTCTCAATATTGGTCATGAGGGGTTTATCTGTCCTGGATTCCCTGTGTTTCCAGCTCTTATCTGTACCCATGTATTTGCTCTGGTCTAGCGAGATTTGTAAGGTAGAATTGAGATCATGATAGTCAGGGGGAGGAAGCATTAAAAAACTAGAGGATAGTTATATGTTTCATCAGTGCTATACTACACCCTGACTGGCTTGTCTCTGCCTTGCAACCCTTCTGTAAGTGGATATCCAATTGCCTACAGATGGGCTTTGGGTACCCACTCCGCACTCCCCCTCATTCACAATGACATGTTTTTTTTTTCTTCTTCTGGGTCTTTGATGCCTGATACCTGATGCCATTGAAACCTTGTGATCGCACAGGCTGGTGTGCTTCTTCCATGTGGGCTTTGTTGCTTCTCAGCTAGATGGCTGCTTGTTTATTTTCAAACCTTTTAAGACCCCAGATGCTATATCATTTGATATCCGGACACCATCAGTTTTATTCACCACATTTGCTTATGCACCCACTTTGTCTTCCGCAATCAGGTCAGGAAGGTGAGCATCACAGAATGCCAGGTTAATAGAAAAAATGTTTTTCCGTTGAGGGAGTACTTGAGTAGAGGTCCAATGTCCATCTGCTACATTAATACTAAAGCTCTAAATTTTTATTAGATAGTATTGAAGGATACAAAGATGCCCATGAAATAACCCGTGTGTTTAATGGATTTATGATCTACTATGTGATATAGAGTAAGTTCCTAAGTAAACATGGCATAAACCCAAATGAGATTCATGCTAGAAATGGGACTGGTGATTCTTATTATTAGAGAAGGCTGAAGAGAGAAGGGGATGTTTGAACTGCATCTTGAAGGGTAAGTGTTTTATTAGAAAAGAGAGTTACAAAGAGAATTTTTTACTAAGAGCAATAGGAGGACACAGGAGGAATGCTCCTGGCACGTCAGAGCACTGGACGTACTTGGGTATTGGTGATTCTCAGCTTAGGATAAAATGTAGTAAGACCGGAGAGTGATAATTAGGAAACAGACCAGTATTTTATGGAGAAGCTGTCATCTCTTCTATTTATCAACTTGTGTTTAATGTAGAATCTAGCAAAACAAGAAAGAACCAAGTATTCTTCCAAAGAGCCCTGTATCAACGACTTGTTATTGTGCATCTGTTGCAAAATGATCTTTCAGCTGATTGACCAACTTGGATATATGAAGAACAAAATGTTACCCTTAATGAATACTTTCCTATTCACAAACCCATTGCCATTAGAAAGGGACAGTGAATCTCAGCAGAAATGCTAAACTAAGCATTCCCTTTTAGAAAGAAAGATAAGTGTAGGCATCATGCTAGGCCAGTCATCACAGAAATAATTGCCTTATTGACGAGCACTATTGCCAGGACAAAGAGCCATCATAAAGCCCACTTCTGGGAAGAAAATATATGTATTATGTCGTTTGAGACTAAACAAGCTAAGATATAAGGAGCATATATTTCAATGGAAAAATATATTTTGTGTTGTAATCATGAATTAGTATATAAATATTCATGTTTATAAATTACCTATAAATAATATACATGTAAATTATAAGCATGAATATATAATCTCACAACCATCCCAAAATAATTTTACCTAATAAGAACCATGTATTCCATTTAGTACAAATTTCTCTGCCTACTGATTTGGAACACTTTTGTTTTTTAAACTATCTGGCAAATAATAAACAAGGGACTAAAGGCAGGGATTTGGCCTGGAATTTTAAAACCTTAAATAACTGGCAGCATGTCACAGAATTGCAGGTTTGGAAATTTTGAGAAACAGTTTAGTTCACTTTCACCTGTAGGTTCTTGGGTAGAATACTCTCTCTTGGGCAGGTTCATTGTGGTGCTGTAAAAATGACAGCAAAGCTATGCAACATGTCCCCAACTGTGCTTCTGTCTTACTCTGGACACACAGCAGGTTAATGCTCATGTCTCTGTTCTTTCGTTGCTGAAGAGGAAAGACTCACCTTGAAGCCTCATTGCCCTTCTTAAATATGAATAGTCAATACCTACAGATCAAGGGCTACCCAGAGGCCGCGTTAATTAGGCAAAAGTAATAGCAGCTCTGTCTGAGTCATAGAGCTCAGCGGGCCTCTTCCCCAGTGTGTTCTAGTAACTGAGTACTGGCTTGGATTTTCTTCTTCCACTTTAGTGATAGCTTCCTAAACTGAGACCCCTTGTCTGTTTCATTCTGTGGTCTATGTATGGCTCTTCCTTTCTTATGAATTCTAATCCCTGTGCTTTCTCTCGAGTAATCCCCTCGGCACCAGTGACCCATGTTTGAGGCACAAGAAAAGAGGAACTGGGCTTTGAATGCTAAGATCTACTTAAGGTGGTTCCCTCAAGCATTGTATAATCTTTTGGCTATATTCTCTCCATCTGTAAAATACTAGTAGTGAAATCTATGATACACTACTTTTTAAGGGCTAGTTCAGATGCATATTAGATTAAATGCATATAAAGTACCCAAAAGTCTGAGACATATGCGAGTATCTTAGACAATAGTTAACAATTGCTCCAGTGAGAAGCTTAACTTTTCATTCTCAGAGATTCTATTATTATTGAATTCTCATTAGAAAGACAGGGTTTCATTTTCACATCTGCTAATCAACAAGTGCAGCAGGGTTGAAAATGGATGAGCAGAGTAGATCTCCTGCTCTGGGCCCAGTTAAATAATTACTTTAGGTTTTACGGAATACCCAGGACTGATCTTGTAGGTAAGTTTGCTATTATGAGAAGTTAACAATACTAGCTCAGCATTGGAATTCTTTTTCACCCCCCCCCCCAAAATAATAGCTACATAGGTCTACACAGTGAAAGTGAAAAACGGAGTTAAGAAAAAGAGTATAGCCCTGGAACACCTACGTACTTCATGACCCCGTAAAATTGTATCTCTTAGTCTCTGAATGCTAGGACGCAGTCTTTTATTTAAAAAAAAATATTTCCAATCTGTCAGCATATGGGGATGCATTCTAAGTTTACTTAAATCATACACTACTAAGAAAATCAAGTAGGTCTAATTTATAATCACTTTCCTCGCAGGACTTTGGCTATAGTATGATTTAACTTGTTTCTATGCGTGTGGTACCAGCACTCTTGGCTAGACCTGACTTGAGGCCAAGATTGTAACGACTGAAAATGTGATTTAAGCATAGAATTTAGACAGGCTGTCCAAATTTAATATCCCCCAAAAGATCTATGACTAGCAGAAAGGAAGTGGAGAATTAGAGCCCTCAACAGATATGACCTAGTGTCCCTGAAAGAGTGTAATCCAGCAGTTAGGGGAACCTGGGGGTCAGTAGCTTTGGTTTATAGCTGCCACCAGTCATTGCATATCTGTAGATGCTGCAATTTAAGTTAGGTAATCTTTTTATTGGTGTTGCTGAGAGAGTAGCGTTCTGATTTCTGTATTTGTGTTGTCATAATCTTGAGAGTAGGTTTCTCTTTGAGTCCTAACATACTAATTGTGTGACCTCACACACATCACCTACATTATTTTTAAGCCTTATTACCTAAATTTTTAGTATGTGTAAAATAAAAAGAGGGGCTTAAAAGAATTATACGAATTCTACCTTGCAAGTCTGGCTAGACTAGAGGATGTACACTGATACAGATGGGAACTGGAAACACAGGGAATCCAGAGCGGATGATCCCTTCAGGACCGGTGGTGTGAGTGGTGATACTGAGAAAGTAGAGGGAGAGTGTGTAGGAAAGAAGGAACCGATTGCAAGGAACTATAGGTGACCTCCTCCCTGGGGTACAGACAACAGAGAGGTGGGTGAAAGGAGACGTCGGACAGGGCAAGATATGACAAAATAATAATTTATAAATTATCAAGGGCTCATGAGGGAGGGGGTGCGGGGAGGGAGGGGAAAAATGAGGACCTAATGCCGGGGGCTTAAGTGGAGGGGAAATGTTTTGAGAATGATGAGGGTAGTGAGTGTACAAATGCGCTTTACACTATTGATGTATGGATGGATTGTGATAAGAGTTGTATGAGCCCCTAATAAAATGATTAAAAATAAAGAATTAATTCTGGAGTAGAGGCCTTGGATTTATATTTTAACTCTTGTCACTTAGTAGTTGTAATATCCTTGTTCAAGTTACTTTACCTCACCCTGCCTCATTGGTAAATGGAGGTAACAATAGTACTTACCTCACAGGGTTGGAAAAAAGGATGCTATCTCTCCTGTTCAGGTTCATAGTCTCAGAAACTCTGGGAAGTGACTATATGCTGCCCTCTAGGGTCACTTTAAGTCTGAACGGACTCAGTAGCAATGGTTTCTGTTTTGAATGATGTGAGAATTGAATGAGTTAATGTGTGGAAAGCTTTTAAAATTGTTCTTGGTAATTGCTCAACACATGTTAGTGTTGTTAGACTTTGGGAGTAGCAGTTCTTTTTTTTTTAAATACCTTTATTGGGGGCTTTTACATGTCTTATCACAATCCATACTTTCCTCCAATATGTTGAGCACATTTGCACGTATGCCACCATCATTTTTCAAAGCATTCTCTTCCCACTTGAGCCCCTGATATTAGCTCCCCCTTTCTTCCCCCTCCATCCCCTGCCCACCCTCTCATATGAACTTTTGATAAGTTATAGATTATTATTTCCATATTTTACATCCTCCTCCTCACCCCTCACCCACTTTTCTGTTATTCGTCCCCCTGGGAGGGGGTTCTAGTTTGATGCTTGTGATCAATTCCCCTTTTCTACCCCACCCTCCCTACTCTTCTTGTTGGCCTTGAGGGGTTTAGTTATCCTGGATTCCCTGTGTTTCAGACTTATTTGTAACAGTGTGCATGCTCTGGTCTAATCCAATTTGTAAGGTAGAATTGAGGTCATGATAGTGGGGTGAAGGAAGCACCAAAGAACGAGAGGAAAATTGTGTGTTTCATTGGTGCTATACTGCACCCTGACTGGCTCATCTCTTCCCTGTGACCCCTTTGTGAGGGGAAGTCCAATTGTCTACAGATGGTCATTGGGTCTCCACTCCATGCTCCCCACCACCCCCAATCAGCTTGGGTATGGTATGGTTTTATTCTGGGTCTTGGATGTCTGATACCTGATCCCGTTGACACCACATGATCACATAGGCTGGTGTACTTCTTCTATGTGGGCTCTGTTGCTTCTGAGCTAGATGGCTGTTTGTTTATCTTTAAGTCTTTAAGACCCTAGGTGCTATATCTTTTGATAGCTGGACACCATCAGCTTTCTTCACCACATTTGCTTATTCACCCTCTTTGTCTTCAGCGATTGTGTCAGGAAGGTGAGCATCATGGAATGCCAGTTTAATAGAACAGAGTGTTCTTGCATTGAGGGAGTACTTGAGTGGAGGGCCAATGTCCATCTGCTACCTTAATAGTAAACCTATACATATATGCACATAGATCTATTTCTGCATCCTCATCTATAAATATATTTACATATGTACATGCCTGTATTTACCTCTATAAATGCCCTTTGCCTCTTACATCTCTCCTCTATTTCCTTTCACTTTCCTCTTGTCCCACTATCATGCTCAGCCTTCATTTGGGTTTCAGTAATTCTTCTCGGTTACATTACCCTTGGTCATGCCCTACCAGTCCTCCTACACACTCCTCACCACCGATTTGGATCACCTGTTGTTCCCTTGCCCCTGGGTTTGTTAATACCACTTCCTTTCCCCCCACCTTCCCTATTTCCCCCAGGAACTGTTGGTCCCGTTGTTTTTTCCCCCAGATTGTTCATCTAGCCTATCTTATTTAGACAGACCTACAGAGATAATAACATGCACAAACATAAGACAGAGCATCTTTTTTCTTGCATTTAGCATCATTGCCTGTGCTGCATGAGTCTGAAGAATTTACAGACTGGTAATGGACATATGGGCTAATATTGGATTCATGGATTTATGGACTTAATCTGGACTTGGCTGGGATGATTTCTTAATGCATAATTGCTCTTTGATATAAAGTGCTCTCTTATACACATATGTGTTTGTTTCTCTAGTCAACCCAGACTAACAAAATGTCTTAGTTTTTACATTTGCCTGCATTACAGTTAGAACAAGTTTTCTTTTCTTTTTCTTCATGATTAAAGGGTTTATTAACCCTATAATGCCGAGTGTGATGTTTTCATAACTTTTAACTAAAATGTGTATATTAATATATATATATATATATATATATATATATATATATAGATAACTATGAAAGTAAAGAATAAAAACTTTTTTCCCCTGAAATAAAAAATTCAGGCATTATTTAAGGAAGTTAACATATAAGTTGTAATGCCAGTGATAAATGCTCAGGGTGGTTGTTTACCAGGACTTGCTACAACGTTTTTGTTTACCAGGACATGTTACAAAGTTTCCGGTCCACTAATAAATGCCCAAAGAGGCGTACCATTCTGTTTTCTAAGAAAGATATTCCCCTTGTAAGAAAATATTATGTAACGGTGTTATATTCAATATTTTGTTGATATGTTGTTATGTACTATTATTTTGCTTTACTCTTTTAGTGTTTTTCTTCTATTTTCCCTTTTCTGAAAGTTCCCTTAAAGTTGGCACTATTCTTATCATCTGTTACAGCTAGGCCTGATGAAGCTTATAGACAAAGAATTCAATGATTCACGATAGTGTTGTTCTCTGTAATTTGTTGTCGCTGTTAGGTGCCATTGAGTTGGTGCCGACCCACAGTGACCCAGTGCACAACAGAGTGAGACACTGCCTGGTCTTGTGCCACCCTCACCATGCTGCCTAGGCTCCAGCCCATTGTTGCAGCCGCTCACTCTCCACGTTAGTAGGGTGATGCCCTTCTCCAGGGTCTGTTCAAAGTATGTAAGACAACGTTTTGCCATTCCTGCCTTTAAGGAGCACTCTGGATGTCTTTCCAAAGCAGATGGGTTTTTCCTTTCAGCAGTCTGTGGCCTTGTCAATATTCTTAGGCAGCATCACAGTTCAAATGCATCCATTCTCCTTAGCTCTTCCTTATTCAGTGTCCAACTTTCACATGCAGATGAGACTATTGAAAATACCATGGTTTGGGTGAGGTGCACCTTGGTCCTCAAAGTAACATCCTTGCTTTTCAATAGTCTAAAGAGTTCTCGTGCAGCAGATATACTCAATGCAACTCGTCTTTTGATCTATGGATTGATGCTTACATGAGCACTGATTATGGATCCAAGCAACATGAAATCCTTAGCAACTTCAACCTTTTCTCCATTTACCGTGATGCTACCTATTAATTCAGTGGAAAGGATTTTGGTCTTTTTCATATTGAGGTGTAATCCATACTGAAAGCTACAATTATTGATCTTCATCAGCTAGTGCTTCAAGTCCTCCTCACTGTCAGGAAGCAAAGTGTCATCGGCATATTGAAGTTTGTTAAAAAGACTTCTTTTGATCCGAATGCCACATTGTTCTTTATAGAACTCATCTTCTCCGATGATTTACTTAGCATTAGATTAAGAAAGGTGAGAGGATACAGCCTTGATACACGACTTTCCTGATCTTACACAGTTTTGCAGTATTCCCTTCTTCCTGTTCACAACTCTTTTACTCTTCATCATTGTGCAAGTTCCTGGAATTCCCATTTTTCTCAAGGATGTCCATAGTGTCTTATGATACGCATAGTTAAATGACTTTGAATGATTAATGAAATCCAAGTAAACATTTTTTTGGTATTCTCTGCTTTTAGCCTGAGTCCATCTGACATCAGCCATGCTATCCCTTGTTCCACGACATTTCTGAATCCAGACTGAACCTCTGGCAGCTCCTCATCAATGTACTGCCACAATTGTTGTTGGAGAGTATTCAGCACAATTTTACTTGCATGTGATATCAATGGTTTTGTTCTATAGTTTAAGCATTCTGTTGCATCATCTTTCTATGGAATGAATACAAACAGGGACCTCTTCCAGTCAGTTGGCCAAGTAGCTGTCTTCCAAGGTTCCTGACATAGACAAGCGGGTGCTTCATCAGCTGGTTGAAACATTGCGGTTGGTGTTCCATCAGCTCCTGGAGCCTTGGTTTTGGCTAATATTTTCAAGGCAGCTTGTACATCTTCTTTCATCACCATCAATTCTTGCTCACATGCTGCCTTGTGCACTGGTGGATGGTCGATGAGTTCTTTTCGTTACAGTGACTCTCAGGATTCTCTATCTTCTCTTTTACTTTTTCTCTAAGGTAAGAAATCAAAATTTCTCTTTTGGAAAAACAAAACAAAGAAGCAAACAAAAACAGAAGCCAAACTTCTTGTAGTCCAGGCCTTTGTAATTTGAACTCACACTGAATGGATTGTAAAATAACCTACTGAGTTTTTGTTAGGTTGCAAATGGAGTTGGTGGACATGAGAAAATACAGCAAACACTGTTGACTCCATAGATCTGGAGAGTATGTTGTGTTCAATGCACTGGCATCATAACCTACTCCACAGTGGAGTGTATCGTATTTGTTTATTTGTAAAGCATGGTGCACCAGGCCGGGTCTCACCTGGCTGACTCCAAGGGATCTCTGAAGAGCCTAATGGAGAAACTGTTTACAGGGTGTGAAGAGCAATCTGGAAACAAACAGGAACAACTGAAGTATGCAGGGTTCTAGTTTTGCTGTGGTTGTTGAGTTGCCGCCAACTCATGGCAAACTCAGTGCATCATAGAATGAAACATTGCCTGGCTTCAAGCCATCTTCATGATGGTGAAATTCATTGTTGTGCCCATTGAAGGTTTCTCATATGTTTTTGTTGCTCCCTTATGTTACCAACCTGGTATTTGTTTTGTCTTTCCTGATGATGTGTCTATATTTTGGACAATATTCTGTGTTCCATAAGGTTTTTGTCAACTAATGATCAGGTCTTTCTCCCTAGTCTGTCTTACTCTGGAAGCTCTGCTAAAATCTGTCCACAATGGGTGGCTATGCTAGTATTTAAAATATTGGTGGCATGATATCTAGCATCGCAGCAGCATGCACGCCACCAGAGTAGGACAAATTAATAGAAAGATCTAGTAAGAATCAACATAAAAAAGTCAATTGTAGACCTAAAAAGATAAGGATAAAGATCTAAATATCAATAGTGAAAAAGGTAACTCCAACAGAAATTGTAGCTACGGACAGAAGAATGAAACATTGCCAACCATCATGGCAGGAAGACAGTAGGGGGCATCATTTCTGTGCCCTATATTTGATCCTGTCTCTGTCTGAACACTAGAAGCCAGTTGGCAGGAGAACTGTATGACACTACCTATGGCGGGCTAGAGTGACGGCAAGAAGGATTTAGCATAGACCTGGAAGGGTACACTATGAAAAAGCTGCATGCACAGCCCTTGTTATTCTAAATTTAGATCGCCCCGAGGGTGCGCTCCAGCTGCTTCCCCTTTTTCAACTACCCATTTGTGGCATTGAATTCATGTGTTCACATTCTACAATCATCTGAACTCACAGAACAATCCTTGGCATTTTCCCCTTTTAAAATAGTTTCATTGGTATATATTTAATATATCATAAGTTAATTGTTAAATCACATTAAGAGGATCTGTATAATTATTAGCACAATTTCTGAATAGTTTCTTCTCATACTCATTGTTAGCTCTCCATTTACCCATCCTCCCCTGCCATGTTCCTTTCCAGTTATTGTCACTATATATCTATCATGGATTTCATATACAAAAGTCATATAAAATCAAAACAGGAAGCAAACAAACAAAAATTCCAAACACCAACGACTAGACCAAACATAGCAAAAGCCAGTCAGGGTGCAGTACAGCACCAATGAAACATACAACTTTCCTCCAGTTCTTTAATGCTGCCCCCACCCCCACCCCCATCCCCACCCCAACTGTCATGATCCTAATTCGACCTTACAAATCCGGCTATGCCAGAGGACATACACTGGTACAGATAAGAGCTGGAAACAGGGAATCCAGGACAGATAAACCCCTCAGGACCAATAGTGAGAGGAATGATACCAGGATTGTAAGGGAAAGGTGGGGGGAGAATGATCTACATATAACCCCCTCCCTAGGGAATGGACAATAGAAAAGTGGGTGAAGGGAGACAATGGACAGTGTAAGACATGAAAAAATAATCAGAATTTATAAATTATCAAGGGTTTGTACGGGAGGGAGGGAAGTGGGAGGGGAAATGAGGAGCTGATTCTAGGGGCTCAAGTAGAAAAAAAACGTTTTGAGAATGATGATGGCAACAAAAGTACAAATATACTTGACAGACTATATGTATGGATTGTGATAAGAGTTGTATGAGCCCCAAATAAAATGATTTATAAAAAACAAAAAAATAAAAAGCAAGCAGAAAATATTAAAAACTGAAACAAATTTAAAATTGGTCAAAATTGAGATCAAAGGATAAGGTATTAAAATTTAACCTAATTATATCTGCCATAATGAACTTTACAATGCTCTCTTTCTAAAAGCAACGCTATTCATATCCCTTAACTATGGTTTGAAAACAAGCCTTTAAGACCCCAGAAACTATTCTTTCTGATAGCCAGGCACCATCTGAGTTCTTCACTGCACACCTCGTTTTGCTGCAGCGTCTATATATTCAGTGATCTCGTCAGGTGCTCTAGCACTGAGAAGAGCCATGTCATGAGAATGAATTGTTCTTATATTTGTGCTAGAATTAAGTTCCAGCCCCGAATTAATTCATATGTATCCATGGTTTATGTCTGTGTCTGGTTCACTTCAGATACATTATTATCATTTTATGATAGAGAACATTATAAATCATCCCCTGGGGCATAAAGTAATTCTATTGATAGTGTCATTAATTTAGCTAATGGTATAGAATTTAAAATGCTGTTGAGAAGAGGAAACTATACAAATATAGGCTGGCTAAGAACTATAGTACATGAATTGTTGACTTGTTTAAGTACTTAAGTATTTAAGCAAACAGTGGGGGTTGATGATAGGGCAAACCTCTGTCACATTCATTCACGAAGAACCACGCCTCCAAGATGAATACATAAGAAAGCAAGGAGGACACTAAAATAGTAAAATGCTGTATTCTAGGTCACCATTCATTGAACGCTCTCTAGGTAAGGGATTCCAACGGCTGCCCTTTATCATAACCTTGACATAGCAGTCATGTGCTTCTGCTCACACTAGGGTGTCTCAGGCTTAAGTTCATAAATCTACTACAGCGGAGTTTGCAGTAAAGCCCGTTCACTCCGTGGCGTTTCTTCTGGGGTGGCAGATGAAGAATGCTGGGCACCTTGAAAGGACCGAGCATACAGTTCCACTCTCTACACAGAGCCTGGGTCAGAGATGGTGGGCTAGAACCTACAGATCCTTGTCGTTTTTGTTTAAATGGTTTCTTCATGTGTCAGGCATTTATTATAAGTTCAATATTGTCAGAATTCAGTGCCTTATTAATTATGCAGTTGAATATTCAGCATCATTTGATCATTCACAATGGGCCTGGTAAGTTATTGACATACATTATGATCACCATCTTTGTACAGAAGCTGGAAGAAACAGAAGAAAAAAGGATGTTTTATTAGTGTGACTGCCATCTATTAGTGACAGATTGAGTATCAATCTTGTAATAGCAATTTTTTCTCTCTGAGTCAGCACCGAAAAGTAATCCTTTTATTCTTGGTGACTTTGCATTCAAGTGCTGGAAGTACTTCAAAGTTAAACCAGTCATATGGAGAGTGGTTAAGAGTACTACTGATAATATTTACATTGTAACTCAGCATCTCATGAATGGTACAGACTTGGGCACATTTATTAATATTTTAAAGTTTTCCTTTCTAATTTGTAAATTAGGCTTAATAATGTGACCCATATTATAAGATGATTACAAATTTAAATAAGTATGCTTGTAAACTATTTTGCATGCTTGTTGTGTGGTCGGCGCATGGCATAATTATAGTTCTGAGAGTTAATTGGACTGCTCATTTATATGGAAGCCATGACAAATGTAGCTCAGATAAGGCTAAGATTGTTCCTCTCCTATTGTTAAGAAAAGACCCTAGCTAATGTGGAGGACTGTGGGCACATTGAAAAAGCTTGCCTTTCTTGAGACATGTAGGAGGTGTGGTAGGAATAAAGGATAAAGAAAATTATGGAAATAAGGAAAAGAAGCAAAAGGGAATATCTAAGAATTAAACCTTTAATCACTTTAAGAAATGGACTTAATTGACCAATGGAAGCATAGAAAGTATAGAAACGTATTCTTGTATTAGTTCTGAGCTTACCTGTAACTTTGAGATACTTTTCTGCAATTCAGTTTTCCTCTTTAATGAGGGAGGTAACCAGCACAGAATTTCTCAAAATGCCTTCCAAAAAACTGGGTTTATTGGTCAAATGAGGTTGGGAAATTGCAGTTTACATCTTCTGTTCAGAAATGTCCATAATAGTCATCTCATTGAAAATTCTGAGATGTCCTGAAGCCTGTGAAAACAAAGCACATGAAACAAACAATGTTTCTTTTTGTTTAACCCTATTATTTTATGCTTATTATCCATGAAACCCCCTCTCACACACACCCATTGATCCTGAAACTATCAGCCAATGGAACAATCATTGATCAAAGGGATTTTTCTTCTGCCATGTTTATAAATTTCACCTTTGAACTCTGATTTATGGTATGGTACCACATAGCAACTCTGCTAGAAAAACCAATGGAGAAAATGTCCCCATTTTAATCCTCTGAGTAGGGGTGGTGGCCGTGTTTCCCAAAGGGGCCGATATCACTGCCTGGGGGGTGTTGGAATGATAGGGAAATAAAACCCCAAACCCACTGCTACCAGGGAGCTGCCAATGGAGATACCTGCACTGTATCCTGGATTATAGCTTACTGTACAAACGATTCTTAATTGCCAGGGTATTGCACGGAGTAACCCCCTCCCCCCACGAAAAGGGGCAGTAGGCCAAATAAGTTTGGAAACCTAAGGGTTAAAGAAGAGGCGAACCCTGGGCCCTTCGCTTCTGAGATTCAAAGGTCTCCAGTAAGGTTATGCAGAGTAACATGGGCTTTCTCTTTTTCTGTACTGCATTATGTGAAATTCTTTGAAGAATAGAGATGATTGGATATATACACATCTTAATAAATTATATACAATGAATGTGGAACGTGCTAAGGTTCTTTCCCCTATTTGTTCAATTTCAGTAAAATATAGCTGTTATTTTTCTGGTAAAAGTGCATCCATAAAAATATAAATGTAAGTCTGAAAGAATTATTGCCCCACGGTCAGGGAAGCGTGGGGCTGCTAACTGCAAGGTCCATGGTTCAAAGGTATCAGCCGTTCCGCAGGAGAAAGAGGAGGCTGCTGCTTTCATACATGCGTACAGCCTCTGAAACCCTACCTGTGGTGGTGTACATTGCAATCAACTTGATGGAGTGAGCTCAGTTTTGGTACTATGAACAGGGACACAAACCCTGCAGGAGCCATAGTGTAATTAATTTGTCTAACAAACAGGTGAGTGGGCCTGAAGACTGATAATATACGGAACCCTCTTGTGTTTGGAATATTGGATTCCTCCAACTAAACTTTCTCTATGACTCAGATTCTTCTGTTATTTAATAATAAATTGTATATATTTAAGTACACTGTATAAAATAATTCTTGCACACCAATCACCATTTTCATTTTTCCATCGGAATATTTGTAAAATTTTTGACAAACCAGATTGTGCTTTTATTTTCTCATCTGGAAGCTTTTTCATAACACTGGTTACAAGATTATTATATAAGCATATATATACCATACGTATGTTTAGTATTTGTGTGTGTGCACTTATTAAGCATTATTCTAGAACTTGAGTTTATGTTTTTTTCCCCACAGGTGATAAGGGGCACTATCAAAGATCTGCTCTGTATAAAATCATGAAGTGGCCAACAGTTATATTTGAGATTACTTGTCTTTTTCTTTGTTGCCTCTATTTGTATTCTCAACCCCTAGAAGTATACTTTCCTATTACTGTAATCCTATTCCATATCATCTCTTTATATCATTATTTGTATAACATCACTCACAGTAAATGACTACATTGTTTCTGCTACTCGCTTAAAACATCAGTCTATCATAAGGTTACTTCTGGTTGTACACAGTAATGATAATGATAGCTACTATTTATCAACAATTTAAGTAGCCCCATAGTATTTACAAGGCTGCTATCTTTCTAGAAGCACCACATCTTTCTTCCACAGAGAAGGTAGTCCGCTCCAAATTTGCCCTTTTGGTGTACAGCCTATAGATTAACCACTGCACCACACGGCTCCTTATTGTATTGTAGACACTCTGATTTATTTACAAACATGACCTTGAAGTCATTTGACCATCTGTAAAGTAAGCAGTATCTTCAAGCACAATCTCAGAGAGATTGAACAGTTTTGCCAAAGCATCATAGCTATTAAGTGACTAATCCATGATTCAAAAATAGCTATCTTTCTCCACAATAAGCTGTCTTACATCATAATGATTATATGCATGCTCGGCATGAGACCACACCTGGTATAGCATATGATCCAGCATATGGTACATTATAGACAATGACCCAAGCGACCATGTAAAAAACATACAACCTGCTCTTTGTGAATGTCAGGTCAATTTGGTTGATAGTGTCATTCAGGATTCTATAACCTTTCCTATAGTTGTCCTTTTAATTATTAAGGCAGAAGTATTGAAGTATTCATTTACAAATATTTCTCTCTTCAGTTCTATAAATTTACACTTCATGTATTTTAGAACTCATTTGACTCAGGAACCTTTATAAATTAAAACTACTGTATCATCCTGATATACCTCTCATTTTACCATTATGAAATGACTCTATACTTTTGGGAATGTATCTTAAATTCGGCATAGTTTTGTATTAACACAGTTCCCGCAAATATTTTATACTTAGCAATTACATGATTTGTTTTTGACCAATCATTTCATTTTCAGCCCTTTGTGTGTACTTTTTAATGCTGTATATGGTTAAATCTTGCTAGTTTTGATCATATGACAATTTCTACCTTTGGTTTAGTGTATATTGTCCACTAATGTTTACTATAATTGCTGCATATTTAGAGTCATAGCTGCTATTATTTTTTTTGGTATGTCCCACATCTTTTTTCCCTTTCTTTAGTGCCATCTTTTTTGTTGTTATTAAATAAAATATTTTTATCCACACTATTTCTATTTCTCTGATTTTAAAAATATAGCTATTAAAATTTCTTTTCTTTGTGGTTGTGCTAAGGATTATAACATGAGTCTTAGTGTTTCAGATTCTTCAGGTTAATTCTGGGAAAATAGTCTGACTTGAATTCAATGTAGCTTCATTTTCTCTCTTGTCTACAGTGATAAATATGGACATATATATAAATAAGTAAAATTAAATAAAAGATAAGTACCATATATATAATCACACGTGTATTTAATTATCCTATATATTGCATCTCAATATACTGTTAATCCAGGAAGAAGGACATGGGAATACATTTCTTTAAAAATTGGCCAATAAAACCTCAATATAACGAAAACAACAATCCTCTCAAATGAACCCATCTGCATCATCGTGACAAAGGGAGAAAAGAATGTCGGTGCAAGGATTTCATTTATTTAAGGAGTGAAAATGTTCCCTTGAGAATTTAGGTAGCTCGCCCTGAGTCATGGTGTTTTAAATGGTCTATTTGTATGTGGAACCTGATAATACATAAAGATGACCAAAGAAGAATGATGCATTTGAACGCTGGTGTTGGATGAATACTGAGTATACTACTGTAGACTTCCAGAATGAAGAAGTCTGTCTCAGAAAAAGGACAGCCAGAATGCTCCTTAGGCGTGAAGACAGAGCAAGACTTTGCCTTGTGCCCTTCGGGCATGCATGCTGTCAGCAGAAATCCGTCCCCGGAGAAGGGCAGTATCATTGGCAATGCAGAGGGCTGGGAAACAGTTGGAGCCTCCGCATGCATGGAATTGACACAGGGCTACAGGAATGGCACAAACAGCAATGACCGAGGCTGACGCAGGATCAGACAGTGCTTTGTTCTGTTGTGCATGGGTCACGGTCAGTTAGACCTCACCTAACAATAGCAACAACGTGGCTGTCTTTGTATCCTCTTACTGTTTGAAGGATAGGCTGACTTTGTTGACAGATTATTTTTTACCCTCCAGCATTTTGAATGTCATTCCTCTGCCTACTTGCATCCATCATTTCTTATGTGAAGTCAGCCATTAATCACATTGTTGCTCCCCTGTCTGTCATGTCTTCCCTATTGGTTACTTCAAGATTTTCTCTCTATCTTTCCTTTCAGCAGGTTGAATATGATTTGTCTATTTCTTTATATCTTCGTGTTTATCTTTTTTGGGTTTCTTGAAATTTTTCCATCTGTAGTTTAACGCTTGTTTGCTTTTTCCCCATCAAATTTGGAAAATTTACAACTTGTCTTTCTTTTTTAAAAAAATCATTTTATTGGGGGCTCATAAAAATCTTATCACAATCCATTGTGTCAAGCACATTTGTACATTTGTTGCCATCATTGGTTTCAAAAAATTTTCTTTCTACTTAGGCCTTTGGTATCAGCTCCTCATGTATCCCCTCCTTCCCCCATGCGCCCTCCCTCATGAGCCCTTGATAATTTAGAAATTATTATTATTTTTCTTATCTTACACTTACTAATGTATCCTTTCACCCACTTTTCTATTGTCTGTCCCCCTGGGAGGGGTTATATGTGGATCATTGTGATTGGTTCCTCCTCCCCTGTCCCACCTAGCCCTTCCCCACTGATATCGCTACTGTCATTATTGGTCCTGAGGGGTTTATCTGTTCTGAATTCCTTGTGTTTCCAGCTCTTATCTGTACACATGTACATGCTCTGATTTAGCTGGATTTGTAAGGTAGAATTGGGCTCATGATGGTTGGGGGGAGGAAGCTTTAAAAACTAGAGGAAAGTTGTATGTTTCATCGGTGCTATACTGCAACTTGACTGACTCGTCTCTTCCTTGTGCCCCTTCCATAAGGGGATGTCCAGTTGTCTACAGATGAGCTTTGGGTCTCCACTCTGCACTCCACATTCACATATGAAGCCATTACCATTTCTATTTCTCCTCACAATCACTTACCTCCATTATACATATACTGATAGATATGAATTTGTTGTACAGTTCTCTGATGCTCAGTTCAATTTTCTTTAAGCATAGAAATTGTTAACTATTTCTTGAACAACTGCTATATTTATAGAAAATATAAATCACTTCATTGAAAGCTGTCTCTACTTAAAAATCACTGAGCTAATGGACATGTGAAAGTTGAATGCAGAAACATCTCAGTACAAATTTCCTTCACTTTTGTTGTTGTTCAGTGCTATTGAGCTGGCTCCAATTCATAGTGACCTTGTGCACAACAGATGGAAAGACAACCCAGTCCATCATTAGGAAAGCTGAACTAGCTGTGAGTAGAACAGCTGAGGTGGTCTTCTATATTTCAGAGTCCAGCAGAGAGCTCAATCAACCTTTCTGCATCTTGAAGATCCACATACGGTGGAAGCTGCTCATGCAGAGGTCATAGGAAACAAATTGTACCCTCAGACATATGACTGGCTGTTCACAGAATTGTTTCAAATTAACAAATGTCTAAATATAACTGTACTTGTCACTTCCAGCTGCTTGAACACAAGAGTTTTAGATACATGTTATACCCAATATAAATTCTGACATTACTTCATGTGTTAGTCTGGGTAGACTAGAGAAACAAATCCATGGACGAACATATGTGTATAAGAAAGAGATTTATATATAAGAGCAATTGAACATCGAGAAAACATCTCAGCCCAGTCCAGATCAAGTCCATAAGTCCAATATTAGCCCATATGCCCGATACCAATCTATAAAGTCCTCTTCAGACTCACATAACACATGCAATAACGCCGAATGTAGAAGATCACAGACCAGTGGGTAGAAAGTCTTTGGATCCAGTGGCATTGGAAACATCTCAGCACTGGCAGGGGTCTCTACATGGCTTCTCCAGCTTCAGAGGTCTGGTTGCATCAGGGTAGGTCCATGTTGTTTCTCCAACTTAGGGCACTAGGGTAGTTCCATGTGTCTTGTCAGCTACAATGTCTCCCAGGGAGTGGCAGAGAGAAAGAAGTGTCTCCCACCTCCAAGAAGGATGTACCGAATTTCCCAGGATCCTCAGGAGAAGGCTATGCCCACACAGAGGCCTCGTTGGGTATGATCTGATTGACAAGTTAGACTCCACTCCTACACTTGTAATCCTCAAACTGACAAATGATTACATATCTACCACACTTCAGTATAGTTAAGCATTAGATATGAAAATTTGTAAGTAGCATTTACAATAACTCAATTTTATTAGACGATGGAAGTCATATATCTTTTTTTCAGAGTTGTGTCTTCTTAAATCTGGAAAAAAAATAAAAGATTATACATTTTAATTTATATTGGGAAATTTTCAGCATTTAATATAATTTGGCTATTATCAGAAATGACCCTGTTATTATTATTGATGATATATATTACCATGATTAACAATTTTCCCAACACCCAGGAATTTCTTAAAACAAATAATAAATACATTCCAGCATAAAGCACCCCCATATTTCTTTGTTGGCTGACTAATCATTTGTAGAAGATTTTATTTTCAGAAAGTGCTTCATAACTTTGTGCTGATTTTTGTTCTATGGAATCTGATCATTTAAGGAGCTCTGGTGATACGATGGTAAGCTCAGGTATTTGTATGCACAAGCTCATCCTCCAGAGCAGTTTGATTGTTGACAATTAATGGGTAGCAGTTCAACTTGAAATCCACTATATAATCAGGACACTTGGCATAGGATTTAATAAATATATTTTAATAAATGAATATATACATTTAAATGTTTATTAAAGAAAGAATACATTTAATAAACAAGAGGAAAAACTAGACTTTACCAGGCCACATGTTTTACTACTGCAATAAACCAATTCGAGCAATATTAAACACCACGAAAGAAATCTGAGGTAATAATTTGTGAACCAGTCAGAGACCCCATTCACAGGCAATGAACTTCACAGCCAAATTCTAGGTCACCTAAAACCATAAAAAAAATCGCTGCCAGTTTTAGCAAACTCCCGAGGGAATTCTGATACATTTTCTCTGGTTGAAAACCACCAGAGGACAGTTCTATTTGCTGCACTTTAAACGGCGTATTTCTTAATTTACCCTTTCAGACATCAGATATCCAGCTAGGACCCTTTCTTGGTATTTGAATTTTATCCTTCTTTTTGATGTTCTGGATGTCTGGTTGTAGTCCTTAGCCCTACGTTAGATGGAGCACATGCTACTCACACTACCCCCACGCCACAATCCACGCGAGTCCAGTCTTTTGCTCCTGCTCCCGTAGAGGTAGCAGGCCTCCAGATCGGCCTCTTTCTGTTCTTAGTCTAAAACCCCAACAAATACACAAGCAAAACAGTCAGAACAATAACAGCAAAACAGCTTTCTTCCTTTAATTTTAATATGCTTTCCCATTCGGCTTTAAGGAAATTTTACATGAAGGCTCATAATTGCTGCATGACAGAGTTTTAGGGAAAATTGTTTGAGTACAGTTATGTCAACCTGCTGGATTTGACAGCTCCAGGGAGTGTTTTTGAGTGACCTCTGTCTGAGCCATGTGAATACTTAGGGGCAAAATTGAAGACTTGGAAAACGGTATAATCTCTTGACATATTTATTTATATCCAACAATCCAGAAACCATTGCTTCAGTTCTTAATGCATAAAGCTCTTTGATAAGTGCCGTAGATTATATCAAAGCTAGTGAGACTATAAACATTACCTGGTAGGGCAGGATCAAGGGGAACGTAACAAAGAGGAAGTGCTGAAATCCTGGTGGGGACTGAGCATGATAGCGGGACAGGAGGAGAATCAAGGGAAATAGAGGAAAGAGCTGGGAGG
>NW_022103968.1:48000363-48087674 GCF_000313985.2 Echinops telfairi | reverse complement strand
AAACGATGTACAAATGCGCTTTACACAATTGATGTGTGTATGGATTGGGATAACAGTTGTATGAGCCCCTAATAAAATGTTAAAAACAAAACAAAAAAACATTACTTTAAGAAGCTTAGAGAGAAGAATATAAACCTGACAGCAGTAATAGGAAGTATAATGGGACAGAGACAAGCCGACGTTTAAGGCAATTAACAATCCATGTGTAATTTTTGGAATTAGTTTGTCTTTGGTTGCAGTTATTTGGGGATTCAAAGGACAAGAACCGTAGTACATGGAATATAATCACCTCCCCATAAGGAAGGAAACCGAGAACACTGGGAAGAGTGGTCAAAGAGGAAGGAAGTTGTCATTCATGCAGGTGAAATGAACTAAGTTCAGCATTATGTTTTTGAAATGTAGTCAATTAGTATGGCTCTTCTTATCACAACCCGTGAGATGCATTCGAAATTCTGTCCTCTGTGATTGTGCCTGGGATCCCATATCGGAGAGTGTCCTGTACTAGCTAATGGACAGGATTCAGGTGGGATTAAGCCTTCACTTTACCAGAGGATGCGAACCACGTCACGACCCTTTCTTTCCTTGTGGGGCTGGTCAGCTGAAAGACACAGCACACTTCAATCAAAGCCATTCTTCTATGTATAAGAGTAGGAACACAGACAGAAACCCCAGGGCCATAACGGAAAGAGAGCCCTTATGGCACATGTCTGAGCTCTCTGTCGGAAGTGGCAGAGGCTGAGATCAGAGGCACCAGAAGCTGTGGCATGGAGACCAAGGGACAGAACAAAGGAGCCAGGCTGAGACCTGAGGCCAGGACAAGGAGACCATAAGACAGATCAGAGGAACAGCACTGAGGCTATGAGACTGGGGTAGAGGAGGGCTAGGTTCCTGGTTCACAGAGGCATGGGCCAAGGAACTCCGTGGCTGAGAGTCTGATGATCAGAGCGAGACTTGAGGGCTGCCTTCATATTCTGCTGTGGACCAAGTGACTCTATCCTTACTGCTCACTGATCCTGACGTGGTAACGTAGTACTTTCCCTATGAAACTCTCATAGTTGTGAGTTTTGCCAGTGACTTCAGTGCGGCCACTGCAGTGCATTGTCAAACTCAAGAGGAAAGTAGAGTGCTGGGGGAGAAAACGTTGGTGTCAGACTAGGTAAAGAAAGATGGCAGGTGGAGGCATGCCCTCCGGTACATGGCAATGGGAAAGCCAGAGGAGGCTAGCTATGGGTCCTCCGTGCCTTTTTAAACAGTATCTTTGAGTTCAAGTCATATATGGGTTTCATTTGGGGACTTTGTGGAATGTGATAAATATTAACTTATTTTAATTCCTATTGACCCAAACCAAAGGTCATTGATGAACGTACACTGACCGATGTCTCCCTACTTTCTGTTGTCTAGAAAGGAGGGGGTTTTAAGTAGATCACTGTGATCAGTTCCCCCTTTCTCCCCTCACCCTCTCTTTACCCTCCTGGTATTGCTACTCTCATGATAGGTCTTAAGGCATTTATCTGTCCTGGATTCCCTGTGTCATAAGCTCTTATCTGTACCTTTGTACATGCTCTGATCTAGCTGGATTTATAAGGTAGAATTGGGGTCATGATAGTGGGTGGGTGGGTGGGGGAGCATTAAAGAACTAGAGGAAAGTTGTATGTTTTATCGGTGCTATACTTTCAACTATTAACACTCACTGGTTTTTAACTTTTGAATTTAATCACCAGTACTTATCATTGAATTTTGGTTGCATATTTGATCAATTTCAGATTATAGAAGTTGGTAAAATTGTTCAATCTCTTTATAATTGGCTTTTGTATTTGCTGCATACATTTGAATACTAGTCATATTAACCATTCTGTAGGCATGTTGATATTATCTGATTACAGACAGGATTTTACTTTAAGACTGACTTTGAAATGTTATTTTTGATGATGAATGTGATGCCTTTCCTCATGAATTTGTCATTCTTGGCACAGTAAACCATATGATGATTAGAATCAAAATGGCCAAAGCCAGTGCATGTCAGCTCCTTAACACCTAGGATACTTATCTTTATGTGTTTCATTTCATTTTTTATAAATTCCAGTTTATCTAAATTCATACTTCTTCCACATTCTGATAATTAATGGACATCTATAGCTGTTTCTTCTATTTTTGAGCCACACTACACAAGTAAATGAAGGGTCTAAAAAATTTGCTCCAATCACATCATTCTGATCAACTCTACTTTGGAGTAGACAGTTCTTCCTTGTCATATTTTGAACATCTTCCAATCTCAGGTGCTCAACTGTTGGCACTATATCAGACAATGTGAGGTGGCTGCTATTAACTTTTTTCAGTGGGTTATTTTTCAGACTTGGTCTGTGTGTTTCTTTTTCTTACTCTTTCCTAGTCTGGAAGACCCAGTGAAACCTGTCTATCATATGTGACCCTCTTGCTATTTGAAATACTGGTGCCGTAGCTTCTAGTATCACAGAAAAACAACCCAGTTTGACAAATGGGTGGTAGAGTAAGCTGCTTAGGAGACAAAAGTATGGGCTAGATAATAGTGGTTACATCAATGAAAGCAATGCGTGGATGAGAGACACAGTGTGTCCTGGCCATTAGAGAATGATTAGCAAATAAACTGGGACTGTAGAAAACCTAGAGGGATAATTAGTAATTAGGTGCATGAAAGTGAAGTGAGAAGTTTTTGTGATTGGAGCTTAAATGACAATAACTTCCTTCCCTTTCTATGATTGGCCATATATAGCAGGGCCAATTTTCAGGTATCGCATCTGAATCTAGGATTTTTGTTTATGATACCATTGCCAATTTTCAATTACTATTCTTACGTACATCAGTCAGGTGGACAAAAGACCCAGTGTCCTAGAAAAGTTATTAATCTAAAATGTATCTCGAAGGGTGATCTATTTATCATTGTCATGCAAAGAGAGGGACTAATCCTTAAAGGCAGGGTATATTTTAATTTTGCTTTGTTTTCTTTTCCATGTCAGTAGAACACAACTATTTTATAGCAGCTGCTCAATACATATGAAGGAAATGGAGTAGAAAGGCGGGTTGGGGACATTTTCCCCTGACCCTATGCTAAGAAACAGTTTTGTCCTCATTCCTGCTATCCTAATGTATTATGCCGTCTGGACTATGGCCATCTTCAGTTATGGTTACTTACTTACAAGAGAAAATCAAACTTTCAGTTTGCCTTTAGAGATTTTCACTATCTAACCGAAACTTTTTTATGCCCTTGCCTTCTTTTCCCCTTATTAGATACCAACATGAACAAGAACCTGCTTTTTTATCCTAATCTGGGGTGAAAGATTGCTTTCCAAATATGCATGTGCTTTCTTGATGTTTACCCCTAGAGAACCCTGATGGTTACGTAGGGCTGTGATCCACAAGGTCATTAGTTTGAAACCACCAGATACTCTGCAGGAGAAAGATTGGTTTCTCTACTGCAGGAAACATTCACACTTTTGTAAATTCAAAGGAGTAGGTCTGCCCCATCCTCTAGGATCTCAGAGTCAGTATTGACTCAATGGGGTGGGGTGGGGGGGGGCGAGTATCCGGCCTTTCAGGAGTACCTGTCCTGTTGTGGGTCAGCATTGTACTGCTAACTCATGATTCACAGTTCCAATTCAGCAGCATCCCCAAGAACTGTCTTCTCTGTAAAGATGTACACTCTAGGAAACTATAAAGAAGGACTGCGGTAAGTCAGAATGGAAGTATCTCTAGCTGACAAATCAACTTGAAAGTCATGAGTTTTGTTAAGTTTTGTTGTTCAGTGGATTGTGAACAAAGTAGTAGGCATCACTGTGGGGTACGATGCTAGAAGCTGATACACTCCTCTCTCTCTCTGACTAATGAACTTGGAGGCAAAATGTTCTAAATGGCATGAAACAAGATAGAAGTTTAGAATTTGACCTAAATCAGAATTGGCATAAGTGATACGACTGTCAAAGTTTTAATCTGCTGCTCATTGAAGTCTGTTGTTTTGTGATAGCAGGCACTGTTATTTTTCCTATCTGCTATCACATTTCTATAGCAGCTGTGTTTCCAACGGAGTCGCTCATCTTTCTACATCCCTTTCTATACCCCTACATTTCCTTGTAGCCTTATTCATCTCTTCCAATAGAAGAGCAACATGGGTCTATCACCCTCTGTTGATTGTCTGTACCACTTATGAAGCATTTATGACCAATGGCCTAAGGAAGCCGAGTGGCACTGTGGGTCAGACATTAGGCTGCTAAGTGAATGGTGTGCAGTTCCGACCCAGCAGTTACCCCATGATAGAAAAATGAGACTGTCTGAATGCTTTTGTTGGGGAATCTTACAGCTCTTATCACAACCTGTACATCCATCCATTGTGTAAAGCACAATGATGTTGCCATCATCATTTTCAAAACATTTTCTTTCTACTTGAGTATCTGCTCATTTTCCCCTTACCTCCTCCTCCCTCCCTCATGAACCCTTGATAATTTATAAATTATTATTATTTCCATGTCTTACATCGTCTGCTGTCTCCCTTCACCCACTTTTTCTGCTGTCTGTCTCCCTGGGAGGGGGTTATATGTAGATCATTGTGATGGGTTCCCTCCTTCTCCCCCCACCTTCCCCTTGTCCTCCTGGTATCGCCACTCTCATTATTGATCCCGAGGGGTTTAACTGTCCTGGATTCTGTGTGTTGCGAGCTCTTATCTGTACCTGAGTACATGCTCTGCTTTAGCTGGATTTATAAGTTAGAATTGGGGTCATGATAGTGGGCAGGGAGGGGGGAGGAAGCATTAAAGAACTAGAGGAAAGTTGTATGTTTTGTTGGTGCTATATCAGAAAAAATTTTGAAATAAAACTTGTTTATTTGTAAAACTATTTTGAGCCCAATTCAAGTAAATGGAAACAGATGAAAGGAATTATACTAAATGGTTATGAAGAACATTATCCATTGCTTCATGAACTGATCCTTAAACATGTGTCTGTTGGTCATGCATCAGACTGCATGCTCATGGTTGGCAGTTTGAAGCCACCAGCAGCACTGCCGGAGAAAGAGTGGGCTTTCTACTCCCATAACAGTCCCCATCTCAGAAAACCACAGGAAGTTGTTGTGAGTCAGCATCGACTCGATGGAAGTGATTACACACATACACACACACACACACACACACACAAAATCTTGTATTCATTGAAACTCACATAACTTAAGTGGAACTTAAAATATGTCTCATTGACCAAGAATATTTGAATATGTAATTAGGTGATCCCATATATAACCTTGCGGATGTTCTAACCTGGGATTCAGTCTATTCAGGTTTTTTCCAGCTATCCTGACTTCAGAAGGTATTGCATAATATTCTACATGAACTGCCAAAGACATTGTGGGGAGTGAAATTTATCCAGTCCAGGGGCAAGTTTTTCTCTTAAACCATAGGTAATATTATAAAAAACAGATGAATAATATGAATGTTACTAATAGTAAATAAAATATTTCCTAGATTCAAAAGTGGAATTATTCGACACTTTTGAACACAGTCTGTTTGTGAGAGTAGATCAGTTTGTGAGCAGCCTCGCCGGACTCTCCCATGCTAAAGGAGCTAACATGGTTGTTTTTTAACGTTTCTCTTCCTACCTAGAAGCCTCTTTATCTAGTCCTGTACAGAAGCAGTAAGTTGAAAGGGTAGCCAGGAGCTTCTCTGTGGAGCTATGGCCCACCCCAAGGGTATAAAACACTGATGATGAAGCTACGCCTTACTTCCCTCCACTCATCATAGCTCCTGCCCTCACCACCTCTCACTCTAATGAGGCAAATGGAAGATGGATGGGATCCTGTGATGGCCTTTCCAAGGCCAATGTGTCTCTAGATGACCAATAATGAACTTCTCCCTGAGCATATTTCAAAACATGAATCTTTTTCCAAATTTAGTTGTAGAGACTAAGTTAACTAGAGGTTTATTTAATATTTTACCCTTGCTTTAAAAAGTTAAGTATAAGTCAAACTTTATTTGAAATGCACTAGGGAAGCTGACTGTGTAAAGAGACCCTAGGTTAATGCTTTTATAGTTTGAAGAATCATCAATGCATCAATTGGGAATTTCATAGATTGGCTTCTGAAAGCAGGGACTGCCTGCCGTGAGTTACCAAGCGTTGTGAGACAATTGCATTTCTTTGTTGTACTTATTCTATATTCACATGCTAACAGAAAGACATGCATTTCTTTCCCCCGTGGATTTTCTCTCTCTCTCTTTGAAAGCTCTACAAATAATAATTATCATTTTATCACAAAATTTACCCATGGTTTGATAATGATATTCATCATCAGGGGAACTTGTACTCCTGTAAATCAACTATAAGAAACTTTTAATAAGAAGGTCAGGTTCTATACATGGACCTAAACGACAGCCTTGCTGTAAGATTCCAAATTATTGCCATCAAATATTTTTGCATTAAACAAAGAAGCAAAAGTAAGTAGTAGTTAATTTCTAATGAGCTTTTGATTAGTCTCATATTAGCTACACTATAATTCTGCATTCAGTTTGACATGTCCCTCAGCTTCAACAGAGTGATTCCAGAGTGAATTATGATTTCAGGTGGACAATGTATTTTAAAACAATGAGTCACTACTACATGTAACACCTTGTCATTTGATCTCCCCTTTGTCCCATTTTAACAAATGAACTGCCTAGAGTTTCGGGAGCTAACAGTCCAAATTCAGAGTGACGGCTTTCGGAGAGGACGTTCTCTGTGGACTCTGGGGAAAGGTCCTCCTGTCCTTTGAAAATCTGTAAGTGTCAGGTTTACTGGAGATCTCCACATGTGTGTGATAAATTGTCCACTGGATCTAGGAGCTTCACAGATCCAGTGGACAATTGATGACACACACTCTAGGCAGTTCCTTTGTTAAAACCCATTTGTGGTATTTCTTCTTGAACAAGATAATTAAGATTCATAAAGGCTTTTTTAAAATTATATTTTCTTCATAACTATTTTGATCCAATTAATTGACTATCAATAATAGTATAAAGGGAAGCTAAAGTGTAAACTAGGGCCTGGCATGGACACAGCTGTTGATTCTATTTCTGTTTCAGCCTGGTTTATGTCTAAAAGAAAAAGCTTCTGTCTGAGTAAAAAATCAGAGAAAAAGTTCATTCACATTTCAAATGATAACTGGAAAGGAAAGCTCAGCTTGAATAAAATAGATGGATAGGAGGAATTAGAGCCTTGTGTCTGCTTGCTACTTTAAGTAGGCATTGTAGAATTGCCTTTACAGGAAATCAAGAGTAGAGTGGCTATCTTGTGTATAATCTAAACATCCCATCCCAAGTAGTAGAAGTGTTCCTTTTTGAGAAAGACTGGTTTTGCAGAGAATATCTTAAAAAGAAAGCGACTTGCAAGTCAAAACTTTGATGAGCTAGCTGGCCTGTGAACTTGGTCAGCCCAATTGGTATTTGACATCCACTCAGTAGTTGGCGCAATGATGAAATGCCTGGACTTTTTCTGGAAGGCAGGGAAGTAGAACGCACCAGCTCTTCCCCTCCATGGGAGTACTTAATAAATGTTTCAGTCTAGGAAGCCTCTCATTTAAAACCTCGCTGCCATCGAGTCTATTCTGACTTAAGTACCCTGTTAGTACAGGTAGATCTGCTCCTCTGGGCTTCCAAGACTGTAGCTCTTTAAAGAGTAAAAAGCCTCATCTTTCTGCTGTGGAACTGCAGGTGGTTTCGAACTCTTAACCTCGAAGTTAAGCAGGCCAATGTATAACCTACTATGCTGCCTATGAAAGTTTTATTCTGTCCTAGAGGGTAGTTATTGTGTAGCGAGTTCCCTTTGGGCTGCTAACTACAAGGCTAGCAGTTTGAAACCAGCAGTCACTCTAGGAGAAAGATGAGGCGTTCAACCGCACAAAGATTTATAGTGTCGGAAAGTCACAGGGGCAGTTCTACTCTGTCCTATAGAGGCACTGAGTCAGCGTTGACTTCATAGCACTGAGTTTTTGAGTTTGAGAGAGTCGTTATCATTTGAAAGGGACTCCACAGCACACAACAAAAGTTGTCCATTCTTTCTACTACTAAAGACGAGAAAGGGAAATCTTTCCTTGTCAGCGCCTAGAGGTTTCTGTCGTCCATAAGTCTGTTGCACAATAACTACAAAAAACCTGTGAGATGACATCAGGGACATCATACATGAAGAAGGCAAACGGGGTTTTTAAAGGAACAAGAAAGATAAGAAGATTAAAGTGAAGTGCAGAAGAAAATCAGAAACTTGCTCTTGACTATAGAGTAGCTAGAACAAATGGAAGAAATGATGAAGTACTAGAGCTGGGGAAAAATTCAAAGGGCAACCTTAGAAGAGAAAGTGAAGAAATAGAATGAAGTTAGCCAGAATGCTCCTTAGAGGTGAGGATGGCGAGATTTCCATTTCATAGACTTTGGCCATGCTGTCGGGAGAGACAGGAGTCCGGGTGCAGGGGACTAGCATTAGACTGCTAACCACAGTCAGCAGACAAATCCATCTACTGCTCATAGGAAAAAGCCAAGCTTTCTGCTTCCACAGAGATTTACAGCCTAATTCTGTGATGCTCACCTTCTCTATAGGATTGCTGAAGACAAAATGGGTGCATAAGGTAATGTGGTAAGAAAGCTGATGGTGACTGGCTATTATAAGATATAGTATCTGGGTCTTATAGGCTTGAAGCTAAACAAGCGGCCGTCTAGCAGGGAAGCAACAAAGCCCATATCGAAGTAACACATCAACCCATGTGATCATGAGGTGTCCTTATCAGGCATCAGAAGACCAAAACCAAACAACCATTTTGATGAGAAGGAGGGGTTTCAGAAAAGAGACCCAAAGCCCATCTATAGACAATTAGACATCCCCTCACAGAAGGGTCACAAGGAAGGGACAAGCCAGCCAGGATGCAGTACAGTACCGATGATACATACAACATTCCTCTAGGTCTTTAATGCTCCCCTCCCCTCCCCGCTCTATCATGGCCACAGTTCTAGCTTCCGAGTCTGGCTAGACCAGAACATGTACGCTGGTACAGATAAGAAGCTTAGAACACACACAATCAAGGACAGATAAACCCCTCAGGACCAATAATGAGAGTAGCGATATCATGAGGGTAGGGGGAAGGCGAACGGAGAAGGGGGAGAAAAGAGGAACCGATCAGATCATAATGATTAACATACAACCCCCTAGGGGGAGAAACAATAGAAATGTGGGTGGAGAGAGAGAGGAGAGGGTGTAAAATGTGAAAATAAAAATAATTCATAAATTATCAAGGGTTCAGGAGGGAGGGTTGGGGAAGGAGGGGAAAAAAGAGGAGCTGATACCAAGGACTCAAGTAGAAAGAAAATGATGATGGCAACATATGTACAAATGTGCTTGATACAATTGATGAATGGATTGTTATTAGAGCTGGAAGAGCCCCCAGTGAAATGATTTATTAAAATAAATAAATACATAAATAGATGATGTAAATATTTTGAATATTTTTAAAAAGAAAAAGATTTACAGCTTAAGAAAACCAAAGGGGCAATTTGACTGTCTCCTACAGATTTTCCTATGAGTCAGAATCAACTGAATGACAGTGAGTTTGTTTTTGTTCTCAGGAGGGACCAGTCCCTGGGAAAAGGTACCATGCTTGAGAAGATAGAGGGTCAGTGATAAAGAGGAAGATGATTAACAGAGTGGCTTCATCAATGGGGTCAACCCTGGTAACTACTATGAGGCTGGCCCAGGACCTGGTAGTGGCTTTGTGTTGTAAGCAGAGTCACTATGAGTTCAAACTGACTTGAGGGCACTTAACAACAACAACCACTGTATAAATGTAGAAATGTTTTAAAAACTAATATATATCTGCCTTTGAACATAATGCTTTTAACCTCAGGTTACCGCAATGCCTTTAGAAGTATTAAATAGAAACCGATTCCCCTTCTCCCCCTTGCTCTCAGACAGGCACTGTTTTACTTCTTATGTTATATCCACCTTCGGTCAGCTCCACCTTAAGTTTAACATCAGTGAATTCAGTCTGTAGCTACTGTGTCATATTGTAATTTCTTCCACCCATTATGTTTCCTCTATTCTTCACATCTTTAACCTAACCCATGATTATTTTTAGGCATTATATTTTGCTCAGCAGGGTAAGTACGTTTGAAAAAATAGTCTAATTTATATCACAAGAATGATCACACACATGTTGCAGAACGATAATAAGTTTAAATAATTCAATTATGTTCTTCATTCACTCCCTGATGGTAATTGGCCTTTTACAAATGTTAATAAAATGAATAAATGTAATCAGATTGTAGGATTACAGTGATGTCAGCTATCTTGATTCCCTTTGTTATTCTACACAAAAAGTTGTTGGGGTACGTGGATACAGGACTTGTTTCCCCTAATTCTGTAGGAGGTGCTCAATTGTCCGAACCCCTCCGCACAAAGCCAGCTTTCTTCTAACTTTCTTCACTTCCTCTTGGCTTCCTCTTTCCGTTTTATGTTTCGTTCCCCAGCTCTCACTTCAATTTGGAGATAACATTACAAATTTACCGGACTAAGCAAAATGGTTTGTGTCTTAATGTCAGGTTTATTGACAGAATCAAACTTAAGAAAATGTTTTCCATATTACTCCTCATTTTTCTTTCTGAACCTGCATCTGCTGCAGTTCTAATAAAAATAAGTTTTAAAGAATGGAATGCTTAAGCTTCAAAAAACATGGAAGGCAGTGGACAGTTAGAAGTTGTTATAGGTGGATTGAAGCTATGAAATTATTAGAAATGGTTCTCTTCTACCAATGGTGCTAGATTTACATGTCTTTTGTCAAAGTAATATTTCTTGAGCCATATAAGGTGTTTTTTTTTATGATCAATTTCATGTAGACATTTATTACTGTAAATCCCACCTCTGAGTGTGCCCCAACTTTCTTGGTATGCTGTATTTTTGTATGCTTTTGATTCTAAGAATTTTTAATTTTCCCTTTTTATTCTCTCCTACGAATTTTTCTCCTAATTTTTCTTTTCTTTTTTTTTTTTAACATTTTATTAGGGGCTCATACAACTCTTATCACAATCCATACACACATCAATTGTGTACAGCGCATTTGTACATCGTTTCTCAAAACATTTTCTCACCATTAAAACCCCCCGACATTAGGTCCTCATTTTTCCCCTCCCTCCCCGCTGCCCCCTCCCACATGAACCCTTGATAGTTTATAAATGGGTATTTTGTCATTTCTTGCCCTGTTCGACGTCTCCCTTCAACCACTTTTCGGTTGTCTGTCCCCCAGGGAGGAGGTCACACACAGTTCCATGTAATCGGTTCCCTCTTTCCTACCCCTTCTCCCTTTACCCTCCCTGTTTTGCCACTCACACCACTGGTCCTATAGGGCTCATCCATCCTGATTCCCTGTATTTTCAGTTCCTATCTGTACCAGTGTACCTCCTCTGGTCTAGCCAGACTTGCAAGATCGAATTCGAGTCATGGTAGTGGGAGCGGGGAGGAAACATTTAGGGACTAGAGGAAAGTTGTATTTCTCATCATTGTTACATCGCACCCTGACGAGCCATATAAGGTTTTATAGAGTATAAAACCAAAATTTCACGAGATCTTATTGTAGAACTTGTGTTAATATCTTGAGTTGTCCTGAAAATTAAAATGATAAATCATCTTAAAGCAGAAAAAAATGTGAAAATGGGCATTTTCACATTCTGGTAATTAATAAGGCTTTATACAGCCTCACAACCACAGTGGGTATATGTATGGATAGTGATAAGAGTTCTATGAGCCCCCAATAAAATGATTTAAAAAAAGACGACTCTTAGACCATCAAAAGGCAAAATACTGATTGAAGCCTTTTGGTTGGTTAAAGGCAGTGTGTTACCCACCCTCCATGGCTGCAACCTAAGTCCAGTGAAGGTGACAGATTTGATGTAACTCAAGGTTTTAGTTTATTTATATTAAAGTTTTCTATTCCACAGAAAAACATGCATAGAATACATCAGAATTTAATTTCTCCCAGCTATGTTTGAAGAACAAGCATCCACACGTAACTGTAGTGCCATCTGAGGCTTTTTATGCCCACATGCGGAAAGTATAGCTTTCTGGCAATCAAATGATTACTCTGTAGGTCCACAATGGATTCCTTTCCTTGAACTTGCCTCTCTAACTCCTCACTGCCGTGGCCTTGTCTTTCTTTCCTCTTTCCTCTTTCTTCCTGTTCCCACAAATGCTGTATCATTCGTTTTATGCCTATAGAATCTTTCAATATTGCAGCTGGAGGCTTATTTATTTTCTCCACTTCTTTCATTTAAGCACCTTCTTTCTTTTCGGCTTTGGCAGGATGAGTAAGAGTGGCATCATTGGTAGGACTAAAGCACGTGGTTGCGAAGCACGTGGGGCCCCTGGGTAGAACACATGGCTAATGAGTTGGCTACTAGCAGAGATGCTGGAGGTCAGAGTCCACTTAGAGGTTCCTCAGATGAAAGGCTGGACATTTGCAGTTGAAAAGATCAGTCATTGACAACACTAAGTATGGTTCTACTCTAAGAGCCATGGGGTTGCTATGAGTCAGAGTTGTCTTAAAGGCAACTGATTGCTAGGACTTTGACATATTACTAAGTCACTATTAAATTGCTATTTAAAAAATATATAATTTCTTCCTGTCTTTACACACTGACCCCTTTCTCCTTTGTTTCATTCCTAAAGGGCTGCATGCACATTCGCATACTGGGTTCTATGTTGAGACATTGAATAAGTAAGACCTAAGGAGAATACATTCAATTATCATGTCAGTGAAAAATATTGCCTGTAGAATGGATGACTAGAATAACAAATCTGTCTTAGAAGAAGGGCTGGTGGTTTCAAACTGCTAACCTTGGGATGGTAGCTCAATGCATAACCACTACTCCACCAGGGTTCCTTTTATAAATTATCATAGTAAACCAAAAAGTAAAATTTTTAAAATATTATTATCCCAGTAATTATAGAAACAACTTTTGGGAAAAAAATCCAGTCACTTTTGTTGAAAATACTCAGCAACCTAATAGGATAAGATAACTTAGTCAAATTGATAAAAACCCCATTATTTAAAACACCAGGTAACATCATTCCTACTGATGAAGTCTTAATGCTTTTTCCCTATATTCAGGGGCAAAATAAGGGTGTGTACTCTTGCCACTTCTATTAATATTGCATTAAAGTTCTAGTTAGCTATATCCGCAGAAAAGAAGATACGTCCAAATGGAAAAATAAAAAATAATATTTTGTTTATGTATAAAAGTCACAATTATCTATGTAGAAAATCTGATTAAAAATATACCCCCAAAATATTAGAACTAATAGGTGAGTTTATCAATGTTGAAAGCTAAGAGATCAATATAACAAATTAGTTGTGTATCTATACACTAGTAATGAAATATCAAAATAAGAAATAAAAATAATATCTAAATAACATAAAGATATGAAGCACTTTAAGATAAATTTGAAAAGGAACTGAAACATTTGCATAATTAAATTACATAATATTACTGAGAAAAAATTTAGGTGATTTATTTTAGGCAATTCATTAATATTAATTTATCTGTATATTCCAATCAGAATTCTATCACTAGACATCCGAAAAATGCAAATGAAAATGTCAATAGGATACCACTACACATCTATTCCACAAAAACAAAACAAATCCACTACTATAAATTTGATTCTAATTTATAGCAACCATAAATAGGTTTTCCAAGCCTGGAACTCTTTATGGAAAGAGATAACTTCAACTTTCTCTTAATGAGCAGTTGGGGGTTTTGAACCACAGAACTGGGGATTGCTTTTGTTGTGTGCCATAAAATTGGTCTAACTCAGCAAGACCCTATGTACAGCAGAATAAAACTCTGCCCCATCCGGTATCATCCTCACAATTGTTATGTTTCATTGTGTGTTGCAGTGATGCTGAAAGCTGTGTCACTGGTATTTCAAATACCTACAGGGTCATCCAGGGTGAAAAGTTTTCAGCAGAAATTCTAGACAAAGGTGAGTCTATGACGAAGGACTAGGCTGTCCTCTTCTGAGTAATGAGCCCCTGTTAATCTTATGAACAGAAGCAGACATTGTCAGATACTGACAACATAATCTTGTGGTTAGCAGTCCCAAGTGCATTTTTCATACAAAGATGTATATTTGAATGTCCATTGTCACTTTGGTTGTGATAACTTTTAGACACACATCCATCATATTGTCTATATTAAAAGAAAGACCTGAACAAATGGTGGCAAGAATGTGGGGCAACTAGAGATCTCTCTTACTGCAGATGGGACTGTGATGCTGTGGAGCTTCTCGGTATTTGGTAGTTTGGGGAAAGGTTAAAAGTACACCTACCATGTGGGCAAGCCATTCAACTTGTAAAAGCCGTTGTTTCTACAAAAGAGTGCATTTGAATATTTATTGTTGCTTTGGGTGTAATAACCTAAAAATGGAAACAATGAAGAACTAAACAAGCTGTGATATCTTCACACAATAACATACTGTACAACAGTAGATACTAAATTGCTTCTGTGGGACGAAAGAAGCCGATACAAAAGAAAAACCCATAATGTATTATGCATTTATGTAAAATTGTAGAACATGCAAACTAACATTTAGCGATTGATCAATGGTCTCTTGGGAATAAATAGTAAAGATAAACGGGTTGGAGAGAAGGGAGCCCTAAGTGTTGAAAGGGGAACTTTGGGAGAGTAATATCTAGATTCTGGGGATGGTCTCATGGGCATCAAACTAGCTACACTGTACACTCTAAAGAATGACGTTTATGGTCTATTAAATGGCTAGGACATCATGCATCCTTGGTAAAGTAGAGGAGAAATGACAAAGAAGAATGCTTACAACAAGATGGATTGGCACAGTGACCGCAGTACAACCACATAAGGACAATTGTAAGGATGGTGCAGGACTGGATAGTGCTGCATTCTCTTGTCCATCCGACTACGAAGAGTTGGAATTGACTCAATGACCCTTAACAACCACAAAAATTTTTAAATATTAAATGGACTCCATGGGCTGAACATTTTCTCAGAAAAAAACTTCAAACTAGTATTCAGTAAAGTTACCCTCATTAAGCAATTGTTCCCTCCATTGTCAATGTAAGATGATTCCTTATTATGAACTCATTTATATTTGACATGGAGTGGTTTAAAAAATTATTTTTTCAAAATGGATTTTCCTTCAATCTAATTTCAGTCATTTTCTTTGGGAATATCTTTCTTAAAATTTATAGACTTCGATTTTAGTAATATCATGATCTTCAGCATACTTAGTTTGCAATTTTATGTAATCAACTTTTTCTCATCCAATGATGGTTTTAGACCTATTTTAGCATTTATAATTTCCCGAAGCCATCTACCCAGACATCAACATTATCTAGGCTTCCAAGAACCTTTACTTCTACTTACCTTTTGGCTATTTTCTGATGTTATTAGTAATATGGTAAAAAATTAAGTGGCAGACCACTATAGTATATTTCTTCTCAATCCAATAATTTACTTTGCAGTATATGAGTATCCTATGTGACATTAGTACTTTTTCTTTTAATTCCCCTCCCCCCTAATATTCAATACCTTCAAGAAAGATGAGCCTCTCTACTCTGTAAAGATGTAAAATTTGGGAAACACACAGGGGGCAGTTCTACTCTGTCATACAGGATCAACTTGATGGCAGTGAGCTGTGTATCATTTACTGGATAAAGCTCAGAAATGTTAATAGTGGACAAGATAGACCTGTTTTGTGTCTTCACACAGCTCATTTAGTGAAAAACTTTACATTTTGGACCCTTGAACATATGCGACCAATAGCCATATCATTGATTGTCAAAGAGAGTACTTTTTTTAGGGAACAGTGCTGATGAAAAGGAGAAAAGTAAAAATTCCCCTGTGGGTCACTTATTCATAACCTGTGGCAAGTTTTGTCCAATTCAAATCCTAATAACTCCATAAAGCTTGGACCTAATCTGCAGAATATTTTCATCTTTTCTATTTTGAATTTATTGTGAATTTTACATATGTATTACTCCACATCCTATCATCATTGTCTTAAACTGTAATCTGAAGGTTTTGTGTATAAATATCTTATGCATTCTGAATTACTATAATTTTCTTGAGTGTGAGGATATTTAATGCTATGTCTCTATTTCTCTGCTCATCTATCAGAATAGATAGTAGAAATTCTATTAAAGTGTATCAATGGTGACATCTCAGGTTAATGACACGGTACCCTATTCCCTTCAGCAAATGTTCTTTAGATTGCATTAAATTAAAACTTAATTGTTTTGCAATGGGATCTTTCTAAAGTGCGAAGTGCAGCAATATCTATCAAAGAAAGAAAAAGATTTAACAAAGTTAATTTATTATTATCATTATCACCCCAAATGTAGTAACATGCTACTTAAGCTAAGCTAACACAGAGATTTAAAGCCTCAATCCTCATAGATATTACATTGTGGAGATAACTATCCGGTGGAATTTGGTTGTTGGGAGCCAGGAGGTAAAGTAAGTATTTTGAACTCAGTAAAGCAACAGCCTTTCATTGCCTGCATGGAGAGATTGGTAAGAAAACAAAGACACAGGAGAATAGTTGAAATTAAACAAATTAGTTTTCAAACTACAAGTATGCCCATTTTAAAGGGTAAAATCAGAGTAATTTTTGAAAGTGAGTCTCAGCTAGAGTAGCTTCTCTCACTAACATCGGTCTTTATGCAAGTCTATATTATTTGAAGAAATAAATGTGTGATATAGCTTTATTTTTGCGCTGGACTGCATGATAAGAAAGCTGCATGGCAGGTGATATTTTGACTACAATGTCAAAGACTGTCTAGGTTCTCATTTCTTTCTTTCCTTTCACATCTATTTTGTTTACTGTCCAGGAAAACGTGGGAGTTTGCTTTTCTTGGTAAACCATTCAGTTTCTTGTGAGTGGACCACACGTCAGTCTTGAGAAACACATTGCTTATGGATCTTGCATGAGGATGGCCATACACTGAACAATGTGGACCCTGTGCTGCAGGTGACTTTTTTCTATTTTTGTTATTGTTTCAGTATTTCCAGACAACCACATCACATTCATCCCTTTGTCCAGTAGGAACCTATTTTCGCTCTAACTCAATCTAGAAAGCACTGTTCTCAGGTTGAAAAAAAATTCAGTTCTAGCATATAGAACACAAGATAGGGAGAGATGAGCATTACAGTCAGCCCTGGTTTTAAGCACAGAGGGTCTCACAGTTTCTAGTTGTTGTTAGGCGCCATCAACTGGGTTCTGACTCATAGAGGCCATCTCTAAAACAGAAGGAAACAGTGCCAGGTCATGTGCCCTCCTCCAAATTGGCATGGTTGAGCCCACTGTTGCAGTCACTCTGTCAATTGTTCTGTTAGTTATTTTTTGCCTAGGTGTGCTTGTGTTTAATTATGTTATGTGTCTGTCAGCGATATTCAGCTACAAGTGTCTGAATTTTCAAAATAGCATGGGGTAAATGATACCTAGGACCCCTGGTGGCATAGTGGTTATGCATTGGGCTACTAACCTCAAGATCGGCAGTTTGAAACCACCAGCTGCTCTGAGGGAGAATGACCAGGTCTCAGAAATCCACAGCAGGCAGATCTGAATCTGTCTTATAGGCTCATTATGAGCCTATGAGTGAGAGAGAGAGAGAGAGAGAGAGAGAGAGAGAGAGAGAGAGAGAGAGAAACCACATGGGCAGTTCTACCAGTTCTACCCTCTCTTAGTGAGTCTTTATGACTCAATAGCAGTGAATTTGGATTAAAAAATAAATAAAACAGGTAGGGTCACTGGCTTGCACACATGGTTAAGCATGTCACCACTGGCCCCTAGCCAAAAAGTTTGCAGATCAAACCAGTCCAGAGGCTCCTTGGAATGTAAAACTCGAGATATGTGTCTGAAGTGTCACAGCCTTGACATGTGACATTTGACAGCCCCATGCAACAGTTAAACTCTTCACATATGAGGTAGCCATGCACTGGATGACACTTGGCAGCAGCCCATGACAACAAGAGTAAATGTTAAGTTGAATATTGACTAAGGAAGACCAAGGAAGAGTCCCTGCACATGCATTGGGAGGCCAAGCCCTGTGGACTGCCAAAAGGACAAATGGATCTCTCGGAAGAAGTACTGCCAGAGGGCTCCCGAATTAGAGGCCAGGCTATCGCAGCTTTGTCTTCCATATTGTGGGCACGTTGTCAGGAGAGAGCAGTCCCTGGAGAAGAACATGCTATTTGGTGCAGTAGAGGGGCAATGCAAACGAGGAAGGCCCTCAAGGAGATGGATGGACACAGGGGCTACAACAACGGGTTCAAGCATCGGCACAGCTGGGAAGATGGCGAGGCCTGGGCAGTGTTCCTGCTCCTGTGTATAAAGCCATTATGTGTTGGAACCGACACAATGGTTCCAACCAACAACAACAACAAAAGATAAGACAAAATCTCTCTTTTGTCTATATGTGAACTATGGAAGTAATCAGTGCAGGATTAGTGGGACTCAATTCCTTCATTTCATTGCCTTTTCATTGCCAACAATGTGGTAAACGCGGTGTGCCTTCAAAAATGGCTCTGTAGTATGCAAGAATCATATTCCGTTTCAGCCACACGAGGGTACCGTGTGAGCAAAATGTACGCCCCAAAACCTCCCTGATGTCTAGTTGATTCTGACTCCCAGTGACCTTTAGGACTGAGTAGAGCTCTCCCTGTGGGTTTTCGCATCTTTAACTCTTTAAGGGAGTCGAAAACTTCATCTGTATCCTTCAGAGCAGATGGTGGGTTCCAATTGCTGACCTTGTGGTTAGTAGCCTTATAGGAAGCCACTACCCCACCAGTGCTTCAAAGCACGGATTTCCTTTAAGGACACATCTGGAAGTTGGATTTGAGCATTCTGCTGACCTTGTTTGGCCAGAACATAGTTATATGTCCCCACCCACCTAGCTGCAAGAGGGGCAGTACAGTGGGGTTTTTATCCTAAGTGGCCAGATGTCTTGCTTAAAAAAAATGCTGTGTTTCCTTTTCCAAGTGAAGAAGACAGGAGATATTTGGAGATGCCATTCTCTCTGAAATATCTTCATAAAGACTTGGGATGAGACTTTATTAGTGCTATGTGGGCCTCACTCACTGCTCATGCGAGGCTCCACAACTTATGGAGGGCAGAGAGGAAGAGAGGGCCAGATAACAAAGTTTAGTTCAACATACTTTAATGAAGTTCAGTGCAACATAATTTTGCTAGCTTTTTCCTCGCATGGCTGATGAAAGAAAAATTCCACTGAAAACTTGTTTATGGTACAAAAGTTTATAATCATGTTCTTGAACCATTTTATTATAGTAATACAAGCTGCTTATATAAAAGAATGCATTTAAATAGTCATTTTGCAGTTACTATGAAAAACTATGTCCAAATGCCTAAGAGATGAACTTGGAAATAGAATTCTCAGTCATTATTTGGGTTGGAAAAAAGACATTGAAAATTTAAAATTTTAGAAAAATAACTTTATTGACTATAATATATAAATGGAATAAAATTTGTGACAAAGGGCTATTAAAACCTGTTATCTTGCTGTACTGCTTTCAGTATTTGACACTCATTTTACCAGCTAAAATTCCAATTGAGGTAAAGAATAATTAAGCATATAATGCATTAATATAACCTGAAACCCTATACTTTCTTAAAAATTTAACTCAGGAAGTGTGGAAAAGATTAATTAAATGCATATGTGATTTCCTCTATTCGGATATTTAAGACAGTACTGACTGTTACCTTAAGGAAATAGGTGATGGAATTTTAAAGGTAGAGAATAAAATGATGTCCTTATCATTTTCTGTAATTCTCAAGTGATGGAAATTATTTTAAAAGATTATTGTGACCTGTTTGAAACTGGGACATCACTTGAAGATTTAACCATCTGTCTATAAATGTACTTGTTCATCAAAAGTGAAAGTGTTCCTTTTTGTCCAGTCTCAGTGTGAGTGATCTGTGTGCATTAGTCTTTGCTTTAGCTTTTCCTAATTCCAGAAAAGCATACAGAGTGAGAGGCTTACTGGGAATTAGCCCATGGGTTGCAATGCCCCTTGTTAAGTAGGAGAAGACCCAAATTGTGATCCATGAGTATTACCGTTCCTTAAATTTATTTAGGAAGATCAGTCAGTCCACTGCCTACAATTTTATGTTATTTGGTAGACTTAGAGAAAAAATACAAAAGAATATGCATAGATGGACTGGTCTAAGCGTACTACACATCAAATCACAGTGATGAAACATTTTCATACTCAGAATTGCAGCCTAACTTGCATTTGAATGGTAAAATTTATTCTATCGTGTGCCTACGTATTCTATGAAGATTTACTGAATTGTTTGGAAGTCTTCTGCATGAAGTGTTTGCATCTTTTTCCCTATTTATTTTATTCTCCATTTAGATATTTACCGGATAAATATTTAGATTAGTGTGGGAAAATGTTTATTTTATTTGGTTTGGTTTGGTTATAATCCAGAACTGCATTATTGTCACAGTTTTTTCAGTTTTGCCCATTAAAAATTCTTTCAGTTGCCTCTTGGGTCCCTTTGACATGTCAGCATTTCGTGTGCATGCATTTCAGAACTGTAGTAGCAACTAGGGGGCAGTACTAGGGGGCAACTAGGGGGCAGTACTAGGGGGCAGTACAAGATAGTACAAGCTCATCATGTAGCTTCTTTGTCCCAAACCCAGAAACGGTCAGTTCTCAAGAGCTCCTGGGTCCTTTTCTTGGAAAATAGTATTAGAAACTAAGATCTGGGAGCTGGGTGTGCTTCCTGCTCTTAGGATACTATTGATTCTAAGTCCGCTCTGCTGACAGAGAAGGAAAATGTGTGCATACTAAACTGCATATATATATAATATGAATATATATTTTTAATCATTTTATTAGGGGCTCATACGACTCTTATCACAATCCATACATACAGCAATTGTGTAAAGCACAATTGTGTAAAGCCCTCGTCATTCTCAAAACATTTGCTCTCCACTTAAGCCCCCGGCATCAGGTCCTCATTTTTCCCTCTCCTTCCCTGCTCTCCCCTCCCTCATGAGCCCTTGATAATTTATAAATGGTTTATTTTGTCATATTCTGCCCTGTCCGACGTCTCCCTTCACCCACTTTTCTGTTGTTCATCCCCCAGGGAGGAGGTCACATATAGATCCTTGTAATTGGTTCCCCCTTTCCAACCCACTCTCCCTCTACCCTTCCAGTATCGCCACTCACACCACTGGTCCTGAAGGGATCATCCACCCTGGATTCCCTGTGTTTCCAGTTCCTATCTGTACTCGTGTACATCCTCTGGTCTAGCCAGACTTGCAAGGTAGAATTTGGATCATGATAGTGGGGAGAGGGGGGAGGGAGAGGGAGGAATCATTTAGGAACTAAAGCAAAGTTATATTTTTCATCGTTGCTACATCGCATCCTGTCTGGCTCGTCTCCTTCCTGAGACCCCTCTGCAAGGGGATTTCCAGTGGCCTACAAATGGGCTTTGAGTCTCCACTCCGCACACCCGCTATCATTCACTATGGTAAGATTTTTTGTTCTGATACCTGATAACTGATCCCTTCGGCACCTTGTGATCGCACAGGCTGGTGTACTTCTTCCATGTGGGCTTTGTTGCTTCTGAGCTAGATGGCTGCTTGTTTACCTTCAAGCCTTTAAGACCTCAGACGCTATACCTTTTGATAGCCAGGCACCATCAGCTTTCTTCACCGCATTTGCTTATGCACCCATTTGTCTTCAGCACTCGTATCGTGTATATGTCTGTATCTATTTTAAGGAACTCTGGTGCCTTCGTGGGTTATTCTTTGGGTTGCCAACCACAAGGTTAGCAGAGAGGCTTTTTGACCTTGTGGAGATTTACAGTGCTGTGCAAACACATAGGGTCAGTTCTATTCTTCCGTATATGGTCATGTGGAATCAGAACAGACTTGGTGGCAAAGAGGTTTTTTCCCTCTTTCTTTTGTATACACTATGAATTAAAACTAAGTGTATACTGAAGTCTCCAAAATTCTAGCCTTTCATCTGGCTGTGTATATCCTTACTTTCCAACAGTGAGAATCTTGGCTTTCAGTATTTGCCATCCAGTTAGTTAATCGCGCAACCCCAGTATACGGACGTAAGAACTTTAGAATTGTTAACTGTCATCCCTATGAGAAAATGTTTATTTTTCTGATCTGACCAGTCCACATAGTTAATGAGAGAATTCTTTCTGGAGTGACAAATTTGATAATTGAATACAGAACATGAAAATCCATTTTAGCTTATCATTTTTCAAATGGGAAATCTGAGGCCTAGAGCGAGGGTTACTTGATAGTTGGTACCAGGACTCAGGACTCACGGTGCCATATTTTAGAAAATTTCCAGTTTTATGTTAGAGGAGCTACCCGCTGAGCCCTCATAACCTGCTGGAAATGATAAATACAATATCAAAGCTACCAAATAGTATGTGATATTAGGGATGACGTCAACTAGACACTCCTGGGTAAGCTTAGGGGTAGAGCCTACCTGTCTATTGGGTTGCAGCCTAATAACAGCACTTTGGTGTCATAAGCCTTTGTGCACAAGAGTGAGGGACACTGGGAAGTGCTCTTTCTCTGCCACTGTACCATCCTACTAGCTGGTGCTCTGCCTGCCTTCAGGGCAAGTCCCCTGTAGGCCACCGGACCACGAGAGTTGTTGGGCCCTGCTATGCTTCCACTGCCGTTGGCTCAAGGGACCTCTGCATCCGCAGGGCCCTGCCCTTCCTGCCTCCTGATTAACCTTCCTGCCTCATCGGCCTGCAGCTACATGAGTCTGAAGAGGGCTCTGGGTTGACTTGAGTGGGACTGGGTTTGGATGCCGTCTTGATATAAAATTACATCTTGATAGATAGCTCTTTCCTGTAATTATATGAGTGTCCCTGGTTTTGTTTCTCTAGCCAACCCAGCCTAACATGTATTACTATAATTTTTAGATGGAAAAATTAGGCTGACAGAAGTTAGATAATCTATCTAACCTGGGAAACTGGAAAAGGGTACTTGGGACTCAGCTCTCGCTAACATTGTAGACACTGTGGACTTTTAAAGATGAGAACTTTTGGGGTAGGGGCATTCTAGAAGACTCTGAAAATACAAGATTTTGCCCTGGTAACTTGACTTAAATTTGTTATATAGGAAGAAATTATATGAAAAGATAAAATGTCATGTCTTTACATTTCCTAGAATTTATTTCTAGTTGTAATTTATCCTCAAGAAACTGGCTCAAAGTCTTTTTGTTTTCTATGCAGACCTACTATCCCAGTAAACATGGTTAAATCTGTATGATCTATTTATCATTTTGCTAAAGAATGAAATCCCTATATAAGGGTGTTTCAAACAGCTCATTACAAATGTCATTATCTTTTCATTCATTTTTTCTAATTTTTTGGAAGCCTCCTTGTATGTTGGGTAATTGTTGAGTCCTAGGTTAAGGTAAATGAAAGAATATCAGCCACCCACTATGTCCCTAGATTGATCCATTCAGTATCAGGAAGGACACTGAGTGTGCTCAGGTGCCTGAGTGTAATCATTAATCTTTGTTATTGGTTGGAATGATGCATAATCTTTTCATAAGATTGGGCCTCTTCTATTTTGAAACTTTAAAAGTCACTAATGATTTTGCTATCTCAGTTGAAAAGGCAGGAAACAATTCAAATCCTTTCTAACGGCACTGAATGAAGAACTACAGAATATAGAAATCCGTTGGTTTTGCTTAGATCTGTCAGTCCTCTTTGTCCATGCCAGGATCGTGTGCACTTCTCAGTCACAGAAAAACAGATTTTCCTGTTATGCATGGAAGAAGGTGGTAGTTACAAAATCTGTTGTCAATTCAAGACTTAAGAGTGAAGGGGTGGAGTTTAGCCTGTCAATCAGGTTGCAGTTTAATGGCCTCATTTGGAGGTGCTTAGGAGATAAATAACTCCCTGGAGGCAGGAGACATGCTTGCTGAGAAGCTACATGGAGCTACCCTGATGCAGCCAGAGCCCTGGGAGCTGGAGGAGCCACGTGGAGACTTATGCCTGTGCTGAGAGGCTTTACGGCCACTGGATCCACAATATTTTCCACCCACTAGCCTGTGATCTTCCTGTATTCAGCATCATTGCATGACTGCATAAGTCTGAAGAAAAATTTATGGACGAGTATCAACGTATGTGGTAATATTAGACTTATGGACTTGATCTGGACTGGGCTGGGATGTTTCTCAATACTCAAGTGCTCTTATATATAAAGCTTTCTCTTACACACATATGAATCTGCCTGGATTTGTTTCTCTAGTCTACCCAGACAAACACTAAGAATTTGGTATCGCCTCCACAAGATGATCTGGAGATTTGGAATGAGGTACAAACTAAGACTTGTGAGTAGGGAGACATGAAAATTTAGTATGCTCTCAAATTGGTAGCTCTAAGAGTCTGGTGATAGACTTAAACCTAACTTCATAGAAAAATCTATTTTATATATTTAAGAAGTCCTTTTCACCACTTCCTGCTTTCAGGGAGCAGTCTGCTTTATTCAGAATCATCACAAGCTAACCTTGGATGTGCAAATGAGTCTGTGCTTGGCTACGGACTCACTAATAGGTTAGAGACTTGAATCCACACAGAGGCACTTCAAAAGAGGATGTGGCTCTATCCTTGTGAACATAGTCATTGTAAACCTTATGCTATGCAGACCTATTCTAAAACATATAGGGGTAGTGGTTTGATTTTTGTCCTGCCTTTCAAATTTGGGTACCATACGCCCATGGACCAATCACCTCACCACTCCAAGATGATTTCTCAACCACTGATTAGTTACAATAATAATAAAACACTCATGGAGCTATTATGAGGATCTAATAACAATTGTTTGAAATTTTCCATAAATTGAAAGGGATTGTCCAAAGGCTAGCTACTTCAGAACTTAAAAAAAAATGGGCTTAGCAGTATAAATTTAATAGAAAATAGACCAAGGCCAGTAATGGGATACAATATTATTTTGCAGATAATGCAAATAGAGCAAATGCTAGCAAAAGAAAATCTCACAAACTTTCCAATAGAAAGTAACTGCATTGGAAACAGATTAAGGGGATCCTACAAATTATGATTTTCTTTTACTCTTAATAAATTTAGCAATACTCAAAGTCTATAGAAACTTGGAATTGCACATAAACATGACTTCTCTTTAGAATGTTGAAAAAAGAATTCTTGAAAACTAATTGAGATTGTTAAAGAGATGAAATAGAAAACAATAGACATCATAAAGAATATAATTCGTAATGTTTCTATAATAAAATTTTACTTCCTATTTATCTTCTTATAACTATAGTGCATGACGGTTACTGGATTTATTGTCGCAAGGTTGATGCATCGAATTGGGGTTCTGTAACAAGATATAGGTTCCAGCACATGTGTCCTATTCCCTTCAGAGCCCCGCTGGGCATTCGGATGGGCACAGAGCTGCTGACTGGGTGATGCATGCTCTGTGGCTGGCAGCTGAAACTCTAGTCTACCCAGAAGAATGTTTGTGTCTTATTGGATGAGACAGGTCCTACATATTAGTGTGTCAAAGTGAGAGTTCTAAGATATTTAATCTGGGTTCAACTTCCAGAATTCGCGATTATTATCAAGTCCTGAGAGCTGTATGTGCTCCTATCAGTAAGATCAAATTGAAGCCAATTTTCCAATCCCCCCGAAAAAATGGCATGTTTATTAACAGAGAAGCATCTAGACTTGACATTTGAGAAATGGTCTGAGTGTATTTTAGGAGGCTATATCAAGGGATGTTCGAGCTACCCATTTATTCTAATATAACTGCATTTTCCCAAATCCATTGTGAGCATTGATAGTCACAATGGTTGTTGACATGCTGATCTACAGAGGCTGAATTATAAAGAAGCTGCTTTGCACCTGGGCAACTTCAGGTAGCATGCTGCAAGATTCAGCACAGTAGGGTTAATTCATCTTTTCCTGAAAAAGTGGAACAAAAATGTCATTTAGAATAAGCAGGCACAGGATTAAAGGCTTATTGGTGGCAATGGAGGGGAGGTCGAGGAAGTTTAGAAGCTAATAATGAGTACAAGAGGGAAGAAAATATTCCAGAACTGGTTTTAGCGATGATTACACGATTCTTTTTAATCTAACTGGCCTATGAAAGTAAAGGATATGTGAATGATACATTAACAAAACTATTAAAATAAACTTACATTAAATGTCAAAATATTTGCAACTCTATCAGTAATATTTTAAAGTTATTAAAAACAAAAATATTTATCAATTATTACAATTTATTTTAATAATACAGATAATAGAATCAGTTAATCATGATAGTGCTAATAATTTATTGGACTCTGTATTTTAATACCAGATGTTGTCCTGAGTCCTTTATTAGCCTTACTATAATTGCCATCTGATAAATGTACAATTTTGTGTACTTAGACCATATGATTACTAATTCAGTAAATTCTGTACTGGGATTTGCACTGATCACATTCCAAAGGCCTTGTTCTTTATTACTACACAATCTTACTTCTTTTCCATCACATGCTTTCTACTTGGGTTTTATAAACAAAGAATATATATGGGAATATGAAGCATTGGAAGTGTATTCACAAACACGGGAATATTTGAAAATGGGGATAGGTTAAAATATAGCTTGTGCAGGGGAGTTACAATTTGAATAATCATTCAATGTTTTCTGGCATCCTTTCTCTTTTCAAGTCTCTTCAAAGCCAATTGGTCTATGTTGGCAAATCAAGTACATGTTTAAAATGTTGAATACGAAATTGCATGTGTAAAGCATGTGCCAAGCATTGTAACAGAGTCTGGAAGAATCTGGGGAGGCTCTTACCAATCAACTGCCTTTGAGTTGATTCTGACTCAGAGGCACCCAGCAGGGCAGAGCAGAACGGCTCCCTAGGGTTCCACATCTGTCAATCCCGATGGGAGAAGGCCGTCGCAGCAATCTCCTGACTCAAGTCCCAATGATTCCTTACCAAGCTAACTGATGTTCTTTTCCGTCTCGAGTCTTATTACTGGGCAGATGTGCCCCTGTACCATCTCAGCTCTTAGTTAATGATTTCCTTGAATTGTTTTCACTCTTAAAAAAAAATTCTGCAAGTTTAGGGACAATGTCAAGGATATTATTAGAGACATTGTCTTCATTTGTCTATGTTGACAATGGTCCCAGTACACTCCCAAGTACATCCCAATATAAATCGAAGACTTGGTGAATGGTGCAGGCTTATCAATGGTGCTAATTTAAATGCTTATTCTAAAAATTGGCTCCTCTATAGCTTTCTTTTCCAGGTGATTTAAGCATAAATCTTATGTCTTCCCAAGATCTCATTCAACACAGAGATTGCAATATCATGAAAAGCTAAGATATTTAGTTTTAAGAAATGTCTTTTAAATGTGATTCAATCTAAACTTTATATCATTCTTTCCTATTTTCTTTTGCCAAACGGGCTGTTAGTAGATATCTGTGCATTGGGATGACCTCTGTTCCTTGCATTTTCCCCCATATAAACAGTTCACACAATTCTCTTTGCAATTGCCATACCCAAGAATAAGATTATACATTTTAAATTAAGAGCTTTAAAGGTGGACATCTTTTTCTTCTATTATTTTATTTGGAGGTTCGTACAAATCTTGTAACAATCCATAATTCAATTGTATTAAGCATACTTGTAAATGTGTTGCCATCAACATTTCTAGAACATTTCCTTTCTACTTGAGCCCTTGGTATCAGCTCCTCCTTTCCCCCTCCCTCCACGACCCTCCCACCCTCATGAATCCTTGATCAATTATATATTATTGTTGTTATTTCTTGTCTGACACTGTCCATTGTTTACCTTCACTCACATTTCGGTTATTCATCCCCCTTGGGGTGGGGGGGCTGTATATCCAACCTTGTGATGGGTTCCCCTTTTCTTCCTCCCCCTCCCCCACTTCTGCTCTTACCATCCCCCTACCCTCATGATATCGCTACTCCCATTACTGTTCCTGAGGGCTTTCTCTGTCCTGAATTCCGTGTGTTGAGAGCTCCTATCTGTACCAATGTGTATACTCTGGTCTAGCCGGATTTGTAAGGTGGAACTGGGTCATGGTAGTGAGAGGGGTCAGAAGCATTCAGGAACTAGAGGAATGATGTGTTTCATCAGTGCTATACTGAACTCTGGTTGAATCATCCCTTCCTTGTAACCATTATGTGGGGGGATGTCCAATCGTCTACAGATGGACTTTGGGTCTCTACTCCAACCCCCTTCTTTCCCATCGATATAACTGTTTGTTTTGGATCTTTTGATACTTGATACTTGATCCTGTAGACACCTCATGATCACATAGGCTGGTGTGCTTCTGCCACATGGGCTTATTTGCTTCCCAGCTGGATGGCCACTTATTTAACTTCAAGCCATTAAGACGCCAGGCGCTATATCTTTTGATAGCCAAGCACCATCTGCTCTCTTCACCACATTAATTTATGCACCCAAGTGCCAGGTTATTAGAACAAAGTGTTCTTATGTTTAGGGAGAGCCTTCAAGAGAGGCCCAAAATCCATCTGCTATGTTAATACTTAGCATATAAATATATATACATTGGCCTCTATCCCTTTCATTACAAATTGGTATATTTACATATATACATGCCTATAGCTATACCTCTATAATAGCTTTTGCCTCTTACTACTACTCTCCTGTATGTCCTTTCACCTTCCTCCTGTCCCACTGTCATGCTCACCCTCCATGTGGCTCTGCCACTCCTCTCAGGCACATTGTATTTGATTAAACCCCACCAGGCATTATATACCCTCCTTGCCATTAATTTTAGATCTCTTGTTCCTTTCTCCCTGACTTTGTTAGTTCCCCCATCCTCCTCTGCTCGCCTTCCTCTTTCATATCCCCCCGGGGACTGCTGGTCCCATTGTTTTCTCCTCTGGATTGTTTGTCTTGCCTATCTTATATAGATAGATGAAGGGCAAAAGAAACAAAACAAAACAAAAACTACTGATAGAAATTTCCAGGTCTGTCGGTTGACCCTTATGAGTGTTTTACAATCAGGTCTGACGAGGTGCCAGAAGTCCTATGCCAACCTCACAGTGATTCTGTTTTAACCCATTCTTGTAACCACTATGTTAATCCGTTTTGTTGAAGACCTTCCTCTCTTTGGTCACCCCTGTACTTTACCAAGCATATTGTCCTTCTCCAGGGACTTGTCTCTCCAGGTAACACGCCTAACAGAATCTCCCCATCCTTGCCTCTAAAAAGCACTCTGACTGTATTTATTCCAAGACAGATTTGTTTGTCCTTTTAGCAGTTCATGGTACTTTCAATATTTTCCACCAGCACCACCTGATACATACTTCTTTTAAAATACATTTGTTATGTAACAAAAATGCTGAAATCCAACCATTTGGCAACAACAACCATCTCTATAGGCATATAGCTAAGTCTTTATTTTAGCCCACAGAACCCTGGCATGACTAACTTCATAATAATTGATTTCACTTTTATCACTAATGCTACCATTCACTCTAATAGCAACATTAAAACAATGGGAGATTATGTCTAACTTCTCTCTATTCTTATACTATTATTTCTTTTACTTAGTAGGAGAGAGAAATTTGATCATGGACTTTTGGGGCAATATGACCAATACTAAGGGGTGCTGGTGGCATAGTGGGTTACATGTGGACAACCAATCACAGGTTCAGCAGTTAACATTCACTAAGCACTCTTAGGGAGAACTACAAAGCTTTCTACTCCTCTAAAGGTTTACAATTTCAGAAACCCACAGAGGCAGTTCTACTCTGTCCTACAGGGTCACTAAGTTAGAAATGGCTCAATGGCAGTGGGGTTCTCTCATCTGTAAATGGAATAATGACTGACACTTTGCATTTTGGGGCAGCTTGTATCTGTGAAGTGTTTTTAAAATTTATACTAAAGATGATTTTACTCTAAAATGGAATAACTGTTATTTGACCTTGGAAAACTAAAGCTCTCTGAACCCTTTTAGATTCAGCTTTAGAATGAAACTGATCAGTAAGTTTGCCTGTCAGTCTCTTAGCACCATTATGCTTCTTTTCTAATGATTTCGACCTCACTGGATTGTTTTTGAATATCAAATGCACTATAGATCTGAAAATCCTTTGTACATGCTACTGTCTATTCAATGTTATTTATGGTTCTTGGCATCAGTAGATTGAAGAGATGATTTATCTCGAAATATTCCAAAAGGAAATTAAATTAGACAATAATGATCAGATAAGAAAAGTAACCAGTTTTCAATTCTAGGACTATTTTATATCAGACTTCATATTTGCAAATACATGAAACTTAATAATAGGAGACATCTTATTTGATGTTAGAAAATGAGGGTTGTTATATCAACAAGCCTATCAAAATTGTTTTTGTTGCTTCGTGCCGTCAGGTTGATTCTGACTCGCAGCAACCCTACTTCAAGCCGAACGCAACAGTGCTGTTCTCACAATTGTTCGAATGTTTGAGTCTGCTGCTGCTCACAGCATGCTAATCCTTCTCGTAGAGCGCCTTCCTCCTTTCCCCGGCCCTTCTACTGTATCATGCATGATGTCCGTCTGCAATGAAAGTTCTTTCCTGATAATATGCATGAAGAATGTGAGATGAGGTTTCCCTCTTTTCCTCTAAGGACTATTTTGGCTATACTTCTTCCAAGATAGATGTTTGTTATTGTGGTTGTCAACAGTCCTTCCAATGTCCTTTGACAGAGCAATGATTCAAATGCATTGATTCTTTTTCATTCTGCCATATTCAGTGTTCAACTTCTACATGCTTATGAGGCTATTGAAAATACCATGGCTTCAGTAAGGGGCACCTTAGTCTTTAAAGTAACATCCTTAGTGGTGTAGTGGGTAACAGGTTCAGCTGTTAGTCGAAAGGTCAGCAGTTTGAAAGCTTCACCTGCTCATCAGAAGAAAGAAGAGCCTTTCCGCTGCTGTAAAGTGTTTCAGGAAGCCCCCAGGGGCAGGTCTACCTGTCTTACAGTGTCGCTATGAGTCAAAAAGGCTTTGATGATAGTGAGTTATCAAAATTAGAATGATATCTATATAAAAAAGAGCAAAACCCAAAACATATAAGGTATTTTGTACATGCTTATACTTCTGCTTTGAGAGCAAAGATATTGAAATTACAATAAAAATTCAAAAGGATACAAGGAGTTTAATCACAAAGGAGCAATCAGTTTAACAGTAAAATCTATGAAAAAGCATCTATCAAAGCATTTACATATATTAAAAAAGATTTTAAACCATCATGGAACAGAAAAATCCCATGTCCTGTAAAATTTCTTTCTAATGAAATACCTTTATCTTATAATAATAAAGATATTAGACAAACTCAAAAGTCATATTTATTTTAGATTGATTTTTCACCTAATTTAAGTATATAGTTGACAGGTTGGTGATAAAATATTCAAGCGTGGCTTTCACTACTTGTTTTAAATAATAGAACACCCCCCTTCTTGCCTCTAGCAAAGCCAGAAGCCACATTTTCTTCTAACACAGTCAGTATATTTTTAATATTCCCCAAAGGTTAAAATAGCAAACCCACCATGTCACAGCTGCCCACCTGTCAAGCCTACATAAGGATATTCACAGGTCACCCGAGGCTGCTTCTGTTTTGAAAAGATAATGTGTATTGCAGGAGTATATGCATATTTTTTATGGCTACAGAGAGGCACTGTGATGTGGCAGAAAGAAGTCTGAACTAGAAAACGGGACACTGAGTTCTGGTTCTAACTCTGTCATGGGCCAGTTTGTACTAGTCTCCCAATGTGACCCAACTGTTCTTTCTTTCTTAGCTAAATGACCAGAACTGAGTAGACTATTTATACAATCCCCTTTAGTCAAATATGCTTTAATTTTAGAATCAATGTAGTACCTAGGTGAGCAAAAAAAAAAAATCTTTTTCTGTAACCCAACTTAAATTCTATTAAGTGTGCATTATATCTGACATCACATATGATAATTTTGGATGATGCTAAGTTACATTTTGTTTTACAAACCAGTTGCTGTGAGTTGATTCTTGCATGGCAACTCATATGCGTGTCAGATTAGCACGATGTTCCATAGAGTTTACAATGGCTAATTTTTTCAAAAGTAGATGGATAGGCTTTCCTTTTATGATTCCTTTGGATAGATAAATGCCCCAGGGCCAACAAAGGTAGTAGAGATACCAGGAGAATTTGGGGAGGGTGGGGGTATTAAAGGGAGAATGGATCACAAGTATCAACCTATAACCCTCTCTCAGGGGGACGAACAATGGAAAAGTGGGTGAGGGGCGTTGGAGGACAATGTAAGATATGAAAATAGTAATCTATAACTAGTCAAGGGTTCGTGAGAGAGGGAAGGTGGGGAAAGAAGTGAGAAGAAGCAGGGAGCTGATATCAGGGGCTCAAGTGAGAAGACAATGCTTTGAAAATGATGATGGCAGCATATAGGCAAATGTGCTTGACACTCTGAATGTATGTATAGATTGTGATAAGAGATGTAAGAGCCTCCAATAAAAGTATTTAATAAAAAATTCATTTGGGAACTTCCAATCTTTTGTTTATCTGCTATTTTTATTAACCATTTGTACTACTCAGGGACTCCTAGGTTTTTATCCAGTGATGTTTAAAGGCAATTAATTAATGGCTGCCCCTTCTTTCTCATTCATTGTACCTTGGATGTCACTAACATTGTTATAGCATGAGGGGGTTTATCTGATCGTTGGTGTCCGCTAAAGTATACATACACACATTGCCTCAGTGAAATCTTCGGCAATGTCTGAATTTTTACCAAAACAGTTTATTTTACTTCTTCTGTAGCTTCCCTTGCTACTGAGAGCTACAGTTCCAGTCTCCTCTTGTTCTCAGCCCCTGTCTTTCTGTCCTCTCCTCCCATGACTTCAGCAAACATCTATCATCTTCTTGGTGACAGAAAATAGCAGCTTGTCTCCCAGGCAGCACCAGGGAAAGATTTGACTGTACTTTGACACAATCTCACTTGAACTCATTTCCACGGGGCCTAATGAAAACCCTTTAAGCTGGATTTGGAAAGCTAGACCAAGTCCTGCCCGGCGTCACACCTTCAAAACGACCTGGGGGTGTCTTGCACCCTTGTCCAGAACATAGCTTAAGGGGAGGGGAGAGTACAACTGTCCCGGGAATCAGAGACTAAATTGCTTTTTCCTTACCAGCTCGCCTTTTGCTTTTTCTCCCAGTTTGAAAGATCTTAACCTAATCATAGGAAGGAAGAGGGTGACAAGAAACAGATCATATAGTCTTTAATATCTATTATTAGGCCAGGACATTAGTTCTTAATGCTCTAAAGATCTAGGTGTTTGTAACACATAAAATCCCTACCAGCTTTAAAAATATGGTATTTCCATGGAGTCAGATTCTATTTTTGCACTCAATATCGAACAGTAACTCATATTACTTCCTCTGTGTTTTGGCAATACAGCTTTTCTTCTGAGGGCAAAGATGGAGGTGGAGGGCTTTTGCTGCTTCGGACTAGAGAGGAACTTGTACATGTAAGGCTATGTATGTTAATACATTCCCATTCTTGAATATGTTGTCTTCACATAATTTTCATAATGTTATCCTTTTGTCTAAATTTCTGTGGTAAGCAGCTTTTGACTAAAGACTTCTTATCTATATATTTTCAGCCAAATACAAGAGTAAGAGAACTGCACCTTGGTTTTTAAGAGTATTTCAATGTCGCAAAATTCTGAAGTTATGTGGGTAGGGTGTTGTTTTCTGTGAGGTGCTGTTGGGGCAGTTCAATCAGAATGAAACACTGCCCGGCGCTGCTCCATCCACACCATTGTTGTGGTCAAGCTCATCTTGCAACCCGCGGTGTCAAGTCATCTTCCCCACTTCTCCACTTGGGTGTCCTTTTCCCGGGGCTGGGCTCCCTGGAGAACCTGTCCAAAGTATTGGAGATGAAGTATTTCATTCTTGCTCTAAGATGCATTCTGCCCATACTTCTTCAAAGACAGATTTGTTTGTTGTTTTGGTGGTCTATAGTGCTTTCAATATGTTTCACCAGCATCATAATTCAAATGTATTTATTTCTCTTTGGTCTTCCTTACTCTATTCAGTGTCCAACTTTCATATGTATATGATACCAGTGAAGATACCATGACTTGAATCAGGCATACCTTAGTCTTCCTTGTTTTCAACATTTTATAGACACCTTTTGCAGCAGATAGACCCAAATCACTTGATCTTTTACTGTGCCTTCCATGAGAATTGATCATGGTTCCAAGCAAGATGAAATCCTTGGCGACTGCAATCTTTTCTCCATTGAACATGGTATTCCCAGTCCGTCCACTTGTGAGGGTTTCTGTTTTCTTGACAATAAATTGTAATCAATAGTGCAGAGTGCAATTCTCGGTCTTTATCAGCAGGGCTCCAAGTGTTCCTCCCTTTCAACAAGCAAGGTTGTGTCATCAGCATATTGCAGGTCATTAAGAAACCTTCCTCCAATCCTGATGCCACATTCTTCCTCGTATAATCCAGCTTTTCTGCTAATTTGCTCAGCATAGCTATTGAATATGTATGGTGAAGGGATACAGCTTTTACTCACACCTTTCTTGATTTTCAACCATACCATTTTTTTTTGTTTTATTTGCCCAATCGCTTCTTGATCCATGTATAGTTTCTGCATGAGTGCGATGAAATATTCTTGAGTTCCCATTCTTCTCCAGGCTATCCATAGTTTATGATGATCTACATAGTTGAATGGCATTGGATAGTCAGTAAAAACATAGGTAAACATCTTTCTGGCATTTTCTTCTCTCACCCAAGATCCATCTGACATCAGCAAGATCCATCCGAATCCAGCCTGAATTTCTGGCAGCTCCCTATCAATGTACCACCGAAACTGTTGTTCAACCTTTGGTACCATTTTGCCTTCATGGGCCATCACTGATGTTGTTGTTCTGTGCCATCATGTAGGTTCGGCTTCATAATGACCTTATGCACACAGAGTGGACACTGCTTGCTCCTGCGCCACCCTCACAGTTGGTCCCATGCTTGAGCCCATTGCTGCAGCCACCGAGTCAACCCATCTTATGGAAGTCTTCCTCTTTTTGTCTGCACTTCTACTTCACCAAATGCAACGTCCTTCTCTAGGAACCGGTCTATTCTGACAAGACTTCCAAAGTATGTAAGAGGGACTCTTGTCATCCTTGCCTCTAAGGAGCACTCCGGCTATACTCTATCCAAGACAGATCGCTTTGTTCTTTCAGCAATCCACAGTACTTTCAATACTCCTCGCCAACATCACAATTCAAATTCACTGAGTTTTCTTTGTTCTACTTTATTCAGTGTCCAACATTTACATCCGTGTGAGGCGACTGAAAGCACGATAGTTTGGGCAGGTGAACCTTAGTCCTCAAAATGACATTTTTTTCAAATCTTTTGCAATAGACTTCTAATACAACTCCTCTCTTGACTGCTGCTTTCATGAGCACTGGTTTGGAGCCAAGCAAGACAAAATCCTTGACAACTTCAACCTTTTCTCTATCAAGATGTTACCCATTGGTCCTGGTGTGAGGATTTTGATGTCCTTTACATTGAGTCCTAATCCATACCGAAGGCTGCAATACTTGATCTTCATCAGCAAATGCTTCCATTCTTTCAGTAAGCAAGCTTGTTCCATCTGCATATCACAAGTTGTTAATTAGCCTACCTCTAATCCTGATGCCACATTCTTCTTCATAGAATCCAGCTCCTCTGATGATTTGATGAAGCATACAGATTGAAAAAGTATGATGACACAGACACTCCTTTCCTGATTTTAAACCAGGCAGTATTCTCCTGTTCTGTTTAGACAACTCTCTCTTGATCCATGTACAAATTCTGCATGAGCACAATCAAGTGGGAACTCATATTCTTCTTAAGGCCATCCGTAATTTCTTATGATCCTCACAGTCAAATGCTTTGACATATCCAGCAAAGCACAGGTAAGCATCTTTCTGGTATTCTCTCCTCTTGGCCAAGGTATATTTCACATTAGCAATGATAGCCCTTGTTCCAAGTCCTCATCAGAATCCATTCTGAACCTCTCCCTATCGATATACTGCTGCTACCATTTTTGAATGATCTTCAGCAAAATTTCACTTCAAGGGGCATCAATGATATATTGCTGTACAATTTACACCTTGTGTTACGTTTATTTGGAATGAGTACAAATATGGACTTCATCCAGATGGTTGGTCAGGTAGCTGTCGTCCTAATTTAATGGCATAGATCAATGAGTTCTTTCAGTGCTTCATCAGCTTATGGAAATATTTCAATTGGTATCCCATCAATTTCTGGAACCTTATTTTTGGTTAATGCTTTCAATTCAGCATGGAATTCTTCCTTCAGTCCCAGTGGCTCTTGATCACATGACACTTCTTGAAATGGTGCAGTCTACGAGTTCTTTTTGGTAGAGTGACTTCTTCCATTTGTTCTTTTTTCTTTCCTGTCTTCTTAATGATCTTTTGCTTTCTCCTTGAATGATATTCTTGCTGTCCTCCCGCAGCTTATTGGACCATCTGTCATTCGTGTTCAATGTATCAAATCTGTTCTTTAAATTCACGTGGGGGTATTTTCAAGGTTGTATTTTGGATCTTATGACCTTGTTTCAATTTTCTTCACCTTCAACTGAATGTACATATAAGCAATTGATCATCTGTTCCACAGTTATCCCTCTTAGCTGTAGAAGGAGCTCCCATATTGTCTCTTCCCACAGATATGGCCAATTTGAGATTTGTCAATTCAATCTGGAGTAGCCCACATGTGTAGTCGTTATTTGTGTTGTTGAAAAAGGTAGCTTTGATAAAGCCATTGGCCTTGCCAAATTCTATCATGCCATCTCCAGATTTATTTCTATCACCAAGGCCACATTTTCCAACTATGATAACTTTTCTTTGTTTCCAATTTTTGGCATTGTAATTGCCAATATTTGTTATTTAATATTGTTAGGTACTTTGAAATACTCAATAAGTATTGTGCTTTATTTTTGTGGTCTTCAAAGGGTATAAGAAAAGACAGAAAGTATAAAGTTATTTTATTTTTTTAAATATCAAGAAATAGACTTCTTAAAATATTCATTACAATTAAAAAGAAATAATTCTGGCTCAATTAGTGTCCATAGAAATTTATAAAAAGCTGTAGCTCAGTTAATTACCAATGGGTTTTCTTTAAAGACTATCTTAACACTTAGGAGATCTTAGCAATAGTAGCCTCAGAAATAGAAATCATTTCAATCAAGAAGCAAGTATTACAAAGAAATAGTGTGGTTGTCAAATCAAAGTAGTGCTATAAATTCCCAATAAATCATCAAAATTAATTCTGACAAATTCTGACATTCTGACGATTCAGCAAATAATTCTGACATTATATAGCCATAAAGAATATGGTTAAGTCCACAGTTTTTACCTAAATGTCTTACCCTTATTTCTTAGTATCCATTGCATTGATGCTTTTTAAGAAGCATTGCAACCCATTGCCATCAAGGTGATTCCACCTTATAGTGAATCCTTGTGACAGATTAAAATCATACCAGTGTGTTTCCATGACCCTTATTCTTAAGGAAGCAGATTGCAATATCTTCCTCCTATAGAAAAGCTCATGGGTTTCGGTTACTGGCCATTCAGTTACCACCTGCATGGTCAATCACTGCATCATTAGTGCTCCATTCTTTAGCACACCCAACTCAAACTGACTGCCATATGATTGATTCTAACTCAGAGTGACCTTATTGGAGAGGGTGGTCTGTAAACCTTTATAGGAGCAGAAAACTTCAGATTTCTCCTACAGAGAGGCTGGTCGCTTCAAACTCTTGGCTTTGTGATTAGTAGCCCAATATGTAACCTGCTAATTTAGGAGATATCCTTTTAAGCAGTAATTTTTGTTTAAACACTGGATAGTCTAGAAACATTTATAAATACAAGGTAATGATAATAATTGCTTCTGACAATATACAGATTAATAACAATGATCTAACTTAATTTCTATGTTGGTATATTAGAGACAAACCCAAACCCATTGCCAATAAGTAGATTCTGTTTCATAATGGCCCTGGGACACAGTGTAACTGCCTTACAGGGTTTCCAAGGCTGTAATCTTTGCAGAAACAGATTTCTACATCTTTCTCCCATGGAGCAGTGTGTTAGACTGGGTTGACTAGAGAAACAAACTCTGACACAGTTATATATGTATAAGAAAGAGCTTTATATCAGAATAATTGTATATTAAAAAAATCCCAGGCCAGTCAAAATAAAGTCTATAAGTCCAATATTAGCCCATAAATGAAATACTAGTCCGTAAGTCCCTCTTCACGTCACGCAGCACATGCAGTGATACAAAATGCATAAAGATCACAGGCCATTGGGTGCAAAGTTTTGTGGACCCAGTGGTGATGGAAGCATCATAGGGATGGCTGAGGTCTCTGCTATATGGCTCACTCAGGTCTCAGCCTGGCTCCATGGGAGAGAGGAAATTCCCAGAATCCTCATGAGAAGGCCACACCCACAAGGAGGCATCATCAGGCTAAGGCCTGATGGAAAGGCTAGACTCCACCCCATACACTTATTTTTCAAGTTGACATGAAATTATGTATCTACCACAAGCAACTAACGGGTTCCAACTGTTTATCTTTCAATTTGCAATCCAGTGCATTAACCACTTTACCAACCATGCTCTATTAAAAATTAAAAGAAAAATGAGAGCAAACCATTGCTATGGCATCAATTCTGATTCCTACTGTCCCTATATAGCATTTCCAAGAGGTTACGGGAGCAGATCGCTCCCAGTGGTGGTGGGCTTGGACAACTGACCATTTGGTTAGCTGCCAACAGTTACCCTACAGTGAGACGGGGCTCCTCTATGAGATCGAATCAAAACCAGACCCAACCCCTGCCGTCTAGCCAATGCCAATTCCCAATGACCTATGCTGGGTTCCCAAGGCTGTGTATCTTTTCAGGAACAGAAACCCTCATATTTACCCTAGAGAGAGCCTGAGAGGTTTGAAAGGGAAATAACATTCTCCAGTCCTCTTCTGGGTGCAGTCCAGGCAAATCACACATACAAACAGCTGTCACAGAGTTGGTAACGACTCCTGGCAACCTCATATGTGTCAGAGTAGAACTATCTGTCCTCCAGAGGGCTTTTAATAGCTGATCTTTTTTTTTTCCAGATGTAGATTGCTAGGCCCTTTGAGGTGCCTCCGGTTGGACCTGAACCGCCAACCTTAGCAGTGAAGCAATTTTCCATTTGCAGTTTTTGCACCATCAATACTTCAGGAAATCCTTGAGGCAATTAACAATATGTGATGGTTGCCACTGGAAGACTCAGTTGACAAGTTGACAAGTTGAGTGATGTAACGTAAATCACATGGGGGTATACATTCATGCTAATCTGGAAGTTAATTTGATCATGGCTTGAAACAAAGAGATGGTCGAACCTGAACACAATCTTGCAATATAAAGCTGACAGGCCTTGGTATGTAAATTCATGTGATTTATATATTTTTTTCAAAAAAATTTTTTCTGTGTTCAGGGAAATGAAGGATTTTTATTAAGCTGGCTCAGTGTTTGAATAGAAACAGATGGCTCAAGTCAAAGGGAATAAAGACCCAATAGTTTTCTGATTTTAATATTCCAGTCTGTTTTACAAAAGGTTCACAGATTGCAAGGTATTTTGAAGGGTAAGAAAATACATTTTAGTTAATTTGTGCTACCTGAGAAACAAATATAAGTAGAATATTTTTTCATATAAGTTTTCTTTATATATAAAAATGTAACAAATGTTCTTGGTAAAAAATTGAAAAAAGAGGAAATTCATCTCATACAATATCCATTAACATTTTTCTTTTATTATATGTTTTGACATAGTTGGAATAATATTGCATATGCAGCCTAAACTGTTTTCTTAATAGATATTATTGTATGACAAAATATACAGAACATTTAAAAATTTCTAATGATTGCATGACATTTCAGTACATCTATGTATCATAATTTAGTTAACAATTCCCCTGTTATTATACATTTGGATTGTTTCAAGATTTTATTGCTGTTATATATTTTGGAATTAGATTTAAGACTATAATGAATATGCTTATATATAGATAGATATTTTCATTGTTTTTGCTATGGGAATTTACAAGTATACACAATAAAGAGGATAATATAGTAAGCCTTCATTTCTCAGCGTCAAAAACTATCAAGGTTTTTTGCCAAATTTGTTTAATTTATCTGCTTTATTTTCTGCAATATTTTATATCAAATCTTATTTCACATATAAATGCTTGTTATGCAGTTATAAGTAATAAAAATCACTTATAAAACATAACCACCAATTCAGTGTTATACCAGATTGTAGTATTCCTTAATATCACCTAATATTTAATCTACATTATCATTTCCAGGATTGGGTCAAAGATTCATTTCAGTAATTGTCTTGTTCAAAGCATGTCCACTCATTGCATTTAGTTTTGATGTTTCTTAAAGTCCTAAAGCCTGTTGGTATCCAGCCCATTCTGACTCTTGGTGATCTTTGTGTTTTGAAGCAGAATGGTGCCATACATTTTGCTTGGCTATAGTCTCTATGGTACTGGATCTCTAATCTTTCTTTCAGGGCACTGCTGGGCGGGGGTGGTATTGATACCACCAGCTTTTTAGGATAATAGTCAAGGCAAGCCATGTGCACTACTGAGGGGGCCTCTGATGCTTCTTAAATGTCTCCTATTCTACATTAAATAATTGTACTTCCATGATTTACTATCATGCCAGTGGTTATTAGGAAAGTAGATCCTTTTGTCCTTTAAAATGTTCTATAAGCTGGATAGATTCCTTTTAATGCCCTTTCACTTACTGTATCATTACTTGTATGTCTTCCAAACTAGAAGTTTGACTTAGAGGCTTGCATAGATTTGAGGTTAACTTTGACAAAGGCTATTCGATCGTTGATGAAATGTACTCTGGCTGTGTACAGCATGAGCCGTGTGCTTTGTTCCACTTTCAGGATCCTTCTATTGTAAAGGTCTCACCCAAACTTTAGGTTTAGAAATAATTGATGAGAATTGCCAGGATTACTTATTTGATTAGGGCTTACAAAAATAATTTTTAATTTTATCATGCTATCCACATTAGTGAGAATACTTCTATAGTAAAGAACTTGCATAAACATTTGTTAAATAGAGGCAAGTCAGAATAAATTCTTTTGACTCATTAATCAGAGAGATTAGTTTGTACCTATCAAACTCCCTTAATCACCAAATTTTTGTTATTTTAAAATTGTGGAATTTTTTCATATAGTGTAATGATTGCTAATTTTTACCTTCGAATTTTTCTGATTTGGTCAGTGGATCCTTTCAGGTTGAGTCCAGTGTCTTCCTGATATGCCATCATTATCCATTAACATCTTAAGGAATAAAGCTAATCTTAAAATAGTAGCGCCTTACTTTTAGCACAGAAAATGTCAGTCAGTACTGGTTTAAAAATGTCCATGAGATAGAGTCATTGTTATCATTTATTGTCTCTGCCAGTATTTCTCCATTAGACTATTGGTGAAGTCATTTAAACAGTGGACTGCTTTCAGTGCTCCTTTTCATCTGATAGTGTTGGTTTCTCTCTCCTTTTCCTCTGTTTACTGCCTGAACATAGTGCTGATCATGTAGGACTTCATCAGTATTTGTGGAATGAGCAAAGTACTACCAGAACATTATGATAAAGTATGCAAAAAGTATGCAATGGCTGGGAATTCTAAGATAAAAGTGAAGAGTGAATATGAGTGTACAAATTACCTTTAGCAGTCCAAATGATTTATCTTGTTATTATTTAGGAGAAAAGTCATTAATGAGGTAATGTACTGTGTTATTGTGTGAGTCTCAGACAAGTGTGGTGAAAAATATATGTGCTAATCAGTATTTTGAAAAAGTTGAAAATATTAGGCCTTCAGAATCTGTCATCAATAAATGTAGAAAACCCCCTAATAAGTCAGGCATGAAGAAATTCTGTATTTTGAACTTTGCAATTTCTGAAGCACAGGAAAATCCATGTGGTAAACTTTGACCATGTTGGCAAAGGCAGGCCATTGGCAGTGATTTATTTAAACCTTCAATTCACATTAGAAGACCTGTCCTTTGGGTAGATGTTCATAATCATAAGGTGACTTGATTTTTCTTCAAAATACAGGTACCTGGTGCATATTGAGTGAAAGATATACAGTTCATATAATGGAAAGATATTTGTTTGGGATTTTAAAGCTATATCAAATTACATATGGATTCAGTAAAACATTTGCATATTTATTAGGTAATAAGAGGCAAAAGAACATATGGCTAGAACAAAGAGATACAAGTGATCTTTGCTTCTATTTCTTTTAATTATATATATATAGAGAGAAATATTTAGAAATGGATAACTCTTATAAGCATGCTCCAGGCAATATTGTTGTAGAGCAATTGTTGGGCCACCAACTAGTCTTCAAATGAAGAAAATTGTGTAATGAGCACCAGTACAGCAATTAAGTCTTCCAGTAATAACTCTTTACATCATAAAACCCAAACCAATTTACTGCCATTGAATCAATGCTGACTTACAGTGACCCTACAGGACAGAGTAGAACTGTTCTCTCGGGTCTCTGGAGCTGAAACTCCTTGTGTAAGCAGACAGCTTCAGCTTTCTCATAAAGAGTTACTTGTGGGTTGGCACCGACAGCCTTGTGGTTAGCAGCCCAGTGCTTCACCTGCTCTATTACCAGGGATCCTCCTTACAGCACACCACACTGTATTTTAGGAAAATGATACAAGATGGAAATTTGGATCCAGATTAAAGACTTAAGAGCACCAAAAATGGTGGGCATGTGGATAGACACAACATCACTTGTCATTGTTCTGTAAGCATAGCTATCTGGAGTCATGACAGATGCATTATAATGAATAATATACTGCATATTTCATGAACTCATTCACTATTCTATACAGCGATTAAATTGCTACTGCAGGAAGACCTAGATCTTGTCACAGAAAATTTTAGATACAACAGATATGATGCAGTTCCACAAAATAGCTTGTAGCATGATATAATAAGTGACAAAGAAGAGACATGTGTAGCATTACCTGAAAAAAAAATTGACATTCGGTATTACAAAAATATAAAATGTTTCATGGGGGAGGTAAGTTTAAGTTGAACTTTGCAGGAATGATAAGACGAATATATGAGGCTTGAATCAAGGAATTTTTCTTTCCCTTAAAGCACATACACATTTTAATTAGATAATGGAATCTCTCAAATTTCTACTTCAGCCAACTCCATTGCAGAGATATGACCATAGAAGTCATTATCTGAATTTAGCAGACATTATTTTTATTCACAGAGTGATTTTCTTTGTTATCTAGTGTGAGCCCTGATGGCTTGTGGGTTATATGTTGGCCTGCAAGCCACAGACTCGGCAGTTTGAATCCACCAGATGCATTGCGGGCAAAAGATGTGGCTTTCCACACCATCAAAGATTTATAGCCTGCGAAACCCACGGGACAGTTCAACTATGACATGTGCGGTCGCTTTGAGTCAGACTGATTTGCTGGTAGTGGATTATTACAGATAAACCATAGTGGGTGGCTTTAAGAAGCAAAAATTTAACTTCTCACAGTGTGGAGGCTAGACATTCAAATTCAGGGGCCATCTCTGGCAAAACACTTTCTCTCTTGCCTCTGGAAGAAGGTCCTTGTCGACTCCCAACAGCTGTGAGAGATCTTGAAGATCTCCAAGGGTCTCGACATGTATTTTCCTCTGTGTCTAGGGGGTTCTCAGTGCAAAGACTGGGGGGTCCAAGGATGCGCTGTTTCCCACTCTGCTCCCTTCATGTTCGGGAGGTCGAGTGAGTGGCTCAAGAAAGGGTATGACTTGGGTAAGGGTTTGAACTAGATTACAACCTTTTGCAAGGCTGGGACTCATGATGTACCCCACATTGATCCTGCCTCATTAACATATGGAGATTAAGATTTGCAATGCATCACAAAGAGAAGAACACCACATCATACTGGGTTTCATGGTCCAAATAAATTGATATACAGTGCGAGTAGGGGCACAATTCAATCCATGATCATAACATAGCATTATTTTCATCAGCCACGTAAGACATGCTTTTCTGCAGTTTCAAATATGGGAAAATAGAAACCAGATCTGGTTATATTAATAAAACATTAATCCTATTGCCTTCAGGACTAAATAAAGTATTAGACAGTTTATAATGAGAGTGCTCAAAAATATAGTTTGTATTACAATTATGCATTCCATATTTTGATCACACACTGAGTGTTAGAAGCCTGTAGGTCTCAATGATAGAGCCAAATAATTGTGCCTAACTCTCCCTCTCTTTCCCAAAGAAGTGCTACACCTATTCTTTTCACCAAGGGGACCAAATTCAGATTCATTTCACATAAGATGTTTTATTGTGGCTATTTTGAATACTATACCTTTACTTAACCGAATTTGACCTAAAATAATTTAGAAAAGTTCTGAAACTTCCCTATCAAATGTGAGAAAATTACTCAGAGAGATGATTGCCTTCGATATAATCTTGGGGACAGAGAACATGTATGTGCTTGTCTTTATGTTCTGAAAGGTGATAAAGATGTAAGACAAGATCTTAAGTCTCAATTTATATACTTGGGGCCTTCAAAAAGTTAATGGAAAACTTCCATTATATTTAATTCTATATTTTCTATTACACTTTAAAGCCCCCTGATATAAGAAAATGGCAATGGCTCCATTTTTTTTTGGTGTTTTATACTTTCCTCTGTGATGTTAGAAATAATCCTTTTAACTACTTGGCAAAAATTACAAAAAGCCGACTTCATGAACATGGAATCGGAGTAATAAAAAGAGACAAGCCATATAACAATAAGGCAAACGGTTGAGATCTGCTGTAATTCAAAGGCTCATCCTTTCTGTAAAAAGGAAAGTGTTATTATTTCTGGCAGAGTACCTAAGCCTCCAGAAAATGCAGACTGCGAGTTTGAAATCCAAATGAGTTGTCCAAAAATTAATCATTGAGGCTGGTGGAAGACTTACCTCATCAGCATTCAGTGCCTCTGCTTTAAGATGAAGGAGCAAAAGAAACTCCTCGGGTGGAGAGAAAATAGAAGGAACTTTTTCTGAGAGCAAAGGCTGCTGTCGTTTACTCACACCCAGCTCCCGTGGACTCCAATCAGCTCCAACCTCTCAGCAGGAAGAACTTTGCTGCAGGATAGAATTTTGTGCGTCACTAATAGTATTACAAGGGGATCAAGGCTTTCATAATGAGTTTAATAACTTCGATGCAGAAAGACTCACCGGACGCTGGAGTTATGTTAACTTCATGAATTGGGTCTTATTGGAGATGGGAAGTTTCAAGTGAACACATACATATAGATGTGTAGTTCCCGAAACTGAAAAGTTTTATGAGACCATCACAATGTAGTTTTCACTCATAGATGAATAGCTAGGGTATATTTGGATTATAACCTAAAGAATTTAGAATATAATAAATTTGGTATGAAAAAAGAATCATCTATAGTCTCCTTGCTCCAGTTCCCCTTTCTTCTCCCCTTTTAGTTAAAAAAATTAAGATATTGAAATGCTATCTGTGTTAAGTGAATGACACTATTTTATGTGCACTTTCTCAGTATTTCTTGCTACTATCTTTTAATGTAAGGAGTTCAATCTATCAAATGTTAAGCAACTTTTCTAGGTTGTACACTGCAAGGATGAGATATATGCAATTAAATTTATTTTGTATGAAATAAATGATAATGTTGAATGTGTTTCCATAGATGTGATACAATCCCTCCATTTCTTAACATTTGAGCAGTTTAGAGCCAAACCTCTTGTCTGGTACCCAAGCTGACTTAGCTAACAGCATTGGCATTGCTTGGCACAGGTCTGTAGTGCACTAGAAAGTTCACTAAGTGGTTTGAAAATAATTAGGTGTGATAAATGAAGAAAATATTGATGTTTTCAAGGATTTATTTTTATTTGAATTCACACTCAATAGCCATGAAAGCAGCAATCAGCTATCAAATGACAGACGAGGGGTAACCAAAAAAACCAAACAAACCAAAAACTGGAAATACGCAGTTTTTCTTCTAGGTGAGCGCACCAATCAACTCACTCTGAGTTAGTGCACCCAGTGGCATCACCTGGGAAGGTTCTCTCTGGTCACAGTGATTTCTTTGGAAAAGCAGTATTGCTCAAACTTTGTTTTTTGTGGTGGCCGATTTAAGAGAACAGCATGAGGCTGTGAAACTTTGTTTCCTGCTCAGGAAGAATGCTGCTAAAACTGTTGTGATGTTGCACACAGCTTATAAGAACAGTGCTATGAGAAAAACTCAAGTGTCCATGTGCTTTTCTTGTTTTAGAAAAGGTGAAATGTCAGTTGATGATGGTATTAGTCTGGGTAGACTAGAGAAACAAATTAATAGACACTCATATGTTTATAAGAAAGAGCTTTATATATAACAGCAATTGAGTATTGAGAAAACATCCCAGCCCAGTCCAGATTAAGTCCATAAATCCCAGATTAGCCCATTTGTCTGATACCAATCTGCAAAGTCCTCTTCAGACACTTGAAACACGTGCGATGGCGTCAAATGCAGGAAGATCACAGGCCAGTAGGTAGAAAGCCTTGTGGATCTGGTGACGGTAGAGGCATCTCAGCACTGGCAGGGGTCTCCACATGGCTCCTTCAGCTCCAGGGCTGTAGTATAACTCCCTGTGTTTTGTCAGCAAGCATGTCTCATAGGGAGTGAACCTGTGTCCTGCCTCCAGTGAGCTATTTCTCTCCATAGAACCTCCAAATGAGGTCATCAAGCTGTGACCTGAATGACAGGCTAAACTCCACCCCTTCACTCTTACGTTTCAAATTGACAACAGATTATGTAAGTAACACAATGACAAACCTCATTGTGTATGTCCATCAACTAGTGCAGTTCGTTCCACAAGGTAAGACTCTTAATGAAGCTTCCTATTTGGAGGTTCTGAAAAGCTTGTGCAACAGTGTGTGACATAAAAAACGTGATTTTTTATATGTTAAATATTAAGGTGGCAGGTAGACATTGGGCCTCTACTCAAGTGCTCCCTTAATGTGAGTACTCTATGTTCTAATAATCCAATATGTTCTAATAACCCAACATTCTGTGATGCTCACCTTCCCAACATGATCGCTGAAAACAAAATGGGTGCATGAGCAAACATGGTGAAGAAAGCTGATGGTGCCTGGGTATTACGTCTGGGGTCTTAAAGGCTTAAAGATAAACAAACGACCATCTAGCTCAGAAGCAACAAAGTCCACATGGAAGAAGCACACCAGCATGAGGTGTCCATGGGATCAGGTGTTAGGCATTAAAGACCCAGAACAAAAAATCATATTGATGTGAATGAGGGGGAGGGTGGAGTGGAGACCCAAAGCCCATCTGTAGGCAACTGGACATCCCCTTACAGAAGGGTTACAAGGAAGAGATGAGCTAGTCAGGGTGTAGTACAGCACTAATGAAACATACAACAGCACTAATAAAACATACATCCTCTAGTTCTTTAATACTTCCTCCCTCCCACTATCATGACCCCAATTCTACCTACAAATATGACTAGAACAGCATGTACACTGGTACAGATAAGAGCTTTCAAAACAGGGAATCCAGGACAGATAAACCACTCAAGACCAATAATGAGAGTTGTAATACCAGGAGGGTAAGGGGAAGGTTGGGGGAAAAAGGGGGAACGGATCACAATGATCTACATATATCCCCTTCCCAGGGGGATGGACAACAGACAAGTGGGTGAAGGGAGACATCAGTCAACGTAAGACATGAAATTTTTTTAAAATGAATTATCAAGGGTGCATGAGGGAGCAAGGGTGTGTGTGTGGGGGCAGGGGTGGGGGAAAAGCTGATACCAAGGGCTCAAGTAGAAAGAAGATGTTTTGAAAATGATGATGACAGCATATGTACAAATGTACTTGACACAATGTGTACATGTATGGATTGTGATAAGAGCTGTAAGCCCCAATAAAATGATTTTTTTAAAGGGCCTGATTTGTGGCACCTGGGGAATGGTTTTACCACCACAACAATGCACCTACTCATGCAGCCATCTCAGTGCTCCAGGTTTTGGCAAAAGCCAGCATAGCTCTCCTTCCTCGCACACCTTACTCACCTGACCTCGGTCTGTGTGGCTTCTTTTTACGTCCATGAATGAATAGGGACATGAAAGGACAGCAATTTGATGCTGTAAAAGAGATAAAGTAAAAAAATGAGGGAGATGCTTTTAGCTATACAAAGACGAGTTTGAAAACTGTTCATAAGAATAGAGTTGCCAATTTCACAAATATATATGGACAGTCATCTGAAGGTGAAAAAAATTAAATACACAGCTTTGAAAAAAATCTTTGTTTTTTATTAAAAGCATTTTATTGGGGGCTCTTACAACTCTTAAAATAATCCATACATCAATTGTATCAAGTACATTGTACATATGTTTTCATCATTCTTTTTTAGATATTTACTTTTGTTTGAGTCCTTGGTATCAGCTCCTCTTCTCCCCACCCCCACCCCTTGTGACCCCTTGATAAATTATAAAATTATTATCATTTCCATATCTTACACTGACTGCTGTCTCCTTTCTCCCATGGTTTCTGTTGTTTGTCCCCCTGGCGGGGTGGTGGTGGTCATATGTCGATCAATGTGATCGGCCTTGGGTATCCCCTCTTATTGCTTTGGGAAACTATGTAAAATGTCCTTGAGGGCTAATGGTCACCTTATTCAAGCCATGGTATTTTCCGTTACCTTCTAGGCATGTGAAAGGTAGACAATGAATACAGGAGACTGTAGGAGAATTGCTGCCTTTGAATTGTTGGGTTGGCAAAGGGTACTGAATATACAATGGACATCTAAAAAAAGGTGACCAGATCTACGTTGAAAGGAGGAGATCTAGAGTGCTCCTTAGAAGAGAGGATGAAATGTCAACTCACATCGTTTGGACATATTATCAGGAGGGGCCAGTCCCTGGAGATGGGCATCATGCTTGGTCCAGTGGAAGGTCATCAAAAAGGAGGACGGCCTTCCATGTGATGGACTGCACAGTGGCTGCCACAAGGGCTCAAACACAGCAAGGATGATGGGGCTGCTGTAGGACCGGGCAGTGCTTTCTTCGTTTTACCCCAGGTGGCCCCGAACAACAACACTGCTCCATTATAGGAAGGAGCTCTGTCATGCACAGCACAGCTGGGCCCTTTGGGTATCTTTTCCCAATTAGGTGCTGCCCTGTTCTGTAAAGATCCTGGCCCTCTCTAAAGAAAAAAGAGGATGTTTCATTACATAGCACTTGACATTTCTTGAGTTTGAGAACCTCTTCTCTGTACCACTTCCAATCATCAGTAGACACAGTGATGATTATCAGACCCTCCTGGTCTTAAAATGTCTTAGTTGTTGGTCAAACCCTTTCACAGAAAGCCACACCCCTGACCAAATTTGCCTGACTATAGTTGAGGCCATAACTTATGGTGGGAAAACACACTTTTTTGGAGGGATTGGGACAGAAGTATGTTATTATGTCCACACCCCAATTTCTGAAGCACTTTGCCCCTTGACCTCTCAGTGACTTTGCTCCTGCTGACCCCTCAGCACCACTCCATCTTTTTCCAACATCCCTCACAAGCCGACTTGTCCTTTGAAACTTAACCCCAATGCCACTCCTTCCACAAAACCTTTTCTTCTTCTGGGTGGGATTGGCATCCCCTCTCTCCTTTATCTATGTCATTTTGTACTGTTTTCATGGTTGTGTCCATGTGCCTTTTAGTTTTTACCCTTGTCTGTCATGAACTGTAAGTTTCTTAATGGTAGGGACCATCTTTGTAACTCCCATAGTCCCAAGCCTGTATGCTTCATAAGGAGGCCTCAAAAGTTCATGGAAAATGGACCTGAAAGTTAGCCATTGAGCACATGTTTGGTGATGGTTCAACAAATTAATAAAGGAGTAGTTGAACAGAGTCAGATCCACTCCAATCTTACCTTGAGTGACTGGAAGACCACACATGACAAGTCCTGAGCTCATCCAAGAGATGGTTAATCAGTAGTAAGAAATGCACTAGTCGTAGGAATAACACTGATTTTATTGCTTGGTTAAAAAAACCAAAAAGTTGAGAATTTCAATAGTTACTCTGTATTTTCTATGGAGGAAGTGTCTAATAATAAAGATAAGATAGGCCTGATTTATATACCCCTCCCTCTGAAAAAAAAAAAGAAAAAGATCCCGGCCCTTTCCACGATACCACCGGCCCTGTACCAAGGCCTCAGCAACTCCTCAACACGACCCGATGTGTTAGTCTAGGTAATTTAGAGAAACAAATCCACAGAAACTCGTGTATAAGAGAGAGTTTTATATAAAGGTTAGGTGCACATCAAGAAAACATCCCAACCCAGTGCTGCACAAGCCCACAAGGCCAACATTAACCCACATGTCCGACACCAATCCACAAAGTCCTCCTCCATCTTACAAAACACACGCAATGGTGCCCACTGCAGGAGGAAAGCCGAGTCAGTGAGCCTGTAAGCATCTCAGTGCTGGCAGGGGTCTCCACACGGCTGCTCCAGCACCCAGGGCTGCATCGGGGTAGGTCCATGTGGCTTCTCCTCAGGGATGTCTTGCAGGAAGTGAGCCTTGCCAGCTAAAGCAGGGAACTGGCTAAGGCATCTGCACCCTGGTTTGGGCATCAGAAAGCAAGAGACCCGAGAACTCCAAAGGCGAGGCTCACTGAGCCATTTATCTCTCCGCCCTTCAATCAATCCCACACGAGTTTATCGGCCAGGTTGGCACAATAAACTTTAACTGTATCACCCGATGACCATAATAATGGCTTCCTTGGACCCACATTTATTATTTATTTTTATTATTGGCTCAAAATTAGATGTATAATGGACATATAAACTGATTAGAAATGTCTAAACTTTCACTGTTTAGATGTACGAAAAATATGCTAAAAATAAAGAATGTAAAACCCCAGACCAAGCTAAACTCACTTCCATCGAGTGGGTCCTCGCCCACAGTGACCTATAGGACAGAGTATAACTACCCTTTTGAGTTCTCAAAACCATGACTCTTTAAAGGAGTAGCTGGTATTGACCTTGTAGTTAACAGTCAATATATAACCTCCTATGCCACTGGGGCTCCTTAGATAACATAAAGTTACTTATTTAACTTTTTCTGTTGATTTATCAGACTGTCTTTTGGTAATTAAATAGTTCCAGTTGATCTCTTTGAGCAATATACTGACTGTCAGGTAATAAAGGGGAAAGGATTCTATGTCTGCGACCCATTGGAAAAGGTTAATACTTTCATCATTGTTCTCTGTGTGCACGTTAGTTAATATTGCCACGTTTTTAAAGGAAGATACCCAAAATAAGTTTGTGAGTAAGGCAACACCTTATAATTATCCTCTTAATTTACGGAATGCACTGTCTTCTAGAATGACTTCTTGGAGCAAGATATATTTCTGTATCTACTCATGGGATGGTGGGGAGGAGGAAGGGAGACGGCCTCTTTGCTAATATCTAGAAGATAGGTTTGAATTTAAATAGAGTTCTATGTGTGCTTTTTAGGCACAATACCGGAGTTATGTCTGATATTTTCAGATGTTTGAGATGTAAAGATATGATTAAAAAATGAGCCAATGAAACAACTAATCTGTAAACATTTTTCATTTTAATTACTAAAAGAGAAACTTCATGGGCATGAAATTGTTCAATTCTTTCTGAGAAGTAGGTATAGGACTTATTCAATGAGGTGACAGAAGAGGGCATGGGAATAGATGCATGACATTGTGTTCTTATCTACATTTTGATTACAATCATTGATCTACTTATGCATCTCTTTTGCTTGTACTTTATGAATATAGTGTACTTCCTCACTACATTTTAGTAGTTTTGATCTGATAACAAATTCTCTTTGAAGCATTATACTTTTTCTTTATGTAGAATTTTAAAAGAACTTTGCGGGCAGGCAATATTTTAGTTGTAACTCTGCCATTAGCTTTTGTCTGTTCAGGAAATTTTGTTCTTTTGAAAAATGGGAATGCATCTTGTTTCTTATTTGGTGTAGTGTATTTTTAGTTATCAAAATACTTATGGCTTTGGGATGTTGAGTTGGTAAATATATATGACATATGAAAAAGCGAGATGCATACTTTGCTACCTCAATCACATAAAACTGTATACTATAATTTCAAGGACACATCAGACTGTAAAACTGCTTGTGATTATGGATGATTTTTCCATTCCTTGTGTTTCATATTTTACGTTTTTTCTAATGCACATATTCACTTTTAAAAAAGGAGAAAGATGATGCTACTTTATAAAAGAGAAGAGAGTAGGCTGCTGAGAACACATCTACCGCGTGGAAGAGATTCGTTTCTTTGGAGGCCGTGCTGGGAGATGCTGACACTAGACGCCCCACTGCAGTTTGCTTGTGTTCTTGGAGAGTGCGGGGCCATAGAGTGAACTAATAGAAAGCAGGTTGCAGGGTGTTAAGAGAGAGCAAGAAGGGAGGAGCAGAAAGCATAAATGTGGATCCATATTTTTCAAGAAGTTTATTAAATGAGAAGGGGAAAAGCTATTAAGGGATAAAGTTTATTTTGTAAGTTTGCTTTTTTACTTTTTAGAAAAGTGGAAGTGTATATATTAACTAAGGGAAGGAGACTCTAAAGATGATGAATTTATAGAAAGAGATACTTTTAACCACCATCATTTAAAAAAAAAGTTTAGACTTCCCAGGCTTATATCAGCCTAAGAGCAATAAGAAGAGTAGAGGTAAATGGTATTTAATTTTTAAAGTAAGTTCTTTACATACTGAAGTAGTTGTCTACTCTCTTTCCTAACCTTGATATGTTTCCATGCATTTTTTATCTTTTTTTCTTATTCTTTCTTAAATCTACATTTTATGCAATCCAGTATTGACATTCTGAACCTGCCTGTTGCCATTTGGACTTTGTAAATGCTTCAATGAACTGGTACAGCACTGGAAGCACTCATCATCTACGCTAAGCACCTTCGGAGAGCGCTACCTGGCTAACCAACTGGAAGAGATCCATATCTGTGCTCATTCTAAAGAATGTGGAAATTATCAAACGTGATAGTTTCACATCTTTAATATCATATGTGATTTTTTTTTGTTGCTGATGATAATTCACAACATATTGTAGCAGTACATCACCAAGGAGTTTCCAGCAATTCAAGGCAGATTCAGACAAGGTAGTGGGAAGAAGGATGCCATTGCTGACATCAGGTGGATTTGACTGAAAGCATAGACTACAAAAAAGATTTCCTTGTTTTTCACAATGCAAGTTGCATTCCAGGTGTGGAACACAAACTATGGATAATGTTGCAAAGAATGGAGATTCCAGAGCACTCAATTATACTCATGGCAAACAGGTGCATAGACCAGGAGGCAATTATTAAAACACAACAAGAAGATACTGCATGGTCCAAACTCAGGAAATGTGTGGATTACTGGTGAATCTTTTTACCATATTTATTCAATATGTATGCTGAGAAAATAATCCTAGAGACTGGACTAGATGAAGAAGAACGTGGCATCGAGACTGGAGGAAGGTTTATAACATCCTCCCATATCCAGATGAGGTAACCTTGTTTGCTAAAAGTGAGGCAGACATGAGTCAATTGCTGGTGAAATCAAAGACTGCAGCCTTCAGTGTGAATTGCAACTAATGTCAAGAAAGCCAAATGCTCACAATTGGTCTACTAGACAACATCATGATAAACAAAGACAATGTTGAAGTTGTCAAGGGTTTTCTTTTACTTGGATCCGCAGTCGATGCTCATGGAAGCAACAATAAAAACATCAAAGGACATACTGCACTAGGCAAATCTTCTCCGAAAGACCCCCTCTTAAAGTGTGAAATGGGGCAGATGTCATGTTGAGGACTAAGCTGTCCCTGGCCCAAGCCATGGTAATTTTAGTCGCCTCATATAGATGTGCAAGATGGGCAGTGATGGAGAAAGCCCAGGGAAGGATGGGTTCATTTGAATTATGACGTTGACATATAAATATTGAATTATGACGTTGACATATAAATATTGAATTATGACGTTGGCATACAAAATGTTGAAAGTGCCTTGGACTCCCAGAACAAGCGCGCATGTCTTGGAGGAAGCACAGCCAGAATGCTCCTTAGAAGTGATGACGGTGGGACTCCATCTCTCCTCACTTTGGACCGGTTATCAGGAGAGACCAGGTCCTGGAAGAGGACCTCATTCTTGGTATAGGATCAGTGAAAAGGAGCAAGATTTTCAAGAGATCGCTTAGCACAGTCACACGGTGGCTGCAACAAAGGAGTCAAGCATACCAACAAATGAGGATGGTCTAAGACCGGGGAGTGTTGGGGGATTTATTTTTATTTTTATTTCTGTTCATAGGGAGATGACCAGGCAGGACCAACTCTGTAGCAACTACCACCAACGAAGCTGTTCCTGCTGAAGAGTCACTTGATGATTGCAGAAGACAGAGAGCTGTTATTCAGGTAACAGTTGTGTCATTTAGCAGTGAATGTCAATGGCTGAACTCAAAACAGTGACTTAAGGGGTAATTAGGTCAGAGGTCTATCAAGCAAGAGGGAAGATGGTTCAGTATTTTGATCAAGCTGGTTGTTGTTCAGTGCCTTTCAGTCCATGGTGACCGCGGGTGTGTCAGGTTGGAACTGTGATGCACAGGCATTTCAATGCCTCTTAAAAAATTTTCTGGGTGTCCATTTATTGACTGCTGGGAACTGAGTCTATTGGGAGTGCATGATATGCATTTTGGGGACACAGGTAACCTTACATCTGAAAGGAAGCCATTCCCTAAACCTGCTATTTGTGTGAGGACAAGCCATGAAGGCAATCCCTGCGAGGGATTCTGTTCAAACTCTTAGATTTTGGAACCACAGGGAGAGACCAACCTGCTTCTCCAGCTTGCACGCTGTCTGTCGATCATTGTAACTATCAGAAAAATATACAAAAGTACCTGTACACATACACACACACCTATATGATCTTATTACATTATTGACTTCACCAAAATTATGATCTCATGGAAAATTCTTCAAAACATATCCACCTTTACAAGTTTGCCCCTATCAATCTATGTGCTTCAGCTTTAGCAGCAGCCTGACTCATTCACAAAGATTCCTGACAGATGCAATCAACAATTGGCACATGCCCACTGCTGGATTAGACCCTACTCTTTGAGGTAGGCAGAGTTGTTGATTTTTGACTTACAGTGATTTCCTGTGACAGAGTAGAATCTCTCACTCCACAGAGTTTCTGAGGGTCATACTCTTTACAGAGGCAGAACCCTAGGTCTTTTCTGTGGAGACTCCGGAGTACGTTGGAATCACCAATCTTTGGTTCCCCAGCCAAGAGCTTCATCATTGTGCCCCCAACGCTCTTTTAGATAGTCTTTAAAGCTTAAATAAGGTGAGAGTGGCAATACCGGGAGGATGGAGGGAAGGTGAGGGAGAAAGGGGGAACAGAGTACAAAGATCTACATATAGCCTCCTTCCTGGGGGATGGACAGCAGAGAAGTGGGTGAAGGGAGACATCCAATGGTGTAAGATATGACAAAATAATAATAAGTTATAAATTATCAAGGGTTCATGGGGGAAGGGTGAGCAGGGAGAGAGGGGTAAAATGAGGAGCTGATAGCAAGGGCTCAGGTGGAAATGATGATGGATGATGATGGCATTTTGAGAATGATGATGGCAACATATGTACAAATGTGCTTGACACAATGGATGTATGTATGCATGGTGATAAGAATTGTATAAGCCCCCCATAAAATGATTTTTTTAAAAGTTTAAATCAGAAAAAAAAGTTTAAATCAGATTGTTTAAGAGAAGTAATCATCAATTTTCTGCCCTAAAAACACAGGTCAGGGAAGGACCACATTTTCACTCACAAAATGGAAACCTTGAAGTTTAAAATTATGTAACCTGTGGATGCCCACAGACTTTTCTTGGACTTTCAGATTAACTTTTGGAAGGACACTGGCAGCCTGCAAGCTATACAGACACTCACTCAGCAGAAATTCAAATCTTGGATGGGGGGTGAGGTGGGGGGGCTGTGGTTGTTATATATATATACACATATATATATAATTTGTTGTCAATTTGAGAGGATTGAGAGTGAAGGGGTAGGGTTTAGCCTGTCAATCAGGTCATAGCTTGATGACCTCATTTGGAGGGGCTAAGGAGATAAATAGCTTGTTGGAAGCAGGCGCCAGGCTCACTCTCTGGAAGACATTGCAGCTGAGGACACATGGAGCTACTCTAGTGCCCTGAGCTGGAGGAGCCACATAGAGACCCCTGCCAGTGCTGAGATGCTTATACCGCCACTAGATCCACAAGACTTTCCACCTACTGGCCTGTGATCTTGTTGCATTCAGCATCATTGCTAGTGTTGTGTGAGTCTGAAGAGGAATGTATAGAGTGGTATCAGACATATGGGCTAATATTGGACTTATGGACTTGATCTGGACTGGGCTGGGATATTTTCTCAATATTCAATTGCTGTTGTATATAAACCTCTTTCTTATACACATACAAGTGTCTCTAGGAATTTGTTTCTCTAGTGTAGCCAGAATAACATAAAGCCCATGCTATGAGTGCCCCAGACAGTGTCCAAAAGATAATGTTTTAACAGAAAGTCCCTGAAGTTACCAGCTTCCTGATGTAAATAGAAGTCAAATATCTGCTTGTGCACCAAGATGAGTACACTAAGTATCTTTCATGACTTCCCAGAAGTGAAGAAACTGGAAGACACTTTCTTTGAGTTATAATAACCTCCCCATCACCAACCACACTGCAGGCATCAGGTGATTATATGCGGTACCTAAACAAATAAAATACTCAGATGCAATCTGGTCGGAAGGGCATTCTGTGCCTCCGGGCAGCAGCCTCTCATTGGATTGTAGTCGTTGGGTTTTATGCGTGCAGAAGTGGTGTGTGTGTCTGTAGCACAGACAGACAGAAATCATACCTCTGAGCAGAAAGAGCCTCTTAAACAATATTGCCATAGGAAGCTTTGCTTTTTGATGTTGAAGAAAACAATAGAAGGTCTCACATTCATTGTCTAAACCAAGTCTAGACAACACACTTTGGAGGCATACATACCTAGTGTTAAATGTGGATTTTGGATTTTATTTTCCATGTAACCCCAGACATCTTATGAAGACTTCCCGTGGCATGGTTTTCTTACCTACATATAGTGCTATGATATGGAGCTCAGAGGATGTAATGGAGGTTGATTATTATTTAGTATTATTATTATTATTATTGGAGATTATTATTTAGTATTCATTAAGCTTCTGCTTTGCTTTCTTCTGATGTGATGTGCTTTTTACTTATCCAGGGATTGATGTACAGGGGAGAGGGAAGTGTTATTTATCTCAGGGGCATAAGATTCAACCCAAACCAAGTAGAAGCGCAACGAAGAAAACTTCATGCAAACCACAAAAGATCTTTGTTTGCCTGTTGACTTTTGGCTCTGCCCTTATTTTAGCTTTATTCTACAAAGTAATTCTCCTGTGTGAATCGCATCATTCTAACATTAAAAATTTCACTGTGCTCCCTTATCTTTGGTTGTACTGGAGATGCCTTGGTCTTGGTTTCTCTAGAGAGTATTATCTCTCTTTTAATTCTCTGTATCTAGCACCCAAAGACATACTTGTCCCTCAAGTAAGTGGACCAAAGAAAAATGGACACTTTCAAATTATGGTGTTGGTAAAGAATATCAAATATACCACGGGGTACTAGAAGAACAAACAAATCTTGCTTAGAAAATCACAGCCCGAATACTCCTTAGAAGCAAGGTTGATGACCCTTTGTCTCACATATTGTGGACATGTTATGAGGAGAACTCAGATCGTTGAGAACAACTTCATGCTTTGTAAAACTGAGCATCAGTTAAAAAGAGGCAGACCCTTAATGAAATGGATTGATACAGTGGCGCCAACAGTGGGCTCACACATAGCAACAATTGTGACAATGGGCAGGGCAGAACAGTGCTTCTTGCAATGTACATAGAATCTTTATGAGTTGTAACCAAATGAATGGTGCCATTTGTTTTTCTCTCCCAAGGTGAAGACCCCCCCAGTTCAGGTTCAGTTGGTAATAGTAGTTGTTCAATACGATAGAGTGATTATGTTTACTCCCCCTTGTTTAGATGAACCTCCTTGGAGATTAATGGCTTGTTTGAACAATTACTTATGGACTGAATATGTCTGCCTACATATCACATATGGTTGGTTAAGTATGCAGTAGTTCAGGTGAGCTAATGGTTGCATATGGGCACTGAAGAGTAAGGTATATAATGTCAATTGGCTTGTAGACCACATTACTGGATAATATGGAGAGGTACTATGTCTAGTTATAGATACTATGGCAGTACAGGAGTTGATAAGAAGAGGTAGGGAGGGAATAAAAGTCTAGCTAAGGATTAGTGAAAATACACGACAGAGATCAGGCTTTAGGAATTATGTGTCCAACTGTCGAGGTTTCTGCCTTCAACTGAGGGGAAGCCAGTCATTACGGCAGTCTGTATGAACACAAAGAATGTGCTAAGGATTAAGCAAATGATGTGGTTCATGTTCTAGGAAATCTGGGAGAGTTGTGGTTATTAAATGAACATTTTATTTAATTCAATTAAAAATTTTGCAATAGGAGAAAGTATCCCGAAGTACAGTGAGGAGACAAGTAGCCTCTTCTCACCTAGCACGCCCCTCTTTTTCCCACCTAAGGAGAAATGAGGGATCCTGCTCTTGTCACCAGGAGTCGTGTATAAACCTAGTCTTCACTTTGGCTTCTGCCACAATTTTAGGGTTTTTTTTATAGGAAACTCCTGACATTACTGACTATATTAATAGGATAGTGGTAAACCCCATATCCTTAACTTTCTTTTAATCTCTGTTATAATTTGTGCATGCACTCACAAGATATATTGAAGACCCAATTTGTGAACATGAGCTTATTTGGAAATAGAGTCTGTGATAGTTAGGCTGCTGTGCTAACTTGACTCCTTTAGGAACATGTGGGTGGAGTTTAGCCTGTCATTGAGATCACAGCTTGATTGTAGGGCTACCAAGATAAATGGCCCTTGTAGGCTGGCCTCTTCCTCTTTTCTCCCTGGAGGCAGACCGCACTATCTACTTTCACCTTCCTGTTGACAAGCCACACGGAGCCACCCTGAGAGCTATGAGAGCTCTGGAGATGCTTCCACCACCACTAGATCCATAAGCCTTTCCACCCACTGGCCTACAATCTTCCTGCATATGGCATCATTGCATGTGCTGCATGAGTCTGAAGAGGGATTTATTAACTCATATCAGACTAATAGGCTGATAGACTTATGCACTTGATCTGAACTAGGCTAGGATGTTTTCTTGATATAAAATTGCTCTTTGATATAAAGCTCTTTCCCATACATATATGAGTGTCTCTGAATTTGTTTCTCCAGTCAACCCGGTCAACCACCGGGTCTTCAAAAATAGAATTACTTAAAGCATGAGATAATACTAGATAGACTGGACCCTATTCAGCCTGACCTGTGTCCTTAGAAGAATAGAGAGACATGGACAGGTGAACACACTAGGAAGATGCTCTAAGAGACTCAGAGGGCAGGTAGCCATGTGAAGAGAGATAAGTGAAGATGGAAATTGTGCTGTTACAAACCAAGGAATAACTAGGTGTGCCAGAAATGGGAGAGGCACAAGAGCATCTTCCTATAGACTGCAGAGAGAGTATGGCCCTGTCAGGATTTATCCTTCTAGCTTCCAAACTGTGACCGAAAATACATTTCTGGATGACTTTTTTTAATGCAACCTCATTTGTGATAATTTGTTACAGCAGCCCTAGGAAACTAATATATCCCTGACACCTTGAAATGTCAAATATAAATCTATTTGACTAAACTCCATCCACCCAAATCTAATTTATCAGTTGGATAATTTCTGAGTGACCTGTTATCGAGGTTTGCCTACTTCTTTAAATATTTTTAAAATGCACAATAACTCTTTATGAATTGTTTTCTGCAGCCTTGAAAGACCTCTATCTGGTTTAGGGATCTAGATTTCATTTGACCTTACGAAGAACCTTCTAAAAGGTCTGCACTTGTTTCTTTAGCCACAAAACCAAAATGTGCAGAAACGGAGGTCAAAAAGGGTGATCTTTCATCTAAGGGAAAAGACGAAGCAGAGAACTCATTCCAGAAATTGAGCATATGGGAAAGTAAGCGTCGGCTGAATTGACATCTGACAAATTCGTTTGCTGACAACTTGCCTGCTCTCTTCAACGGAGGGAATGGACTCACAAAGGTTGCTTACTATCTTTCATAGAAGTAGTCTTTTCCCATCAATAATTGTTTCCCATTAATAAAACAATAGGGGACCTTGTAAACCACATATTTATTTACAAGTGCAGAATGTTGCATTAGCATGGAAATTATTTTTCTTACATTAAAAAAAGGAACTTGTAGTTAAGGAGTTGATATCATGGTACTCTTTAGGTGGCTAAAATAGACTGGTACTGGGGTTTAACAGTGGACTGGTACTGGGGTTTAAAAATGGACTGGTACTGGGGTTTAAAGATAGACTGGTACTGGGGTTTAAAAATGGACTGGTACTGGAGTTTAAAAATGGATTGGTACTGGAGTTTAAGAATGGACTGATACTGGGGTTTAAAAATGGACTGGTACTGGGGTTTAAAGATAGACTGGTACTGGGTTTTAAAGATAGACTGGAACTGGGGTTTAAAAATGGATGCGCATAGACTCGCAAATCCTGGCAAGGATAGTTTGCAAGCCCCCTGAACAGAAGAATGTTTTCCATTTAAAGGGGTTGTGTGTGTATGTGTATGTTTTTCTCCTTGCAAAAGAAAATCCTGATAGAGAAGTGACAGGCTAAGTATCCAGCAGTGCTGAGAATGACACAGCAGCAGCTGTTACTAGGAGCTAGAGAACTTTACAGACATAATTGAGGAGCCTTTGGAAGGCTATGAATGGAAGTCTGAATTCTGGAAGGGGGAACTAGCTGGCACCAAGTGAGGAAGTGAGAGAGAGAGAGAGAGAGAGAGAGAGAGAGAGAGAGAGAGAGAGAGAGAGACCGTCCAAAGACGAAAGAGGCAAACTACAGGCCTCTTTCTTACCTACCCCTCTACAAATAAACTAGCAGCACTTACACTAACCTTGACTAGTGTGTAAACGTATGCTCGTGTCCTCCTGCTATTTCCCTATGACCATTGCTGGGAAAGCAGAATGGAAAAAGGGTGTAAAGATAAATTAAGAAATTAAGCCAGGTAAATTAGTTCACAGGTCATCGATACTGCTGATATAATTAAGCTTGTAACTTCGGTTTGAACATATTGTCATTGATTAAAAATGATCTATAAAAGGAGAATAGAGGTTTTTTTACAGTAAATAAACAATTGACTTTAGATTTGTCTATGATATACATCTGGAAAGGGTCAAAAACTGAAAAACAAACAGAAGGTACAAGAAGTATCAAACTTAGCTGTGCAAAGAGAAACAATCAATTCAATGAAGTCAGCAAGTGTGTGGGGCAGAGGGAATTTTAAAATCACTAAACTGTTTCATGTTGCCTTCTGTGGTCTTTAGTGGACAGCAGTCTTTTGTAAGAATAAGAGGGTCTTGATTGGGAATTGCGAACCAATTCAAAGGACAAGGCTGCAAGGGAACTTTAAGGAAGTAGGGAATTCAGCGCATGAATCCTTCAAAACGTAACACCCAAGTCATCGCATCAGTCTGAGAGGACGATTTTCCTCTTTCTTGCCTTTATTTAAATGATAAGGCAAATTTATGACTAGCGCACTTCAAATTCCACTTGGAAAACAATAATGCTATTGTCGTTTGAGGGTGAGATTTGTAATGGCTTGTTCCTCAGTCAGGGACTTTCGGAGTTACAGCATTTACGTTCATTGCTTTTTTTTTTTTTCCCCGTTCATTGCTTCTTTATTTGATTTTGTAGTGGTTTGCATACCGAGTGATGCTAACTACATATTCCAGGGGTCTTCTGAAAGTTTGTGGTAAAATGGAATTAGAAGATAATGGATTATTTTCTGTGAAAATTTAGAAGCCCTCTCGCAATTTTCTCCGTTAAAAAAAAATCTTTCTAAATCATTCATGAGTTTGAGGATAGAAGCAGTCGTTTATTTGTTTCATTTAACATAAACTCAACCTATTGAAATAGAATTTCATCTTAAATACATATACCTTCTGTTCTCTTGCTGAATTTTTTTTATCCCTATAAGCAGACTCCCAGGACTACTCTCAAATTTTTCATTTCTATCACTCTTCTCCACAGCTTGTATAAGCCCTTTGCTATTTTACATTCACTCAGTATCCAAACCAAACCAAACCATGCTGTCTAATCCATTCAGCAGTTTGAATTTTAATGGTGTATCTATGCTGTGTTCATTTCTTCTATCTCCTGAAGAGCATCTCCCGAAGAGTTATGGATATGGTCATAAAATCCAATAAAGATGCATTTGTCAAACTGATTTATTTTCCAAACTCTATCCCTGTTAAATTCATAAAAGAAACCAGGTTTCTGCAGATATTTGACTACTGTAGTGGAAATGATAAGAAGTGCAAGAGTCATCCAGGCACAGATATTAAAAAGAGCCACATGAGAAAAGGCCCTGTCACCTACACTGAATTGTTCCTTCTCAGAGGATGCAGCAATTGCCTAAGTACAAAAATTAATCACAAAGCATGTTAAATCGTCAGGCATGGTAGAAGTTGGGTTTTATGATTCATGATAATTAGTTTGGAGAGCTAGAGAGTATAACTAAATAGACTTGTGAGAAGAACTCACAACCGGAGAAGTTCATCTTATTTTCAGATTTAGCTGTCAAGTCAGATGCTTTAAAAAGGGGGAGGAAAACAGAAAGTCTTCTAGATTTATTTGGCCATTATTATAAAAGCCCAATTTTTAATCATGGGGCTTCAGCACCATGGTGTGTTTGTATATACCTCCTTGTAAGTGAACAAAAGATTCTTGAAAAAATAACAAGAAGATAAAAATTTCCTTTGTTTTCTACACTACTTTTTGCCCCAAAAGCTAAATTAACCAAGCCCATCTCATGGTCACCCTGTAGGACAGAGATGACGTGCCCCTGTGAGCTCCCCAGACAGTAACTCTTTCTAGGAGCAGAAAGCCTCGTTTTTCTCACTTGGGGCACCTGGTAGTTTCAAACCACCCAACCTTACCGTGAGCAGGTAATTGCACCACTCTCGGGGCTCCTCTCTTCTGTACTGGTCATCGGATTTCTACAGAATCAGTGGTTTTTCTTACCTTTTAAAAATTGTCACCTGGCTTTTTATGATAATAGGGTCATAGTAAAAAAATAGTAAAATTGGCTTAGTTGCTATAAGAAAAAAGCTGAAAATGCAAAATTGTACTTACTTGTTCAAAGGAGGAAGTGAGGGGTTCTTTGTGTTCTTTCAGTTGCCGCGATTCTCAAGTTTGTCCATCACGGGGTTCGAACCCATGCTTCTGTGGTGTGTGGGTGTTTCATTTTGAAGAAATTCGAAGGTGGCTGTAGATTGGAATGGTGTGAATTAGAATGTTTTCATTGGCTGATTTTCAGAAGTAGGTTGCCAGTCCTATCTTCCTAGTCTATTTTAGTATAGAATTTCACAGAAAGTCATCAGCATCACAGTGACAGATGGGTAGTGCTGTGCATGATGGCTGTGAGTCATACAGAAGGGGAGAATTCTACCACTGAGCCACAAAGGTATTGTCTCATATTATAAAGGTCAATCATAGTTCAAGATTTTACTTTCCTGTAATTTAGCTATTAAAAAAAAAAAACAGTCCAGAAAACCAGCACTGAAAAAAGAAACATATTCTTTACATTAATTCTGTGATGCTAAGGTGATCTAGGTGCAATTTAGGTATCTATTTTCCTCTTTTTCCAAATCTATATAGTAAACTCTTTTAATTGAAATGATACATGTGTCAAGATCAAAATAATGCAGACCTCAACTGTGACAGCAAAATTGAAAAGTAGCTCAGGAAATTGTTGTTTGAATTAATGAGCATATTTATATAATAAAAATTATTTTCTATATTCATTATTTAATAAGTGCTTCCTATGTATAGTCATTACTCGAGTATTATGAAAAATGTATACTAAAAATCTTTTGAAAATCAGGAGGAATTAATAAAGTTTTGAATACATTTGAAAGCCAATCTTGCATGAATTTCTTGGTCCCTTTTTGAGTTCCTTTTGATTTTGTTATTCCCATTTATAAGCTCATCTTCAAATGAATGATTAAAATAAGCCTGCTTCTGTTCTGAATGTTGCCCTTTATACCCTGTCAGAAACCATGTGAACTTCCTTTTCTACAGTTTTCTATCTCAATCGTCAATTCCCAATTATTTGATTCCTCTCCCTTTGACTTATGATTTCAAATTTCCTCCTTGTTCCAGATTATCTATTCTATTTTATCTCTGCTTTTGTTCTTTTTTGATGAATATTTCTTTGAAACATCCCTGAGATCAAGGCAATAACACTTGACTTGATAGCAGAGAAATTGGCTAGAAGTCTATTTCTTTCTTTTGGAAAAAGCAATTTCTAGAAAGTGTTGTTCATAAGACCAACTTTTGTTCTTTCCTCAGATATATTTTTTCAGCTTTTACCTGGAGTATATCAGTAGCAAGAAGTTACATAAATGTAAAATAAGACAGTAGAAATGAATTTATCTTCACTTAAATATTCAGTTGGTATTTGTTGTGTTGCTATTCTTTTAGAGATGAAAAAGTAAGTCTCACAAATGCTGAATTGTACATGAGTTCAACAAATGCCAATGAAGAGGTGAAAAAATATTTAATTGAGGCAGTCATCTTTCAAATAGAGGTTCAGGATGATATGATGAAGTTTAAGGCTTTTTGCTGCAAAACAGAAACTGTAGATTCAGCATTACTAATTTAGTCATAAGAGTATGGAACACATTAACTATTGATTCAGCAAGAATTTATATAGGCATTAAATATGACCCGAATGGATCAGGTCATGTCCCTGAACTGAACAATATATTCAGGACAAAAGGTGGTCTCATAGCAGACCCAAGGGCAGGGGCAGACCATCAGAGCAAGTGGAGGCTCGGGCTGTCGGGGTGCGGTAGAGGAGAAGCACAGAGTATTTGGAACCAGAGGCTGTCGGTTCGCCTCTGACTCAGGATGACCCAGGGTGTGTCAGGGGAGGGCTGTGTCCATAGGGCTTTCAATGACAGAACTTTCTTCTGAGGAACTTATGCATGGACTCGAACCTTTAGTCTTTCAGTTAGTAGCAGAGCAAGTTAACCGTTTGCATAGGCAGGGTTTCCACGTCATTTAAGGTGGTCAGAAAATAGCACATAAAAGAAGAGCAGTTTCTCTAGAAGGTCATCATGAATATCTCAGCCATTAGTTCAAAAAACCACCTGATCTCTTAGGGGGATATCTGCAAGGGCGGGGGGGGGGGTCGGGGGTCCAGTAAATATGTAGTAGAACTTTGTTCTTACAAAATGTAGTTTGAATGATTTTTAAATAGAATTAATAAAAATGAGCACTCATTATTTTTAGCTGTTACTCTATGTTGGGCTCACTTCTAAGCACTTGCATACAATGGCTCATTTCATTTAATATGTGCATCAACCTTATGAGACAGACAATCATATAATCATTTCCTGGAGAAGGAAAGTGAAGTGTAATGAGTCGAAGTTTTACAAGAATAAAGGGTAGGATAGAGTTTCATCCTTAGGATGTTTAATTCTATAGTTTCATTTTTAGCCATTACCTATGTTTTTATACACTAAATACAAAGATAAATAGATTACACTCGTGCATAAATATACTCATTGTAATAGTTACATAATCTGGTGTCAATTTGAGAGGATTACGAGTGAAGGCGTGGAGTCTGGCCTGTCACTCAAGATATAACCAATGAGGCCTCTGTGTGGGCCTGGCTTAGTCCTGAGAATTCTGGGAACTCCTGTTTTTCTTCCTTGGAGGCGGACAAGACACACTGTGCTACGCCCTGGGAGCTAGAGGAGCCACATGGACCAACTCATGCAACCAGACCTCTGGAGCTGGAGAAGCCACGTAGAGACCCCTGCCAGCACTGAGATGCTTACAACACCACTGGATCCAGACGACTTCCAACCCACTGGCCTGTGATCTTCCTGCATTTGGTATCATTGCATGTGTTTCTTGAGTCTGAAGAGGACTTTATAGATTGGTATCGGACATATGGGCTAATATCAGACTTATGGACTTGATCTGGATAGGGCTGGGATGTTTTCTCAATATTCAATTGCTCTTGTATATAAGCCTCTTTCTTATTCACGTATGAGTCTCTATGAATTTGTTTCTCTAGTCTACTCAGACTAACACACTCATAGACCTTGGAAAAGTTTAATGTGACACAGAAAGTATTATTTATTATTATGTGTTTATCACTGAACTTAAGTATCTTAAATTAAGGAAACTTTCTAAAACTAACCTTAAGCTTGACTCCCTGATAACAATATAAATTATTTTGAAAAGAAAGTAAACCTATCTTAAGAGCCAGTGAAAAATGTCATGGAGCTCACATCTGACACCCCCTGGCTTCAGTAGGGAGGAGAATCCAATTCTATGCCAACCCAAGGTCGACTGCCACAAGGCAACGATCAGATGTGCCTTCTCCCTCCATCCTTCCTTTACCTTATTCTGACTCCAACCAAGTCTCAGTGGCACTTTTCTCCATTTGATAGTTCATTTCAGTGGTTACATAGAACTCACGGACAATGCTCACCTATATGAAGGTTTATTAGGGAAGCTAATTAGGTACCATGAGCAATAATCTGAAATCACCAAGGACACTGTCGAGGGTCCACAGCAGCACCTCTCCTCAGCCAGCAGCCTGGTGCCTCTCTTAGGTCCTCAGCGTCTCAGTCACCTGGCCTCTTGATCCCTTCATCTCTGCTTCTCCCTCCATGGGTTGGGAAGCCTGTCTGCCACTGTGACTCACTGCCCTATGGCATGGTGTCAGCCACCAGCCACGCCGGGATCCTCTGCTCTGGTGTATCCAGTGTCGCTGTGACACGGCCTTTGCTACTAGAGATAGAGAGCTGGAACATCCTCTACTGGTGACCTTTCTTCCGGGATGGTCCTGAGGATTCTCACTTCCTGCTTCTGAGCTAGTTCATTCATTTCTTTTTTCATTATAACTTGTTTACTTCATAAATTGGGGTCTACCTGGGAACAGAACCCTCAGTAAATTCTCTTTTCAGTTGGTTGATTACTTTACATTACATTGTGGAAGCTGGTTGCGTTATGTTAGACTATGGAAAGGCAGCTAGACTTGTGTTTGGCCAAACCAGTGGGGGCCACGGCTTACTCAAATGCACACGCAAGTTAGCCATCACAGGTGGGCAGGTGCAGGTGCAGAGAGGACCACGTGGGTGCAAGGGTCATTGCTTGACTTGCTTCACTTTTCTCTTGGCGTTAGTCTTGAGATGATCCAAAGGGTCCCTGAGAGATTTTGCAACCCTCAGTCCTTAAAATAAGAAACTCCCCACCCCCCCATGGGTTTCTGAGACTGTAATTATTCATAGGAGTAGAATTCCTAGTCTTTCTTCTGTGGAGCTTCTGTGGTTTTGAACTGTCAACCATGTAGATCACAACCCAATGCACAGCCACTAGGCCACCAGGGTTCCTTCAGTTCTTAAAATAAGCATCCATATATATCAGTCATCACTAGCTAGGGTAACCATCTAAAGGGACTAGCTTTTCTCAGTGTAACTGGCACTGCCCCAGCTTTAAAAAGGAAAATCTTACATGTTAGAAACTCTCTTGGTCCTGGAGAAACTGAGATGGTTGGTACCTTGAATTACAGAGAAAACCCTAGGGCCGAGGCAGGTGAAGTTTGAGTGGGGGACGATGCGGGAAGTCAGGGGAGGAAGCCAGGTGGCAGTCTGCCAGGCTGGCCCATCTTGGCTTTCACGTTTAACCAGACAAGGTTGGCCTGCTCCATCTGCAGCAGCAGGAGCTTGTCCTTGCGTTCACTTCTGTCCCCTCCTCTTGTGCACTCACCTGCCACCTCACATTGGCAAGGAGGTTTGAGAGCTGAGTCTTTTGTAAGCAAATGGTGACACCCTCTTGTAGATGGTCCCCATTCCTGATTCGGTCACAAACCACAGCTAAAAAGCTCATTGAATAGAGTCTTTCCTGGAGGCCAGAGGGAACCCACTGCAGATGAAACGCCCTCACCTGGGGTTTGTGACAGGTGCCAAGCACACGGCTTCTGTAGCTTTAGAAGATGGAGTTGCTCAGCCCCGCCCTCCTCCTTTCAGCTGTGAACAATACGGTTCAGTCCCCACTTTCTCTGACGTTTTAGGACAAATAGAAGACAAAACAGATGGGTGGCTTCCTGGCAGTAACTGCAGTTCATCTTCTTCTTTTTAAAATCATTTTATTGGGGGCTCGTACAGCTCTTATCACAATCGATACATACATCCATTGTGTCAAGCACATTTATACATTTGTTGCCACCATCATTCTCAAAATATTTGCTTTCTACTTGAGCCCTTGGTATCAGCTCCTTATTTTTGCCCCTTCACCCCTACTCCCCCTTCTCTCATAGACCCTTGAAAATTTATAAATTTTTATTATTTTGTCATATCTTTCACTGTCCGATGTCTCCCTTCACCCACTTCCCTGTTGTCTGTCCCCCAGGGAGGGGGTTACATGTAGATTCTTGTAATTGGTTCCCCCTTTCTACCCCACCTTCCCTCCACCCGCCCAGTATCACCACTCCCACCACTGGTCCTGAAGGGATCATCCGCCCTGGATTCCCTGTGTTTCCAATTCCTATTTGTACCAGTGTACATCCTCTGGTCTAGCCGGATTTGTAAGGTAGAATTGGGATCATGATAGTGGGGGAGGCGGAAGCATTTAGGAACTCGAGGAAAGTTGTATGTTTCATTGTTGCTACCCTGCACCCTGACTGGCTCATCTCCTCCCTGTGGCCCTTCTGCAGTGGGAAGTCCAGTAACTGTAGTTCTCAAAGCTTTTCTACAGACTGCGCTGATGGTCTTGCTCCTCCTCGATTATCTCATGGTTCAACAGAAATAGAAATAAAAGATTAAAATATATGTGATTTCCCTTTAATTTATTAAGAACAGGATTTCTCAATGATTAATTAGGGTATGTTGACACTTGATCCCACTAAAATAAGTACCTTTTGCCAATGTCACACATTTCAAAATAATAGATGTAATTATGTTTCATATTATTTTGAAATTCATTTAAAATGAGGATTAAAATAGATGAATGGCACACTACACTACTCTTCTCATTAATCGTATTTAATGTAAATCAATTCAATAGTAATCTTATACTTAAGATGCCTGACTATAATAACTATTTGTAAAATACTTTCTTAAAAATTGTATTAGGATTGATTTGACAAACAGTTTGGAGAAAAACAGCTAAATTTGAGATCTGTTATACACCAAAATCTTACTTCATAGAAACCAACTGAATTATTTTCATGGTGGATTTTACAAGTACAAAGGATAAAACACACACACACACACACACACACACACACACATTAAGTAGCTTCAATGCCTTCTAAATATAGCAAATCAAAACTTCCCCATATTCCTTGTATTCTTCAAAGAATATTCTCCCTTAAGATATTTTCAAGTAAATGGCGGTGAGATGTTGCCTCAAATTGAATGCTATCAACCAATGCGTAGGATTTAACATGGATTTGAGTACTTATAAGTTGAATGAGGTCAATATGCCACTTTTTAATTTTTGTATGGCTTTTCACTGCTATTGCTCCTCTGATGACTGTTAAAAATAGGATTACAGTGCATATTTTAATATTGTAGTCATGCTCCTGAAAATGTTTCTTAACAGTATTACTTAATGTGGAAAATAGATGGAAAATCACACAACCGTTCCTTAAATTCCTTGTTTACACGGACTGCATCAGGAGTTCAAACCTTAATGTGCACGCACACCACTTCCTTCACACCACTCTCTGGACTTTCCGGGTCCTTCTCTAAGCCATCCCTATAATCGTTGGCTTGTTTCACATGAAAATAATGAATTATCTTTGTTTATCAATCTGTTTGCACTCCATGAGAGGGTTTCATAAAAAGTAAAAAAAAAAAAAAAAAGCCCTGAAAATGGTTCTTTCACGTCAAAACTAGTTGTTCAGTCTGTGTTGCTGCCGCAGCCCTCTCGTTTCTACCCGCCTCCTTTTCCCTGGCTCCTGCTGGGACATCGCCTCTGATTTAGAAACTGGTACTTGGATTATGGAGAAAGGCTCAAGGCTTTAGGGGTTTGGTCCAGAGAAATCTGATTCCCAATTTCTCTAGGTTCACGTCTCTCTCCAGTGTAATTTTGTTCTCCTGAGATCCACTTTCCCATCTTAGAAATCTCTGCCTTGTAAATAGTCCTTTGGTGGCCTGCAAACTCATCCTTCTGTTTATCCAGCTCCTCTCTGATCCTTGGTAGGATCGAGATGTTGGCTTTGGGAATGGTATGGGTCAGTGTCAACATACTAATTTTGTTTGCTCTTCCAGGCTGGTCCAGTCAATACCTGAATATCAGATACCATTTCATTGAAAACCATGGTGTGACTAGGTAATATCATATTTATTACGTATACTAGCTCAAAAAACTCACTGCCATCAAGTTGATTCTGGGTTATAGCGACCCTATTAGACAGAGTTGAATGGTCCCTGTGGGTTTCTGAAACTGTAACTCTTTACCGGAATAGAAAGCCTCCTCTTTCTCCAGTGGTACCACGGATGATTTTGAACTGCGGATTTTGACCAATGTGTAATCCACTTTGCCACCCCATTTAAAGGGATCTATTTTCTGCCCTTGGTTTTTTAAAACACTCTTAGCCAACTGAGGAAAAAATGTTGATACCTGAAAAGGTAATATTCGCCATATCAGGTGAGGAGCTTGTGAAGGTCATTCAAAGCTATAGTTCACCTAGTGCTGTTCTTAAATTCTGTTTTCCCGGACTTCCATCTCAAAACTGCCTGTAAGAGTAAAAAGTATTATTATCTATATCTTACTACACTTCGTATAAATTCATATGTAGAGGTGAACACCTGCCTCTAGCTGAGTGGTTCTCAACCTTCCTCATGCCGCGACCCTTTAATACAGTTCCTGATGTTGTGGTGACCCCCAACTATAAAATATTTTTTGTTGCTACTTCAAAACTGTAATTTTGCTACTGTTATGAATTGGATGACCCCTGTGAAAGGGTCATTTGACCCCAAAAGGGGTTGTGACCGACAAATTGAGAACCGCTGCCTCTAGCTTATACTCAGTTAAACTTAGAAGTTTAGAAGTGAATCAACTGCCTCCAACCTGATGCGTGCAACCCATTGCCATCAAGTTGATTACAACTCATCAGGAACCCACTGGAGTGAGTGGAACTGCCCTCTGGAGCTTTTCCCTCACTGCTCTCCAGTGTCTGCTGAGTCACTGCTCTCCAGTGTATGCTGAGTCCCTGCTCTCCAGTCCATGCTGAGTCACTGCTCTCCGTGTATGCTGAGTCCCTGCTCTCCAGTGTATGCTGAGTCACTGCTTTCCAGTGTATGCTGAGTCCCTGCTCTCCAGTGTATGCTGAGTCACTGCTTTCCAGTGTATGCTGAGTTACTGCTTTCCAGTGTATGCTGAGTCACTGCTCTCCAGTGTATGCTGAGTCACTGCTCTCCAGTACATGCTGAGTTACTGCTTTCCAGTGTATGCTGAGTCACCGCTCTCCAGTGTATACTGAGTCACCGCTCTCCAGTGTATGCTGAGTCACTGCTCTCCAGTGCATGCTGAGTCACTGCTCTCCAGTCTATGCTGAGTCACTGCTCTCCAGCCCATGCTGAGTCACTGCTCTCCATTGTATGCTGAGTCCCTGCTCTCCAGTGTATGCTGAGTTCCTGCTCTCCAGTCTATGCTGAGTCACGGCTTTCCAGTGTATGCCGAGTCACTGCTATCCAGTCACTGCTATCCAGTCTATGCTGAGTCATGTTGCCCTAAGGGTTTCTGAGCCTGTCACTGTTTGCGGGGGTAGAAAGCCCTGTCGTTCTCCTGTGATGCAGCTGCAGGTTTCCACCCGTGGGCCTTTCTCATCGCAGTCCAGCGTGACCACTATACCATTAGGCCTCCTTCCTAGCGGGCTTAATAGGGTGTAAGTCTTAGTAGAAGCAGACTGTCACATCTTTCTCCTGCGGACCAACTGGTGGGTTTGAACAGTCAACCTTTCAGTTAACAGTTGAGTGCTTTAACCACTGTGCCACCAGTGCATGCTTCCAAAAACCAAAATTACATGTACTGCCATCGTGTGCACTCTGACTCCTAGTGACCCTCCTGTAGGGTTTTTGAGAATGTAAATGTGTACATTTAATAGGCAGCCTCATCATCTCTGGGTGCTTGGAGTGGCTGGTGGGTTTGAACTTCCAATCTTGCAGTCAGCAGCCCAGTATATATCCCACAGCTTCATCAGAGTTCCTTCCAGTGCATGCTAGGCTTCTTTTGTCTCAGTGACTGAAATACAAAAGCAAAGAAACTTCTATTTTACGTGTATCATTGTGGGGGGTTTGGCTCTCCCCTCCACCCCCACCCCCAGGGAAAACATCTGAAAGTCTGATCATGGCATAGTGGGACAAGAGGGCTTTCTCTTCCTCTTTCCGTGTGGAGTAAGGCCAGTTTAACTTGTCAATCACCTGGTGAGAGGAGGCAGGAGTGAGTAATGCACCCGCATCTCCGTATTTGTCTACTGGAATTCAGAGATGCCTAGTGTGGATGCAACCACAAGCATCAAGGGAGAGATAATATTCTGGCTTCTAGTACGTTCTGGGTGCAGAACTAACCACCAAAGGGGAGGTGAGAGCTGGTTCTGATCTCTGTATTTCACTGGTGTTTGTAGCTGCCTTTATCTGTGTATAAAGAAACAGGCCAACCTCTTGGAACTGCCTCACTGATAGCTCTATTCCAACATGGGCTGAAGAAAGAGGCCCAATTCTCTTGCTTCCCCTTGCTCAGCATTGACCACGAGCTATTTTGCCTTGATTGCCCCAGAACTCTAGATATGAAAGAAAAAGAAAGAAAAAATTGCTCTTGTCTCCCAACTTTTGGATCTCCAGGTTTGGGGACATGCTTCTTATGTTACATAGGATCTTACAACAGACTTTGGGGTCCCTATTCTCACAAGAAAGTTGTGTGAAGGCAACACCAGTGAAATTCATGATCAAGGAAGCATTCGTGCATCACTCTAATTGTTGGTGTCTCTTATGAAGGCAATGTGAACTAGACCCAACTCCTCTTTGGCTGAGTAAACACTCCTGATGTTTCAAGAAGGTAAAAGGCTTAATTCAGTCAGAAGAAAAAAAATGTGTGTGTGTGTGTGTGTATCCATGAGTACTGTATTAAATGTAGTCATATATTGTCTTCTAGCAGTTAAAAACCAAACCAAACCTGCTGAACCTCAGGCCGCTTACGGAAAGTTCCAAAGATTATATCAATCAGCTACTGCACAGAAAAAAGATGAGACTTTCTGCTCCTGTAGAGATTTACAGCCCTGGAAACCCAAAGGGACCGTTGTACCTTGATCCATGAGGTGATTATGAGTCAGAATTGGCTCAATGGCAGTGACTTTGGTTTTCATGGTGGTGCTATTGGGTAAACATTAGATTACTAACTACAAGATCAGTGGTTCAAACCAACAGCCCCTTTGTGGGAGGTAGATGATGCTGTTGGCATAAACTAGATATTAAAAGGGTCATTGTGATTTAAGATTGGGTTGATGGCAATGTTTTTTTTTTTATGTGTGTGTGTTTACTATTACTATTATTAACACATGTGTGTGCACACGTGCACATGCACATGCATGTGAGATGGAGTTTTAAATGAATATCTTTATATTGATATTCAGAATAAAAATACCCTTTAACAAGACAGTGAGAGTTAGGAAAAATATAATTCTCACATTAGGAAGGAATATTCAGAACAATGTCTTATGGTCTGTAAGATATTTTAATGTAAAAGTTTCAAAAGATTGTAACATTAGACAATACTTATTTAATTGGAAAAATTTTGCTTGACTTAAAAGTTTTTCACTGTCGAAATTTTATCTATTAGACTCATATCTCAGAATCTTCAGTTTAGACTCAAAATTTAGTCCGTAAACCATGCATTAACCAAGTCCTTTCAGGGCTTGGGGAGAATGTTTGTCTTCAATATTCTAGAAGCTTTATACATAAATGCAAATCTTGCAAGAAAAGACGTAGCCTGGAGATTGTACGTAAGGGGAAACATAAGTAAGGGAGGACCCAGGAGGGTAAAAAGATAAAGGAAGTGATTTTTTACATTGATGCCCCAGTGTTTAGTCCCTGCCTCTTTTTGTCTCTGTGATCTTCTCTTGACTATTGCTCCTTGTTTTCTCTCTGAAGTCATCTAATTAATCTTTTCCTCTGGAAAGTATGTAACAATAGTTCCGGATAATTTTGCTTCCTATAAAGCCACTGTATTATCTCTCTCAGGCAGGTTGCTATGTAAGGCTTCTTCCTCAGTAAGATATTCCAAATAGTATTCCCTGTGGTGAAGACCTCAGATTTCTGCCTAGCAGATGGGAGAACTTTTCTGGTATCTTTTTCCAATTATGGATTTTTCTGTTATATCCAACTAAACCTACTGACTGGTCCTTGGGTATGTGGACTGTACAGATTCAAAAGAAGATCTGCTTTCAACTGGATATAGTATTTTATGTGGAAGGTGATGATATCAGGGTAATACATATTTCTTAAGATATCATTGGGATCTACTAGATAGTCTCCCAGAGAGAAACGCGTGTGCATTCATTCACATAGAGGAATCACTATCTAGTGTGTTTTTATTTTTTCTCTAAAGGGCTTAAGATTTTAATGTTCTTTTTAAAAATTCAGTGTTTTATAATACATTATCATTTACAGTACCAGGGAATTTCTGGGCATAACTTTATGACAACTGAGGTTCATCACAAGGAAAAACTTGGACATTTTCCAGAGTCATTTGCTTTCAGATCTGATTCAGATTTCAGGATTTACCTTTTGCCAACCATCAGCTAGGATTTATGAACAAGTGATTCTGTTATCTATGTTCTAACTGTGAATATAGATACAAAGAGTGCTTTAATTAAGAATGATACCACAAATATATTTCCAAACTGAGAAGGGTAACTAAAAGGTACAGGATACTTCAAAGTAGGGCTTTTTAAAAGTTGTTATTAATATTGATCATAGGGGTAATAGGTATATCTTAAGTTTTCTATATCAGGGGTCTTAAAGGCTTGAAGGTAAACAAGCGGCCATCTAGCTGAGAAGCAACAAAGCCCACATGGATGAAGCACACCTACCTGTGTGATTACACGATGTTGAAGGGATCAATTATCAGGCATCAAAGAACAAAAAATCACATCACTGTGTGCTCACCTCCTCAATATGATCACTGAAGACAAATGGGCGCACAAGCAAATGTGGTGAAGAAAGCTGATGGTGCCCAGCTATCAAAAGATATAGCATCTGGGGTCTTAAAGACTTGAAGGCAAACAAGCAGCGTCTAGCTCAGAAGCAACAAAGCTCACATGGAAGAAGCACACCAGACTGTGTGATCATGAGGTGTTGAAGGAATGAGGTATCAGGCATCAAAAAACAAAAAAATCATATCATTGTGACTGAGGGGGAGTGCGATTTGGGGACCCAAAGCTCATCTCTAGGCAACTGGACATCTCCTTACAGAGGGGTCGCAGGGAGGAGACAAACCAATCAGGGTGCAGTGTTGCAATGATGACACATACAACTTTCCTCCAGTTCTAAAAGCTAGCCCCACCCTCACTGTCATGATCCCAATTTTACCTTACAAATCTGGCTAGACCAGAGGATGTACACTGGTACAGATAGGAACTGGAAACACAGGGAATCCAGGACGGATGATCCCTTTAGGACCAGTGGTGAGAGTGGCGATACCGGGAGGGTAGGGAAGAGAGGGGGACCCCATTACAAGGATCTATATATAACCTCCCCCCTGGGGGACGCACAATAGAAAAGTGTGTGAATGGAGACCTTGGACAAAGGGAGCGGGGAGCGGGAGGGAGGCGGGAAAATGAGGAGCTGATGTCAGGGGCTTACGTGGAGAGCAAATGTTTTGAGAATGATGAGCGTAACGAATGTACAAATGTGCTTTATACAATTGATGTATGTATGGATTGTGATAAGAGTTGTATGAGCCCCTAATACAATGATAAAAAAAAAAAGATTTATATATCACGTTTTCCGTGGCACAAAGATCCTAAAGAATGAGAGGAGGGTACGGGCCAGGTTACCTTCTCTTGTATTACATAAGAGGTCTCTATAAGCGCAAGATTCAGTTCTTCATGGTCTTGTCTAAATTTTGAAACCTTTTCATCTCTTCTGCTGTAACATAATGAAATCTAGCAGAACGTACTTAGTTCACCCAACTTTTCTGAGCACCTTTACATGGGTGACGTCTTCGGGCTTCTCTGCCTTTCCAGGCAGAGCGCTGCATCGGAAAGCGTCCCTGGGCCCCGGACTTATGTGCTCGAAGTGTTGTGCACTTCGGAATGTCCACACCTGCACAGCCTGATAGATGAAGCAGAAGGAAACTGGGAAGACTTGACTACTTTGCAAGATGAAATTAGCTTTGCTGCTTTGTTAATTCTGAAATGCGGTTATTGTTGCTGTGAGGGGCTATCAAGTTGGTCGTGTTGGAGCCCACGATTGCTGCCACTGTGCCAATCCAGTCAGCCAAGGCCCTTTTCTCACGTCCTCCCCGCCGCCGTATCAAGCAGGACGTCCTTCTCCAGGGACTGACCTCTCCTGAGAACAGTCCAAAATACACGAGGTTCCCCGTTTTTGCCTCTAAGGAACATTCTAGCTTTCCCTTTTCTTTTCTTTTAGCAGTCCATGCTATTTTCAATATTCTTCCCCATCAACAGACTTCAAATGCCTTGATTTTCCTTTGGTCTTCCTTATCCAGTGTCCAACTGTCACACGCATATGAGCTGACTGCAAACACTGTGACTTGGATCAGGCACACCCGAGTCCTCAAAGTACTCTCCTTGCTTTTCAACGTTCTGGAGAGGTTTTGTGCAGCAGATTACCCAATGCAGCTTGTCTTTTCTTCTCTGGACAGCTGCTTCCATGAGCATTGATTATGGGCCCAAGCAATATGAAATCTTTGACAATGTCAATCTTTTCTCCATTTATCATGATGTTACCTGTTGGTCCAGTTGTGAGGACGTTGGTCTATTTTAAATTGAGGTGTAATCCATACAGAAGTCTGTAATCCTCGATATTCATCAGCAAGCGCTTCAAGTCCTCCTCATTTTCAATAAGCAAGGTTGTTACGTGCATATTGGAGGCTGCCCAAAAGCCTTCCTAAAATTCTGATAACACAGACTTCTTCATAAACTCCAGCTTCTCTGATGATTTGCTCAAGGACTGCAGCCTTACATATGGATTACAACTCAATGTAAAGTAGACCCAAGTTCTTACAATTGGGGCTGAGAAAAAGAGGAAAGTCCTCAGAGAAATGGATTGACACAGTAGCTGGAACAATGACCTCAAGCACAGGCATAATTGTGAGGCTGGTGCAGGACAGGGCTATGCCCCATCTGTTGCAGAGTGGGTCAGAACCAATTTGATGGCACTAACAACAATAACAGTAGCAGAATGAATGAATATGGTGAAAAGATACAACCCTGATACACATCTTTCCTTATTCTCAGCCAGGCAGTATTTCTTCCTTCTGTTTTGACAAGTTCTTCTTTATCTGAGTACAATTCCACATGAGCACAATGAAGTGTTCTGGAAGGCCCTTCTTCTCATGTCTAGTCATGGTTTGTTAAGCCTTCGCAAAGTCAATGAAAAATGAGTGACCATCTTTCGGATATTCTTTACTTTCAGCCAAGATCATCAACTTCAGTAATGACATCCCTCATTTCATATCCTCTGGAATCTGGCCTGAACCACTGGTAGCTCCCTGTTAATGCACTGCTGTAACCATTGTCTAATGATCTTCAGCAAAATTTACTTGAACGTGATATCAGCAAGATTGTTCTATAATTTTTGCCTTCTGTTAGGTCACCTCTCTTTGGACTTCGTACAAATTTGTACCTCTTTTAGTCAGTTGGCCATGTCACTGTCTTCCAAATTTCTTGGCATAGACAAGTGCTTCCAATATTTCATCAACTTGTTGAACATTTCAACTGGCATTCCGTCAATTCTTGGAGCCTTGTTTTTGGCTAATGCTTTCAGTGCCGCTTGGTTTCTTCCTGAAACATGGAGTGTTGACTCATTCTTTTCCCTATAGTGACTGTTCATTCTTTCCAACTTCTTTGATGCTACCTGCCGCATTCAATCTTTTGCCCATAGACACTAATATTGCAACTTGAGACTTGAATTTTTTCTTAGTTCTTCCAGTTTACACAGATATGCTGTGTTCTTCTTCTTTGGTTTTCAAACTCTAGGTCTTTGCACATTCCATGATAATGTTTTACTTTTCTTCTCAAGGTTCCCTTTGAAATTTTCTGTTCAACTCTTTTTTTTGCCATTTCTTCCATTTATCTCAGTTCCTGGACAATTAAGAGCTAGTTTCAGAGTATCTCCTGCCATCCACTTTGATATTTTCTCCCTTTCCTGTCTTTTCAGTGAGCTTTCACTTTCTTCATGCATGATGCTTTTGATGTCATCACATAGCGCATCAGGGCGAGTGTGGGAATATTTGTTAATAATGAATCGTGAAAACATCTTGTTCCTGAAGTCATGTTTGTGCCTTAGAATTGTGGCTGCATTGGAAATGTATACACTTTTCCCTTTGGCATGCAAATAAAAACTGTTGAGAGGAACAGTTCGGGAGAATTTTATGTCTCTTGAATCCCTCTCTCATTCCCCTGTGACACAATCTCAAGTGTTGAGGACTTATTCCATGCCTCTCAGGGAGCTCCTAGTACTACACACTTGGGCCATTTCCTTCACATAAACTTCTCTCTCTCTCTCTCTCTCTTTCTCTCCGTGTGTGTGCATATCTGTGTGTGCATGTGTGTGTGCGTGCGTGTGTGTGTGTGTGTGTGTGTGTGCATAACTGGCTTGCTTCTCTAGGGAATGCAGTCTAAAACACTCAGTAAGTTATGAGAACAGTCTTTGATCCTAGACATAATGAATCTCCGGTGCACTTCTCAAACAACGAAGTGCTCTACGTCTGTGAAGCAGAAGCCACCCCAGAGCAGTGAGGTTTTGTTGTTGTTACTCTACTTCTCTACAGATTACATCAGTGGCTTCTTGTTCAACATGTCTTCATCAAGCTATCAAAGTCAAAGCACACATAAATATAAAAGGACATGTTTCCCAGTAAATTTTAGAAATTTAATTCTGGTAAAATATTAAATTTATGGTCACAAATAATTTTAACTGTACAATTTGGGGACATTTATTATATTGTTCTTATTGTGCAACCATTACCTGTATTCATTTCCAAAAGGTTTTCATCATCCCAAACAGAAACTCAGTGCCCCTTAAGAAATAACTGTTCACTTTGGTAGTGTACCTTTGTTGAATTACGAGATAGTCTATGGTTATTATGGACTTTTTCCAGGAATTGGTAATGCCAGTCATCACTTAGTGAAAGTTTCTTTCAGCTTTTTCTTTAAGAACTAAAAAAAAATAGTCCTATCTTTGGGGATATGATTTTAATATTTATGGGAAACATATATGGAAATTGCTAGTAGTTTGGGCTTAAATCAAGAATATATTTACTACTGACTTGACATATTCTGATTAATTTTGTGCCCGTGTAAGGAGAAAGTATTTGAACTGAAGATTGAGAGCTATAAACTCTGTAGGTTGGATTGTATGCACTCTAAATTTTCTTTGTCTAATCTTTATTAATTCGTGATGTCATGATCATGACTTTACTCTTTATGTGCTCAATATCTTTTAGAAAGTTAAAAAATGGGTTTTTTTCCTAAGCGCTATTTCAGAACAGGCCCATATAAGATTTTTTTCTCTCCAATTTATTTGTGTGATATCTTTATTGAAGAAAATAATCTAATTTGGGAAAACAACAGGCCACGATGTTTTACCGAGTTTATTTTTTGAATTTTGATTAATATTGTTCCTGTATTCCTAAACCAAATTTCCCCTTGCTTTCTATTAAATATTTTAGTTCTCTATTTGATTCATCACACTCTTCGACTGACTCATTCATTTTGTACTGGGATGCATGCTGATCCTCTCGCTCTCAGAAACAGTCAGGTGGTTGAAAATTGAAGAAGAAATGGGATGATTTATACTTACCACTGGCATCTCAGAGTTTACTCCCTACTATTTTGCCTTTGCATCAAAATAGTCAAATCCTTCACTGTGCTTTCTTAGCGGGTGCTGCCAGTATTCACAAATCCCGTGGATGTGCTTCTGATTTATTTATGCGGAACATTAAATCATTACCCATTTTTCACGGCGTAGTATGTCCTCCTGTTGGTGGTAACCTGAGTGCATACATGCTCTATTTTTTGAGGCTGAAATCCAAATTCCAGTCAGGAAGATAAATGTCAGGACCTGATTCAGATCGATGGGCTTTTCCCGTCAGTACTCTGTCTCTGCCATGGAAGTGTTCGAGAGGAAAAGCCTAATCTTTCTCTCAGATTTTCCTTCTCAAAGCGAGGAAAGGGCCCTACATTTCAGCTGTTCTGAAGGTTTTGAATAAGCAGTGAGAGTGTATTCATCTAATTCATTCAGCAGATGCTTACCCGGTATCTGCACCCGGGTGGCTAAGTCTTTAAGCACTGATGTCAAGCTGCTAAGGATCAAATATTATACAATTTATATAACTTGGGGTGATAGTAAAGATTTTCTTTCCAATGGTACAGATAGGAACTGGAAACACAGGGAATCCAGGGTGGATGATCCTTTCAGGACCAGTGGTGAGAGTAGTGATACCGGGAGGGTGGGGTAGAAAGGGGGAATTGATTACAAGGATCTACATATAGCCCCTCCCTAGGGGACGGACAACAGAAAAGGGGGTGAAGGGAGAGGTCGGACAGTGTAAGATATGACAAAATAATAATTTATAAATTATCAAGGGTTCATGAGGGAGCGGGGAGTGGGGAGGGAGGGAGTAAGATGAGAACCTGATGCCAGGGGCTTCAGTGGAGAGCAAATGTTTGGAGGATGAGGGCAATGAATGTACAAATGTACTTTACACAATTGATGTATGTATGGATTGTGATAAGAGTTGTATGAGCCCCTAATAAAACGATTAAAAAAAAAAAGATTTTCTTTCCAATCTGCTGGCCCAGGATTCTCAGTGGTTTGTCAGTTTTTATTGTTGTTGTTGTTAGGTACTATCAAGCCAGTTTCCACCCATAGCAACCTTATACATGACAGAATGAAACACTGCCTGGTCCTGCACCGTTCTCACTTTTGTTTCTATGTCTGAGCCCATTGTTGCAGCCACTGTGTCAATCCATCCTGCTAAGGCCCTTTCTCTACTCCTCCTCTATTTTACCAAACATGATGCCTTTCTCCAGATCCTGGTCAGGTCTGTAGTACTTGGATGATTTTATATCAACTTGAATTTTTATGTAGGGGTGGAATCCAGCTTGTCAATCAGGTCATAGCGTGATTGTGCCTCCCTGGGTGTGTGGCCCTCTGAGAACCTGGGAACCTCCCTCTCTCTACTGCTTTGCCTTCCTGCTTACTGGGACTCTGCCACTGACCCCGATAGCGGCCAGTGTCCTGCCGTGTTGCTACTGACCTTGTACCCACACAATTCTACACCTACCAGCCTGTGATTTTCCTCCTTTCTGCATCATTGCATGTGGCTATGTGAGTCTGAAGAGGCACTTATGGGCCCAGAGAGCCTACATAGACACGATATGTAATCTCATTAAGAATTAACTAACCTCTAATTAATGACGTCTTAATGTTTGAATGTTGCAGAAAGCATCAAAAAGAAGAAGGAAAGAATACACAGAGTCACTCTACCCAAAAGAACCAGTTGACATTCCACCATTTCAAGAGGTAGCGTATGAACAAGAACCAATGGTTGAAGGAAGAATTTTAAGCTCCACTGAAAGCATTAATTCCCAATTTCTCATTGAAAACACGAACAAAACCCTCCAAAATTATGACCAGAGAATCGCCCTGATAAATTGATTATATTTGTACATTTCAAACAATCAGCTTGATTCATTCTTGAAATTTAATTCTAACTAATTAACAGCACATTGGTCTCTGCTACCATTTATCTGGAAATACTGATGGTTAATTGAAAACTCTAAAATTTCCTTAGCAACAGTTCTATTGCCATATAAGTCACATATCATAAAACTCAATAGTTTGATCACATCAGAAGAGTTGTGAAATCATCCCCATAATCAGTTTTAGAACAGCTTCTTCATGTATGTACTCATTGCTATTACTTCCCCATTTCACCCAAACCTCCCTGCCATACCTACAAGAAACCATTAATCTAGTTATTGTATAGATTTACATATCCTGTATTTGATACAGAGAAAAAACATTTAAAATCAAATAAACAAAACTTAATAAGAATAACAACGTAAATCAAATAAAATCTTAATCAAAAAGAAAGTAAAAATATTAAAAACTAGAACAACTGTAAATGGGTATTAAGGGAGATCAAATGATAGAGTGCTCAATTTTAACCTAACTGCATCTGTACCAATTCACTTTCCAATACATTCTGCATCTAAGCAAGGCTAATTACTTCCCTGGTTCATGGTCCCAAGGGATTCACCAGGGGCTTAATCTAGGTGTATTTTCCCATCCGTATGTATTTTTTCTAGCTGAAACAGCTTTAAAACAGCTATCTAAAGAGCTCAAAAGAGAGATCAAAAGATATAGTATTATATTTTGGTCTAACTATATCTGCCATAATCACCTGTACTGTGCTCTCTGTCTGATAACAAGGCTATTCACATCCTTCACCTAGATCTCAATGTATTCACTGGAAGCATAATCCAACTGTGGACCCTTAAAGGGATTTTGGCCTTTCATTATCCACAGCCTTCTGCAGACCCGGTGTTCATAATTTAAGTTCTGAACTTAAATTCCCTTTTTCAGATGTGGATTATATTATTTACAATCTGTGGATCACACAATCTGGTGTGCTTCTTCCATGTGGACTTAGCTGGCACTTAAGTGGCTACTTGTTTGGGGCAAAAAAAAAGCTTTTAAGACCTCAGACACTATTCTTTCTAACAGCTGGGTACCATCTAGTTCTTCAGCACACTTTGATATAGCACTTATATCTTCAGTGATCTCTTCATGAGGTGGAGCATCAAAACAGGGGCATGTCATAAGAGATAGTTCTTTGGGTGGGGTTAGAATTAAGTGCAAGCCCAAATCCATAAATATATTTATGGTTAATATATGTCTTTGGTTTACCTTAGCAACATTATTGTCATTTTATGTTAGCGAATATTATCAACCATCATCAGGGACATCACTTACATCTCCATCAGATCAATGCTGACTCACAGAGCAACTTTATGGAACAGGGTAGAACTGCCTCACTCTCTGAGCCTGAAATTCTTCACAGGAGTAGAAAGCCATATCCTTCTGAGTGGAGATGGCTAGGTTTGAACTGCTGACCTGTGGTTAGCAGCCCAATAGATAATTATAACACCTTGATAGTGTCATTAGTGTAGCCAGTCGTATGGAATTTAAAACACTTTTGAGAAAAGGAAATTATATGTGTATAGGCTAGTTAATGAGTCACAATAGAGGAAGTGCTGACTTGTACAGGTTAAGCTGTTAAGTGAGTGGACTTATTTACACAATGGGGGTTGGTACTTGGGCAAATATTTCAATAATATTCGTTCACAACAGCCACACCTATCAGATTAATACATGTCATAATGAAATAAGGAGCGCTGAGGTAGTTAGTTTATTGTGCCAACCTGGCCAATAAACTCAGGTGGGGTTAATTGAAGGGCAGAGGGATAAATGGCTCTTTGAGCCTCGCATTTCTAGTTCTCAGGTCTCTTGCTTTGTGATGGTCAGATCAGGGTGCAGCTGCCTTAACCAGTTCCCTGCTTCCGCTGGGAAGGCTCACTTCCTCCAAGACATCCCTGAGGAGAAGCCACATGGACCTAACCCGATGCAGCCCTGGGTGCTGGAGCAGCCATGTGAAGACCCCTGCCAGCGCTGAGATGCTTACATGCTCACTGATTCAGCTTTCCTCCTGCAGTCGGAGTCCTAGTGTGTGTTTAGTGAGATGGAGGAGGACTTTGTGGATTGGTATGGGACATATGGGTGAATGGTTAATGTTGGACTTGTAGGCTTGGGCAGCACTGGGTTGGGATGTTTTCTTGATGCGCACTTACCTTTTATATAAAACTCTCTCTTATACATGAGCTTCTGTGGATTTGTTTCTCTAAAGGATCCAGACTAAAACAAGGGCATTAAACTAATAAGTATATAGTAGTTCGTAGCCATCATTCACTGGGCATCCTCAAGCCAAGAAAACTGGACCACAGTCCAATAACTGCCAGTTCTATGATCCTGGGCCAGCAGTCACCTGCTTCTCCTTTTGGAATTCTAGTCCAATGGCTGCAGGTGAAGAACAACTAAAACCTTGACAGTACAATCCATGTGCTAAAGTCAGGTTCGAATACCTAGCTCCAAAGCAGTGAAGTGCAAAACCGTCTTTTCCAAGTTAGTACAGTTAAGAGAGCTGTCTGTGATCATAAATAAGATGCTAAATACCTCTCCCAGCCCCGTATTTTAATGAGAGCATGGCAGAGAAACCGGGTCAATGTTGAACTTTACCCTAGCCCCAAGATTCCTCTGGAGAGAGGTCAGGACAAATGGAAAATGTCATGGAAATGAATATTCCAACCACAAGTGAAGTTACCTCTAGTGATTGTGGCTGTGTTGTTAGGTGCCACAGAGTTGGCCCGGACCCACTGTGACCCCAGGAACCAGAGAAGGAAACACTCCCTGGCACCGTGCCATCCTGTTGTTCCTATGCTTGAGCCCATTGGTGCCGCCATTTCACCAAGCACGATGTCCTTCTCCAGGGATTGGTCTCTCTGGATGACTCATCCGAAGTATGTGGGAGGGAGTGCCATTCTCATTTCTAGAGAACCCTCTGGCCTTACTACTTCCAAGACACATTTGCCTGTTCTTTTGGCAGTCCGTGGTACCTTCAATATTTTTTTCCACACGCATCTCTTCTTTTTTTGTCTTCCTTATGCAGGTCTAGTGCAACAGATTTACCCAGTACCCTGCATCCTTAGTAATTAGAATAGTCGTAGTTGAGAAATTGCTATATCTAAAGAGTCTTTAGCCCAAGACATTAAATTAAATTATAGAAATGTAAGTGGTAATAATGATAGAGGATAAGAAAATTGTTTTACATTTATTGACTCAGTTCCAGGCATTAATGTATGTGCTAAATGTCGTTCATGTCTCCCATTTGTTCTGCCCAGCAATCTTAAGAAGTTCCAACAGCTCTCCCCATTTTATGGAGGAGAAAATTTCATTTGAATTTTTCATAGGCTACACAGCTAGTGAAAATGAAATCATGAATTTTAAACCCGATTTTTCACCCTCCAAAGATCTTTACCTATTTTGGGATAAAATATCGTGCCTAAGGCCTAAAGAGCACATCCATTTCCTGACTCCTAGTCTAATGTGTTTTTTCCCTCATCTTGCCATACTATTTGAAGATTGCTGTGCTAAATTATTGATCCAGAATCAATCTACTGAGTCATCAACTCCATGGATCATTTAAAATTGTTCCCAAAGAAAGGACACGTGTAAGTGTGGCTGAAAGCATGCAAGAAGCGGTTTTAAGGAAAGTCCTAAATGGGAGTGAATAGCTACATCTAAGAGGGGCAAGAAAAAAGGACTTGTTTTATGTGGTATACTGAGACTTATCAGATGTTGTTATAAAGTACATCAGTCTTCCTTGTGGTCTGTGGAGTGAAGTTTAAGGTTAAACAAATAATGATCTACTTCCTAAAAGTTTTCATTGTTGTTGTTGGTGGTGTGCGCAGGGTGTGTGGGGGTTGGGGGGTGGGTGCTGACCCAGCCTATTGCTGTCTCAGCAAGAATATGCATGTGCTTGTGTATGATGCTCCCCAACAAAGCATTACAGGCACAACTTCGCACAAAGCTTGTACTAGTTCCTGGGCAAACCCTCTATGTTTACATCTTGAATAGTAATTGATGGTGCTATTGTGCTTGCAGAGCTATAATTCACTCCAGAGTTTTCCGCTGACTCTATACATTGCAACAATATTATCTAAATGCTTTATTACCAGCTTCAAACTCCGGAGGCTAAATTTAAAGCTCTGGTGTATTCACTCTAAGGATATGTATTTGTTTCCTCAAATCAGAGGACAAAAATGGCTTATAAGATACATGGAATTGTTATTCAAGGGTTTAGATTTTTGTAGGATAAGGATGGTGAAGAGCTTCTGAGTTATAGGCTAACTTTCAGATTTCCATGACAATGAACAAAATGAGCTCTTAAGTCTTTTATATGGTTATACATCATAACTGTTGTGATTGAAAATGAAGGAAATCCAATGTAGAGATAGGAAATTACTGGTTACTGTAACGGGATGTGATACAATTAGACTATAAAGGCCCATGGGGCTTTAGCTCACACTTTTCTCCTGACTTTTCTTTTCCTATGAATCTGATCCTCTTTACCTCCCAGCAGGGCAGCTTAATTTATACAGCGGGCATAAAAAACCCTGAATTTCAGACATTCCACTCTCATGATACTTTTTTCCTCATTTATAGTTAGTAATCCATGGCAAAGTAACTTGATTGACTCATTTTAAATCAGATGCCTGTCCCAAGACCCCTCAAATGTGGTCAGAGGTACCGTCAGTGCTCCAAAGGGTTACCAAGGTTGTAAATCTTCAGGGAAGCAGACAACCACATTTTTCTTCTGCAGACTAGCAAGTAAGTCTGAGGGCTCCTTTCCAAAAGAATAGGAGATGAGACTTACTTTGCTACTATCAAACCAACCAACCAACCAACCATCCAACAACCAACCAACCAGCCAGCCAACCAACCAACAACCAACCAACCAACCATCCAACAACCAACCAACCAACCAACCAACCAACCA
>NW_022103968.1:47967083-48000263 GCF_000313985.2 Echinops telfairi | reverse complement strand
CCAGCCAACCAACCAACAACCAACCAACCAACCAGCCAGCCAGCCAGCCAGCCGGCCACCAACCAACCAACCAACCAACCAACAATGAATCAAACAAAGAGAAATGCCATGTCTGGACATAAAGATCAGCAGCCAAAAAGGGGCGCTTGAGCCCAAGAAAAGATTGATTACAAAACCTCTCCTACATTCTTCCTCAAACTGTAAGCTGCCTGTGGAAATGAACCAAGCTGCCTTGAGACATATGGTCAGCCTTGAAACATATAAACCAGAGAAGGGTCAGACATGAATGTTGTGGAGGGTGTACGGATTACAAATGGTATAAAGGATGTCAACCTATGATTGGAACACTAAGAAAATAATACATTAATTCAAAAAGTTATGGTGTAAAACAACACAGCAAAAACATTACCTATTTTTTCATTTGTAAAATTGTCTTAAAATACAAAGAAATAGAGCATCATGTCATTGGTTGGGTGTTTAATCAGACATGTAAGTAGTCTTGAGGATGGAATGTCACAAACTACAAACTGATGAACAATTTTAAGAACATAAGGCTTTTCCAATTTCCCTTAGCAAATGAATAGACAAACTGTTTTTGACACTGTATATCTGGATAAGGCACCTGTTAGCTCCAGGCAACAGCATAATGCTACTTTTCACTGGCACAGAGCCTTTCATATCAGAGCGTTTCACAAAGGACACCTGGGTGGCGGAGACGTTATCCTCAATTGTTAGAGCAAGGACTCTGTACAGATATGATTGGGAACACCGGCATGTGTTAGGAGTATCCTCTGAGAGTGTCGGCTTCATTTTGTTTGGAAGATAAAATCTTTTTAATCCTGTAGCTTGCCCTCAAGACAAAGGAGTCCTCGTGGCATAGAAGGTTATGCATAGGGCTGCAAACTGCAAGTTCGAAACCACCAGCTGCTCTTTAGGGTCAAGATGAGGCTTTCTACCACAATGAAGATTTCTAGACTCAGACACCCACATGGGGCAGTTAGGTCTGTTCTGTTCTACAGAGTCCCTATGGCTTGGAGTGGGTTTGATGGCAATGAGTTGAGTTTCGTTCTCAAGAAAATGTTAATTTCTTGCTTTTGTAATGTTTTTCCCCATCGACATACAGAAGGGAACATTGAAATTGCTTGTGGTCCTTTATTATCTCATCTGAATGACTAAGTTACCAATATGGAAGAAATTTTTTTCTTCATACATACATGACTATCACTTCTGTTGAGATATAATTCACGTACTGTACAATTCACCTAAAGTGTACATTTCAATAACTTTTAGAATGTTTACAAAGTTGCATAAACATAATAAGGTGGTTCAACTCTTGAAGTTGCCTTCCTATCTTTCAGGTTGCAGAGTTTGAAAATCTGACATAAAACTGGAAGAGCGATAATAACAGCAAAGGAACAGCAAAAATAATAGTTTCAATCTGTGTGGTGCTTTCAATTATATCACTTCATTCAAAGATACTACCTATTAAACAAACTCAAAATACACACTGCCATTGAGTCAAAACTGACTCATAGCAATTGTTTGGAACAGAGAACTGTTCCATAGGGTTTCTGAGAAGGGAATTCTTTGCAGGAGCAGACAGCCTCCTCTTTTTTCAATGCTTCAGCTGGTGGATTTGAACTACTGACTTCAGAGTTAGCAGCCCAAGTACCCACTATGCCATCAGGGCTATTGAATTATTATACAAGACAGGTGTCATATGTAACATAATATGTCCAAACTAAAACTAAGTGGCAGAGCTAAGATATGCTCCATAACAAGTGAAATTTTATAGTGCCATCTCTTGCTACATCAAGGAGTGTGTTCACTGTATGTTAAAGAATGAGTCACTCTATGGAATTCATTGGTCTAATATTTTAGTCAATGTAATTTCTTCTAACTTCATTTACTATTGTGTGCCTGTCTTGTCCAATCAATCCTTTAGTGTTTGTTTAAAATGGTAGCTACTCTATTCCTATCTGTACACGTTTTCTAAAGTGCCTCACTTTATCAAGATTTTATTTCTAAAACAGCAACTATAAAATAGAAGGAAAACTGCTTTTTCCGAGGGCAGGATTTTACTGAGAAAAAGTTCAATGAGGTGGTGTGAGCAGATGCTTTTCAATGTATTCCTTGACCCTGAGAAAGAAACATTTAAAAACCTGCTTTTTTTACGGGCCGGGCTGTATGGTGGCCAGCTCAGAAGACAGTCAGAGCATGTCAAAGTCTTTTTATTTTTGTTTAGTGAGAAAGAAAAGTGGATTCTTAGAAAATACAGATATTTTAGTTGAGAATATGTTAAGAGACACATCTTCGATCTAACTTGTGCACAGTTTTATTAATATATCATGCAAGCCCTGGTGGTCTAGTGGTTACCTGTTTGGCTGCTGACTTCCAGCCAGCAGCGTGAGGCTACCAGACAGTCCGAAGGAGGAAAATGGGGCTTTCTACTTCCATGACAGAAGGGACAGTCTGAAGGGAGACAGCAGACAGTGTAAGATATGAAAATAATAATAATTTGTGATTTATCGAGGGTTCATGAGGGTGTGCAGGTGGGGGAGGAAGAAAAGAATGAGGCATGAGGCTCTGATACCATGGGCTCAAGTAGAAAGAAAACGTTTTGAAAAGGATGATGGCAGCAAATGTACAAATGTGCCTGACACGATGGATGTGTGGATTGCTATAAGAGATGTAATAGCCGCCAATAAAATGATTTGTTAAAATTAAAAAAAGAAAGCGACAGACTGAAATTCACAGGAGCAGTTCTACCCTGTTCTATGGGGTTGCTCTGAGTTGGCCTTGACTATGAGTTTGCAGTGGGTTTGCTTTTCTATTTATTATTAAGAAAAGGTTATAATGATTATTTAAAAATATATTTTGAGAGACATTTTACTTAACATATAAGGCCTTCATAATTGATCATTAACACTATTTAATAATTTATCTTTACTTTGTTGGTGAAAGGTGGAAAACTGAGGGTCCGGATGAGAAAGTAAATGGCCAAATTCTCTTTGCTCATAATCACAGGGTCTGCTGGGGGAAGGCTCTCAGGGTTATGAGATAGAAACGACTCGCAATACACATTCTCAGGACTGAAAATCATCCCCATTACAGCACTTCATAAAGGAGCTAGCATAAAAGATACACTATGTGCCTGGAAGTTATCTGTAGTTAAGAGCAATCATCCTCTCTTGTCTGTCCCACTCTAAAGTGTGGCGACTCCCTTCTGATATATCCTTCTGAAATGAATCATGAATTCTTCCCCTGGGGAGGGCTAAAGGGCATGGAAGGTTAGTCTGCGGACTCACTCTATTGCCCATTCACTCTATTATGTGTTCATTCTACTATGTGTATGATTGTTGACAGATCCATAAGCTCCATGATTATATACACCCATTGAAAAGTATATACGCTCTCTTGATTCTGATATTGGGACGAGCCCCTGGCTATCTTATTTTCCATAATCACATATGTCGATCCTTAGGGCCCATTCAGTTGTGGGGCTGGGTCACAGAGTGACTCAGTATGGATAAAATCAGCACTTCAAATAAGACCTTTGGAGACTCTGATCTATGCTTGTTAGTTGTAATATTCAGCTCTCTATTAAGAAGAACTTAGCTTTTATTGGGCTTTGGGAGAAAGGCGACTTTCTCTCTCTTTGTGCAAGCACCGGTGGTGAATAGACGTGTGGTATAATGTTCAGCTCTCAAGCCATATTATCACTGTATGACAGCTTAGAAACCAGGTAAACTGTGCCAGCCACGTTAGTTAGTGACCTCCTGTGGGGGAGAGGGCAGGAAGGACATTTCAAGACTACTATAGCTTAAGATCATTGGAGACAAGTTTTCCTGAAAGAAAACTAAAATTTCATTTTCCCTAGAATATGATCTGCACATTCTCCTTTAAAGATTTTCATGGAAAGTAATGTTCTCAGAATTTCCATTTTACTTATGTGGCATCTATAATCAGTTTTTAACCAAATATTACTTTATATTTATTCCTTGAAATTTAAGCACCTTTTGGGAAAAAGAAATACAAAAGCAAAAGGGGTTGCTAGCTCCAGTTCCCAGAGACCTACGAAACAAAGACTCCTTGAAAGAATTCAACTTTCGTGCTTATTTCCTCGTAGATGCTTGCAAAGTTTTATTTATTGATAATATTGACAAGTGTACATAAACGAATAGTTGACTCACATTTTTATCTATAATAAATTTGGAAAATAGTCCTACAGTTGAAGGCATTGAAGTCTTTCTTCTAGGTGATAGAAAATGGTACCACACCTTTTATTTACACATACACTTGGAGGCAGAAAGAGTAGATAAGTCAGACATGCAAGTCACTTATCACTGTAATTGTGGGTCATGTGTCCAGGCAGTGGTGAATATTGGCTTCAGAAGAGACAGCTACCAAATTTGTTCTTCAGGCCCCAGAGCTCCTCTCAGACTAAAGATAATGAGAATTTCTTGTATCTATAAAATATTTATTCCTTGAGAAACCTGCCTCTGTGTGTGTGTGTGTGTGTGTGTGTGTGTGTGTATGGTGTTTGGAATCTTTCTTATATCCGTGAGTTCTTTTACAACAAACCTTCATTTATAGAAGTACATGCTTGTGTGTATTTTCCTTGCAAATTGCAGTAGTCAAATTTACAAAAAAAATCAGTGCAGACATTTACTTGGAAGAAAATAACAAATGTTTATATTCACTACATTTGGAGACAATGCATTATTCTTAATTTTCCATATTGACACATATTTTTAGTTGTTCACAAAGGTTGCTTTCTAGCATGAATAAACTCATACACCAGACTTATCAATGTGCATGACCTGGCCCTATGTTTTGAGTCCATTTTCTATGCTTTTATTGCTACTCTTGGTTGTGAAACAATATCATTTCAAATCGGTATATTTGCATAAGGAAAAGAATCAGAATAATCAAATTTATATTCAGGTATTTAATTGCTTCAAACATTGTATCTGAAGCCTAAATTAGAATTATGATAGATACATTGGCATAAATAATACCTAAGAGGTTTATTTCTTTCTATAGCCTTTATAATGCTGTATCATTTCTGTCTTCTGTGAAATAAACCTTTTCTAAAAAAATGTATGATTTTTCTCCTTTTTTATTTTCTACATAGTTGGCTCTGAGTTCTTCTCCAAGACTAATCTGGCTTAGTTTGCTAAATCATAAATTAGAGGTAATCACTTTCTATTAGCTTATGGGCAGCATTATGCAGAAATATAATGAATTTAATATAAATGCTTCATTTTAGGCAGTTGATATACTCCTACAGCTCTCTATTTAAAGCTGGTCTAAGTCATACTTTTGAAAGAATTTTTTAAGCACAATGAATTGTATTTAAATGTAAATCCAGTCTTATGAAGCTTAGAAAATATAATTTTTAGACACAAAGAAATTTGAAAAGATAATGAAATGAACTGCTACAGCAGAGCAGTAATAATCCTTCAAGTCTTAATTAGAGACGAGGTGATATTACTCATTCAGAAAGTGTTATAGTTTTGACAAATTCAGACATAGGTTAATTGTCATAAAGAAAAAAGTAAAGAAAAAGCATGAAGTTGTCAAATTCATGTAAAAGGAAGAAATTAGCTGATTCAAAGGAAAACAACTGATGGCTATTTATAGAAGTTCCCTTTTATAACATATTCATTGTTTCATGACTTTCTTTCTGCAATATTGAATTCCAATAACAGATTTAGTTTTATTTAGAAGGTTAAAACTACCTTATTGTTGATTATATAGACTAACTATATCCCGGTCAATAGTCCCTTTAAAAGGGCAGTGGGCTACCTGCATGTTTGTACTTACGTGCAGATGACTGGAGGGAACCACCGAAGAGAGCTCAGAGAACCAATCATTGGAACTACAAGACTGTAGCATGTCGAGAAAATATTTTCGTGTGTTTCTGCAGAGTTGGGCTTTTTGAGTAGATTTGATAGAACACTTCCAACCGTAAGCTGTGAGCAAGTTTGGGGAAGTTGATTACAACTGTGCAGACTATGTCCAGATACAGTTTCCTGACTCCAGAGATCGCTGAAGCGATATTGACGCTTGAAAGCTTGTAGACATCTCTAGGTTGTAAAAATCAGAGATGGGATGTGAGGGCTTATCTGAGCCTTGGACACAAGTATTTACACCTCAGACATGGAATGAGAACTCAGAGTCTCTTCATCCTTCCTCCAAAGAACAAAGGATTGTCTTCCTCAATTGCAGAATGGCATGGGTTATGTTAGCTGCTGTCAGGCTGTCTCAGACTCATGGTAACTCTTTATATGAAAGAACACAATTTTTACAGGTCCTGCACTGTCCTCCTAATTATATTTTTGTTGTTGTTGAGCCCATTGTGTCGGCCTCTGTGCCAATCAATCACATTGAGGCTTTCTTGTTTTTTCTGCCGATCCTCTGCTTTATCAAACTTGATGTCCTCCTCCAGGGATGGGTCCCTGCTAATAACACGTCCAAAGAAAGTGTGATAAAGGTTTGTCTTGTCTTTAAGGCCTATTTGGTTATACTTCCTCTGGGACCAATGTGTTCATTGTTCGTCAGGTTTAAGTCAATATTCTTTACCAACACCACAATTTGAATGTCTTAATTCCTCATTCTCCCTGAAGATATATACCATGGCTTCGGTCAAGTGAATCTTAGTGACATAAAAGTGATATCTTTTCTTTCTAGGACTCTAAAGAGTTCTTTTTGTAGCATATTTTAAATTGTTATAAATACATAATAAATACATAGATGGCATGGAGGCAGCATCTGACATCCTCTGATTTCACAAGACGGGAGGAAGGAGAATTAAACTCCTCATCAGGTTGATGCCTATGAGTCAATGTCAAGCAAGTTTCTCTTCCCCAAATGTCTTTATCAATTCTGACATCAATCATTCCTCCCCCAGCATGTTCTAAACTCTGGATTCAATAATTTGTTGCAATGGCCTCAAGAATTCACAGATAACATTTACAATTATGGGGTACGTTAGGGAAGTTATCAGGTTACAGCTCAGGGTCAGAAATACACAAGATGTAGTTCTTTAATTGGGACAGCTTCTTTTCAGCTGCAGACATGCCTCTCTCTTGTCTAAGCCTCTCAGGCATGTATGCGGTTTTCTGCTCTGCTTGAGCAAAAATTACAAAGCTCCTTTAGCACTGCCGATAAATTCTCTAAGGGCACACTATTCTTCCATAAACCTCAGACAGAAGTCACTTAGCTCTAGCATTCGGTCAGGAAACATAGCTCTCTGCATCAAGCTTTTCGTCATCTGCCTACTTGGGATTTGTTTTTTTTTCCTTTTAATCATTTTATTAGGGGCTCGACAACTCTCATCACAATCCATACACACATCAATTATGTAAAGCACATTTGTATATTCATTGCCCTCATCATTCTCAAAACATTTCCTCTCCTCTTAACCCCCCAGCATTAGGTCCTCATTTTTCCCCTCCCTCCCCGCTCCCCACTCCCTCATGTGCCCTTGATAGTTTATAAATTGTTATTTTGTCATATCTTGCCCTGTCCGACGTCTCCCTTCACCCACTTTTCGGTTGTCTGTCCCCCAGGGAGGAGGTCACATATAGTTCCTTATAATTGGTTCCCTCTTTCCTACCCACTCTCCCTCTACCCTCCCTGTTTCGCCACTCATAGCACTTGTCCTGTAGGGCTCATCCGCCCTGGATTCCCTGGATTTTCAGTTCCTATCTGTACCAGTGTACCTCCTCTGATCTAGCCAGACTTGCAAGGTCGAATTCGAGTCATGGTAGTGGGAGCAGGGAGGAAACATTTAGGAACTAGAGGAAAGTTGTATTTGTCATCGTTGTTATATCGCACCCTGATTGGCTCATCTCCTCCCCGAGATCCCTCTGCAAGGGGATCTCCAGTGGCCTACTAATGGGCTTTGGGTTTCCACTCCACACTTCCCCCATCATTCACTATGGTAAGATTTTTTGTTCTGATGATGCCTTATACTCGATCCCTTCGACACCTCGAGGTTGCATAGGCTGGTGTGCTTCTTTCATGTGGGCTTTGTTGCTTCTGAGCTTGATGGCCGCTTGATTACCTTCAAGCCTTTAAGACCCCAGACGTTATACTTTTTGATAGCCGGGCACCATCAGGTTTCTTCGCCACATTTGCTTATGCTCCCATTTGTCTTCAGTGATCCGTTCGACACCTCGTGATCACACAGGCTGATATGTTCTTCATACTTGGGATTTGTTATCCTGCATAGTCTATGAGCCAGAAGTCTGACATCTTACCTGCTAATCTTGAGATTCATTAGCCTTCAGAGCCTGTGTGCTTATTGTCTCAACTGCTGATCTTGGATTAGTCAACCTCTGCAGTCACATGAGTCAGGAGAAGCCTCTAACCTGACAACTGACCCATGCACTTGTTAGCTTTGTAGTTGCATGAGCTATTTACTTGAGATAAATCTCAATCTTTTTATCTTTATCTATATTTAACTCTAAACCCACGGCCATTGAATTTATTCTGACTCACACAGACCCAATATATACAGGACTTCCTCAGATGTAAACCTTTTTTTTTCTTTTAAAAATTATTATTTTTTAAAAAGAACCACTTAATTGAGAGCTCTTACAGATATTATAACAATCCATAATTCAATTAGATCAAGCATAATTGTACAATTTCTGCCACCATTAGTTTCAAAGCATTTTTTTCTGGAACTCTTGATGTCAGCTCTCCTTTATCCCCTTCCTCCCTCCCCACCCTACCACCAGGTACCCTTATTATTGTATTATATACTATATATTATTACTGACATATCTTACACCATCCAATGTATCCATTCACCTACTATTCTGTTGTTTGTTTCCTTTGAGTGTGGTTACATAGTCATCATAGCTATTGGTTCCCTCTTCCCCCTTTCCCCCACTCTCTTCCCATACCCTCAGGGAATCTTTGCTCTCATTACTGTTTCTCAAGGGTTTATCTATCTGGAATTCCGTGCATTGAATGATCTTAATTATACCTATGTTTAGAAATACACCTATATATCTTTATAAATTTACTTATATATGTATCTGAAAAGCTTCAAGTAGTATTTAAAAGAAACAAATTAACTTTGTCAAAATGTGTGTGGGGTGTGTGTGTGTGTGTGTGTGTGTGTGTGTGTGTGTGTGAAAGTTGGATATAGGTCATATCCCCTGAGAAACCTTAATCCTATCAGCAAATTTCCCCACCTTCTTTTATACCCAGACCCATCAGGAAAAAAGGAAATACACCCAACTTGTCAGGTCCCACCCAATTGTGTGTAAATTACAAAGACTATAACTACAAGATTCATTCAAATAAATAACTGCATCACAGTATAACACAATATTTTGCCAATTTGGTGGGTATTTTTATGTATACAATCAAGTGGCATCAGTTACATTAATTACATTGTGCAACCAGGTCAAATATCAATTGCCAACTTTTCTATCATAATAAACAGAAGTTCAGTACTCCCTAAGCAAGGACTCATCCTTTTTCTTCTTAGTTCTAACCTGGTCTTTAAAAATTCAAACTCACTGCTATCAAGTTGATTCGGACTTACAGCTACCCTCTAGGACAGAGTAGAACTGCCTTGGTGGGTTTCTGAGACTGTAACTCTTTATAGGAGTAGAAAGCCTTGCCTGTCCCCAAGATCAGCTGGGAGCTTTGAACTGCTGACCCTGAGGTTAGCTGCCCAATGCATAATCTTTGTTTATATATTTGTCTATTCTATATACTTTATAATTAAATATTGAATGGTGTAGGATAAATCAAGAGAAGATGGAAAGAATGTGCAGTATAACTGTACCAAAAACTGTACAAGTCAGCATTCTATCATGTCAATAGGAGGCAAATGAGCAAGGACCAATGATACTGAAGGAAGAAATTGAAACTGTGCTGAATGCACTAGCCAAAAATAAGGTTCCAGGAATTGACACAATACCCATCAAAATGTTTCAGTAAGCTGAAGAAGCTCTGGAAGCATTTAGTCAACTATGCCAGGAAATTTGGAAGACAGCTATTTGGCCAATTGACTGAAAGAGATCTATCTATGTTTGGTGACCCAACAGATTGCTCAAACTATAGGGCAATATCATTGATATAGTACACAAGTAAAAATTTGTTTAAGATAATCTCCAAACAGTTAAGACAGTATATTGACAGGAACTGCCAGAATTTCAGGCCAGATTCAGATGAGGCCATGGAATAATGGACATCACTACTGATGTCAGATGGATCTTGGTCAAAGACAGAGAATACCAGAAAGATGTTTACTTGTGTTTCATTGACTATGAAAAGGTATTCAACTGTGTGGACCATAATAAACTGTAGATAATCTTGAGAAGTATGGGGATTCTAGAACACTTCAGTGTGCTCATGAGGAACTTGTACATGGATCAAGAGGCAGCTGTGCAAGCAGAACAAGGATATAATGTATGATTTAAAATAAGGAAAGGTGTGAGTCAGGGTTGTATCCTTTCACCATACTTGTTCAATCTGTATGCTAAATGAATCATTATAGAAGCTAGCTTACATAAAGAAGAAGGTGGCATCAGGACTGGAGGAAGCTTATTAACAACCTTCGGCATGCATATGGTACAACCTTTTGCTTGCTTAAAATTTGGAGGACTTGAAGCATTTGCTGAGGAAGATCAAGGATTGTAGTCTGCAGTATGGATTATGACTCAATGTCAAGAAAATCAAAATTCTCAAAACTGGACCAATAGGTAACATCATGATAAATGTAGGAAGGATTGACATTGTCAAGGATTTTGTCCTGCTTGGATCCACAATCACTGCTCCTGGATGCAGCAGTCAAGAGATCAAGAGATGTATTGCATTAAGTAAATCTACTATTCAAGACCTCTTTAGAGTGTTGAAGAGCAAGGATGATCCTTTGAGGACTCAGGTGCCCCCGACCCAAGCCACGATAGTCTCCATGACTTCATATGGATGCGAAAGTTGCACATTGAATAAGGAAGAGCAAGCAAGAATCGATGCATTTGAATTGTGGTGCTGGAAAAGAATATTATCAAACAGGTTCTCCATAATACTTACAAAAGAGATGACTCTGTAATATTTGACTTCTTAATTTTTAGTCTAATTAAATTTGATTTAAAATCGGTTGTGATTATCAAGGGCATTACCATGTGATGTCACTGGAAGAATTCTTAATTTTATCTTATAGCTGTAGTTCATAGCTTGGGTTGCAATTCTACTTTTATAGAAATTAGTTATGATATTATCGATACTGTTATTGACTGATCAATAACAGTATTGATCAATACTGTTGACAAGTTTTCAATTTGTAGAATATTGTCTATTGCAACTGGATTTTAACAAAATATTTGTACGGTTGTATTTAGCCACTTTCTATAAGTTTTATGTTTAATTTCATAAATACTAAGCACTACTAATGTCCATCCTATAAGAAAGCAATAGCCATTAAAGCAACATGTCTAATAGTTTACTTTTATTATGTGGATCTTGCCTTTTGCTAATTACTTCCAGCTGGAAAAGAAGGTATAATTTCATGGTCTGACTCCAGTGGATTAGGGATTGAATTAGCCCATTTTCTTTATAAAGTCAATGAAATCAATCAATTTAAAATTAAACTTTTAAATTAAAATTAAACTTTAAAAAGAGATGTTGATTTAAGTGCTATAGAGAGTATTTTTGAGATTTCTTCTTCCCCCACTCCTACTGAAATATCTGCTATTTGATGGTGTGGAACAGGATCTCACAGCTAGAGCATAGTTTCACTTTCCAGTCTCTGGTAAGAAATCCTATTAGCAAACTATTTAAAACAGACCTAAGATGTAACTTCAAAGCATTTATATTGAGTAAAACATAAAGTTATTGAAGAAATGTGTCAAATGTACTTCACAGGAAGTGTCTCTTTGCACTGAATGAAAAATATTCAGAAGTCATGCATATTTATGGAAGTGGCAATGCCGCTTACATTCGGTAACATTTTATATTGCAGTGATATTAATGCACTCTTACATTTATGAGAAATAAAGTTAGAGCCAACAGCCGGTGCCTCATAATTTCTATTTCCAAGATAGTGGCACTGTGTGGCGCTGGATTTAATCACTGTTCCTGTAACCGGAGCTTTTCCCCTCTAACGAGCGTACCCTCTCTGAGATGAAACGATCTACCGACTCTTCGCATTTACTAGGCTTCTGGGAAACATTACAGATGCAAGGAATCGAGTTTCAGTGGAAGGTTTATAGGAATATCATTGAAGTGATTTTATTTTCTGATTTTATATAACTTGGCACTAGGGGAGCCATACCTTTTTTCTGAGGTAAAAGACCTTTCTCCCCCTTTTTTTGTGTGCCTGAATGTTGTGGAATTGGTCTGTGTGCACAGTCAAGAGAAGACTACTTGCAGTCCTACATGGTGGTTTGAACAGATACATTTACCACTGTTTCCTCCCGAAATGTGAGTGAAAGGAAAGGATATAAAGATACTTATATTGACCACAACAAAGACAATATAAAAAGAGAAAACAGCAAAGCAATATGAAAATTCAGAGAGAAGATGATGATTATGATCACTATAGCAGACCTAAGGAAGTTTAATCCTATTCTGGAATGCGGTGAGGCAAAATGTTTACGCCCACGAATCCCCTTAAGTCCCAGGACTTAGTAAGGGGTAGATGAGGGTGAATAACAGGAGAATTATTTCAAGTGTCTTTACAAAGTAAGTGGATCCCATATTAACTTTCCTATTTTAAGATCTCGATGAATTTGTCCATATTTCCTGGAAAATCCCTGGAGATGTATTATCTGTAGTGCTTCAAAAAAGTGGTTTCAAAATCAGAGGACCCCATGATAAAATGGAAGAGACAGCTTTAAAGTGTTGAAAACGGGGATCAAGTGAAACTTACAGAGTGATGAATTCTCTGTTTGGAGCCCTGGTGGTCTGTCTGGTAAATGACGGAGTCTGTGCAGCAAAATATGGAACCCCCACAAATGGTCCCTGTGCTCCCAGTGACCTGCCCTCACTCAGCAGCTGCAACCATGGGTTCAAACATCAGAAGGATGATGAGGACCGATGATGACGGTCAGGGGACTGGCTGTGTTTCACTCTGTTGTACTAGGTTGCTACGGGTGGTAACCTAGTAGCCAGCATCTAACAACGGGGCAGTGGTTGATTGGTTGATGGGTTGGTGTCCTCCCACCTACGATTTCTAGAATGCTAGAAGCAAAGGTTATATCTTTCTAGCTAGGATAATAAAATAATTTTATACATACATATCTCACCATCCCAAGTAGTATTAATGCTATTGAGATAGAGATTTCTGAAATGAATCAGAATAAATTAACTCACAATCAAGGTGGATTACCAATTGACCTTGAAACGCCAATCCACTTTTAACAGAATAACTAATGAAATCAGACAGCAACAGGTTACCAGACACTGTGGAAACACTGTATTTTAAAGCATGCACACCCCAACAAAACAAATAATAAATGAGTAAATTTGGTTAAAACATGCAGGTCAAAGACAATGGAAAGAAATAAAGGGTGGGAGAAAGAGGAATAGAGGAAAAGCAAACGGGGAGGAGCCCTTGAGTTGGACTTGGCTTCACCTGGCAGAGATATGACATCACTAGCCCACAGCCAGGGGGGCTTTTGCACATGTGTGTGTGTCAGGAAGTGAAATTTCATTAGGAGGCAGAACATTTCCTAAAATTGATTGTGGTGTAGGTTTCACGAATATTTGGATATACTGAAAAACACTAAAATCTTTAAATGTGTGAATTTAATGATATGTGTATTATGTATCAGTTCTTCATTTATATTAAATAATATATAGCATACGCATACGTACCCAAGAAGTTTGATCAATACTATTGCACTTGCTTTAGAAATGGAACAAAGGAGTGACCAAAATTTTAATTTCTTTTTCCAAAATCACACAGTATCTAGGTGAAGTTGTTATACAGGTTTAAAAATATAAGATAAAATATGGTGCTTTTACCTATTATACTTAATTATGGCTCTAGAAAATAATCTCATCTTCTCAGTTTACTAATTTTATTTTTTCTTAAGAATTTTCATGCACAAGAGTATTGTTTAACCTATTTCTGTTCCCCCACCTCAAAATACGCTCCTTTTAGTTTCGCTAGAGGGAAATTGAGGATAAGATGTCCAGCAACAGTTTTGCCAGTTCTCATTGACATTGGTTGTTAGTGCATAGATTTTGTATTTGATTGTCAGCCTCTCAACTATCTTTTACAATGCAGGGGTTTTTAGTCCAACTATTTTAACTAGCCTTAAAAATGAATGACCGTGATTTAAGGGCCTTCAGGTCCCTGCTAGGGTTTAATTTTGCACATATTATATAGTAAGGCAAAGGCCTGTCAGGTACACAATAAGTGTTTGTAATTTCAAAAGAACATGATTTGAAATTATTCTTCCGTTTTAATCATTCTCATATTTCATACAGAAATGCAGTACATTTTATGGCAGTTTAATGGACTTTAATGTGCTTTTAAAAAAACACAGATTTGAAATTTATTTTTCTCAATTTGACCATGTTCTGCTAAGTCATTTTCTCTAAGTCCATTCTATTAGTTTTATACCTTTTCCTCTATAATCTGCAGATTATGGAAGTGAATGACTCATTTCTCTGGGATGATTAAATTACCTAAATAATACTTAAGTTTCTTAGTGAAAGTTTAGAATCAATATTTTCTGAAATTGTTATTTTAATAATATCCATTGATTTAAATTAATATAACCTAATTGATCCCCAAATCTCAGGCAAGAAAATCATTTGAGAAAACATGCATGCAAATGATCTACTGCCATAGGGCAATAAACATCAATAAGATTAAGTAATTATATTTACTTTAAAGTTCCAAATAGGGGAGAAAGTACATGAATTTTTAATAGCTTTGGCAGCAATGTAATTACCCATTATCTCTACCAGAAGAAGTAAATTGGAAGATAGGGGAATAGGAAAAGAACCTAATAAAAAATAAACAAATTAAAAGCAAAAATTAAGAACAGCAACAAACAAACTCCACAGTTAGGCAAAAATCAACGTATATTTATTTTTGGTTTGAAACAGAGAATCTACTTTCTTCCTTCCTCCCTTCCTTCCTTCCTCTTGTTCTCTCTTCCTCCCTGCCTTTCTATCTTCTTTTCCCCGTCCACATGCTCTTTCCGGGAAACCAGTGAGACCTGGAAGGTGACAGGGAGGCCTTGTTCTCCTGGCTCTTGACTGTTTTCGCTTTCCCCGGGGTGCGCTCGGGACTACCGTACCTTCTATTGCTCTCTACTAATGACAATTATTCGAGCTTTCCTTAAGGTTTCTGTTTTCCACAGGTTCCAGCTTTTGCAGGTTTTACTGCATTATATATAAACATTGTTTTGAAAATAACCTGAACTCTTCTCTCCTCTTATTTTCACGGGGTTGATTAAAACTCCAAATGACCCTATAGGAAAGAGTACAATTGTCCCTGTGGTTTTTCAAGGCTGTTAATCTTTACAGGAGTAGAAAGTCTTGTTTTTCTCCCACAGAGGTGCTGGTGGTTTCAAATTGCTGACCTTCTGGTTTGTAGCTTACCACATAACCCACTACGCCGCCAGGTCTCCTGAAGTTACTTTCTTAGTTCCAGTTTTGATGGATGAAAAGAGAAAGTAGATTACAAACCTGAGCACAATTCTTATTCAAGCATAATAATGACAATTTCCCGGAGTTCATAGATTAATTCAGCGCTTTACTCTCGGTAAACTTGCAAGAAAGGATTTTTAATGTGAAATAAAGTGTTTATTTCTAGAGCAGTGACAAAAGAATATGCATCCTCCCATCATGTTCATGATTATCCACATGTAAATGCAAATGGAAAGGTAGTATGAAGGTAATGGAGGTAGGTAAAAAACTTGGTAGTTCTTGATCAAACTATTTTATTCATGTGGTATTTTTTTATGTGTAATTTCTTTTCTTATTTGTAACACAAAAGAGATGTAGATGACCTCCAAAGTGTTTTCAGTTTTGTAATGTCTGAAAAAATAAGTTTAAAATGTTGTAAATCTGTCTTCCATTGCATTTACTTTTGCAAAATCCATTTTACATTTATAGAGTGCCATCTTTCTGCCACACACTATGTGAAAATACAGGATTGAAAAATGAATAATGCAAAGCAATTCTTTTTAAGAGTTCATTATCTCGTTGGAGAAATGAAGGGATATCTATATGAAAGCTTAATTAAGCAAAAAATATCAAAACGTGAAGGTCTTCCTCCCAACTCTTTCTTCTTCCAGGCCTAGCCACTTCTGGAAGCAGGTTCCTGTCTCTCACACCCTTCTCTGGAGAATGCTGCACTCTTTGATTATATCCTGTCAAAATGGCGGCTTTGACTTCCTGGAGAAATTGCACTCCTCTTCCTTTTGAATGTTCTTTGAGTTTGGGGAAGGAAATGCTGTCTGAAGGGGCAGGATCAGGGCTATTGCATGATTAGGGCACATCTTTTCAATGGAATTCTTACAGGATGGCCCTCACTACCCTGGAAGAATAAGGTGTGTTGTGATCAGGGAAAAAATCCACATGGCAACTTTCTGGACCTTTTCTCCACTATTCAGTTATCAATTTTCTTAAAATTTCTTCCCCATAACCCCTCTTGATGGCTCTGTGTCCTTGAGAAAAATCTATTAAGATTACTCTTGGAATCCCCACCCCGTCACCAGCACCTTCAGATCTGATTTCTCTGTCTTGAGTTTAACTGGCCAACCAGATTCCATTGTTTACATTGAACTTAATACAGATATAGTAATATACTTAAAAGTTAAACCAGTAATGCTGATATTTCTACAGAAAATATTATCCTGGGTCCTAAGTAATTTCAAGAAGGACCTTGTTTATGGTATAAATGAGGTCGGATTCTTCTAATCAATAAAAAATCTATTTATTGTCTTGTAGGAATAAGTAGATGGAAGGAGAGAATTACATAGAATTTTGGGGAGAGGAACCAGGATATTATTTTCTGTATTCTTAAAGCTGGTTTTCTGCTTTAGTTTCTCTTATTTAATTTTTTTTCCTCTTAAGGGCATTTCTCTGATAGTTCTGGGGGGGGAAATGTGACCTACAAAAATATTTATTGTTGAAATGGGACGTGATCTTCTCCGCACTTGTATTGCCACTAATGGCTGTTATTTCCTCATAAGGAGCCTTGGCTTGAGAGCATATAGTATCTGGGCAGGAGTGAGCTTTGAAGGTAATTTATGAGCAATAAAACATTGGGGAAGGATGCATTCTAATCAACTCGATTCTAGAGGCAGACCTTGTCTGCAATGAGTGACCATGAATATTTCTAAATCATCCACTGACGTGAGATCATATTCTGTGACCGACATAAAATATGCATGTAGATAATCTGAAAGAAATATTAAAAATAAATGCAAATCTTGTCTTCGTGATGGGGTGTGAAACTAAAATATTGATCAACTAAGAAATTACGTAGAATTTCTTCCTTTGAGATTCTGTAATGGGTAGGCGTGCTGGTGGCACAGTAGTTAGGCTAACGTTCAAAGCCACCAACCCCTCTCTCAAAGAAAAACACGGCAGTTTGTTACTATAGCTTTTACAACCCCGAAAACTCTGTGGACAGTGTTCTGCCCAGTGGGGTCTCTGTGAGTCAGAAGCTTCTCAGTGGTCACAGGTTTGGTAGCTACATATGAGAAAGCTGAAGTACATTTGGAAGTTTCCACAGACATCAGTTAAAATGGGAAAACTATATACTTAAAACGACACAATAGCAATTCCAGTACAGATTTTGCCAGCCAGTTTTTAAGAAGTGATTTTATAAGATATTTTTCCCCTTTCGATACAGCCACTGAATAACTACTTGGAGGTATAATTGAAGTTGAGCCTCATTTAAATAGTCAAAAGGCTCTCACAGGGAACTGGAATCCCAGGAGTATCCCATAATTCAAAGTGAGAACAATATCACAGCAACTCCAGGGTTGTGTTGAGTAGTAAATTACATCTTCTCATGCATTTTACAAGTATAGGCCAGCCTCCTTACCGCACAGAGCTGAAAACATTTCCTAAACATTTGGCAAGATCTCTGTGGTGTGCATTTGCATATTTTAAATATCCAGATCCATGACTTTGGCATTCATTTTCCATCCTGTCTAATGCTTGTATGTCTCTGGAATGACCTGTTCCCGGATGAAGCAGCATAGGGACCGTTTAGGACAGGCGAGTTTGCTCTTGCTACGCCATACAGAGAGGCTGTGAATGAACTGTAAGCATCCCTGCTCTTTCTCCTTGTCGTCATGAATTATTTGAATCATTTGCTAAAATGCTGAACCCCGAATATTTTCTATACCATTGATGTATTTAATGTCAAGTCTGAAATAAGCAAAAACAAACAAATCAACAAAAACCAGGTGCTGTTAAATCCACCTTGCTCATGGGGACTTCATGTATGTCATCGTAGAACTATGCTCTGTAGGATTTTGGGAGCTACTTTTTCAGAAATAGATTATCAAGCCTTTCTTCTGAGGCATCACTGGATGAACTTGAAAGGACCATGACCAGCCAATCATGTTAACAGTTTATACCACTGATAGATGCCAAGCCTGGAATAGATCATCATAATTATATAATAGTTATTAAGCTCTAATCATAAAAACCCCTCCCTTATCCACCAGAATGCATGAACAAAAGACCCTACCTTGTGTTACAATTCCAAATCAACTATCTGTTTGATGTATCTGGGTTCTGAGGCCAAACGAAGTTAAACCATTTGTTTAGATTACACTTTCAACTAATCTTGCCTTTAAGACTTTAACTGTGGTGATTTGATTCACAGAATGTTGCCTTTTTTTAATACCAGGTGGTTTCCAGAGTCAACTGCCAGTTGTTTTAATCTCGAATCACAGGATGGCCACAGCTGGCTTATATAAGTTTGTGTCTTTGCATTAATTTGATTTTCCGTTTCGATCATCAGATGTCTTCCTCCTTTTGTCAATGTGAGATTGGTGTTAGGGGTCCGGTGATACATTAGAGGTCCAATGTGGGTTAGGGGTCCAGGTGGACACAAATAGAAACTACTTCCAAAATGTACATGCTACTTTTAAATACTACACATTTAGTGTTTAAATGTAACTTGGATAAACAAATAGGAGAAAAATGACCGGGATGGATTGGTTGTAACTCCAAAAGATATGTTTAAGTCATAAGCCCCTCACTGGCATTGAGTCCATTCTAACTGAGAATGAACCTGTAGGGTGGGATGCAACTGCTCCTGGGGCTGTTGAGACTGTAAGTAACTGTTTACTGGAGTAGAAAGCCCCATCTTTCTCCTGAGGAGCACCAGGTGGTTTTGAATGACCACCCTCATGGTTAGCAGCCCAAATTGTAACCCACTATGCCACCAGGGCTCCCATAACCCCCCAGCATACCTATACATTTGCCCTTGTTTGGAAATAAGGTCTTTAAAGATGCTACCTGTTAACATTTGGCCATACAGGAGCAGGGTCGGTCTTGATCCAATATGAGCATTCCACTTAAAGGAGACACAGAAGGAAAACAGCCAGATTAAGGTGAAGGCAGGGAAACTTGGAAGCGGTGCTCCCTCAGGCTTGCAAGGATTGAACACTTTGATTTGGGACTCCCAGTTTCTGGAAACAAGACAATACATTTTGTTCTTATGATGTGCTACTCTTCATCAGCCCCAGAAAATGGATACAAGAGCTAACCTAGAGGAGAATGCTTTTTGTGTGTGAGTTTGCAACGCTTCAGATGCGGTCTATTTTAATAGAGGTTTCTAAAGACTGCTTTAAATGGAGAGTGTTGAAGGTTCCTGGAGCAGTTATTTTCTAAGAGACAAGTTGTTCCTTGATCTTTACTTCTCTTTTAGTTTATTTTAAAAGACTAGCACATGCTCCTCCACTTTGAAGCACTCGAGAAACCCTTCAGGGTTGAGTCAATTGTGATCATAGAGTGAGCTCCCCACAGCAAGTTTAACAGATGAAGAAAAGGCAATACACCTGCCTTGTTACAGTTTTATCTTCTCACTTTCAAAAGAGTCCTTATATGCTAGTGTGTTCGTCTGGGTTGACTAGAGATACAAATTCATAGACACTCATATGTGTACAAGAAAGAGCTTCATGTAAAAGAGCAATTGTATATTGAGAAAACATCCCAGCCCAGTTCAGATCAAGTCCATAAGTCCGATATTAGCCCCTTTGTCTGATACTCGTCCATAAATTCTTCTGTAGACTTGTGCAGCACATGCACTGGAGGATCACAGGCCAGTGGGTGGAAAGTCTTCTGGATCCAGTGGTGGTGGAAGCATCTCAGCACTGGTGTGGCTCCTCCAAGCTCCAGGGCTCTGGCTCTATCAGCACAGCTTCATGTGGCTTGTCAGCAGGAAGACAAAGCAGTGTCTGGACTTCAGGGACGAAGACAGGAGTTCGCAGAATCCTCAGGAGAAAGCCATGCCCACAGAGAGGCATGATTGGCTATGACCTGATTGTGACAGGCTAGACTCCACCCCTTCGTTCAAGTTGACACGAGATTATGTAACTGCCCAGTTAGTGAGAAATCATGCATGCACAGCTCTAAAAGACTGAATACAATACTTATTCAATTATATTTGAATTGATGAAGTTGTGTGATTAGAAACAAAATGTTCAAATAGCCTGAAATTTCTGTGTATTTTTTGACCCAGGGTGTTAAGTTAATTAAGTCCTACAATTCTTACTGGATTTCAAGTTAGTTTATATTATCGAATATATACTGAGTTTCAATTATTTTTCAGAACTAAGATTAGGGATGAGACAATACAAATGGTAAATTTATGTGCTAGGAAAGATATTTTAAGAGTCCCTAAATGAAGGTGTCTTGCCATAACTAACATAGACTATGTTACAGAAACTTAAAACAACTGCATTTAGAAAAAAAATGAAAAGTTTGGAGTATCCCATCAACAACCATTTTTAATTAAAACATGGTATGTTTAAACACTAAAGCAATATGCCTATTTAGCCATTCTGAATTAAAAATGTACCTGTCACAGGACTCATTTCCATTGTAAATTGGAATTTGCATAGAATTAAAAGATGGGGATTATTTGGAGCTAGGTGGGCTTCTCCTTGGATACTTTCTTTTTTATTGTTTAATTAAGCTTGCTCCAGTACCAAATAGGTTTTCTGATAGTGCAGAGCGATGGATCTGCACATGAGTAATTGGCAGAGTAACATCTTTAAGTCGCCACATTGGGGGTGGAGGGTGGGGGAGTTATAACTCTTGAGTTTAAGGAGCTGGATTTTGCTGTTGTTGTTGCCAAATCAATGACCACATACATTTTAGAAGCTAGATAAAGCCCAGTTGCATTCGTTTCAGCCTAAATTATTTGAACTGTAGAAGGCTATGGCGAGGAGGGGCCACGGGAGCAGAGAGGAATCAGCTACGAAGCACAGATTTCTTTAGCCAGGTGTGCGGGGCTAAATGCGCACGCAGCATCTTACTTTATCTCCGTAACCATTTTATGAGCTAGGTGCTATCAGCTGAGGAAACAGAGTTTGCAGCGTGAATAACAGTCTCAGGGTAATTAGTGGGGCCAGGTGTTGCGTTCAAGTCACCCAACACAAAACTTCTTCCGAAAGACTGCTACACCATCCACATAAAGACCGCACTTCAGAATTCCTTAAGATCCCATAGCCTCTTGATGGGAGAACTGGGGCCCACATTCAGGTCGCTCTTTAATAAAGTCAACGCAGACATTCACTCGGAGGCGTTTTCTAAAAACAGTCTCCTGATATTGAAATAGATCTGAATCGGGCCAGAGTTCACTCCCGCTGGTGGAGGTGGGCAGGCTGCCAACTGCTCAATGATCAATTCCCTTGATGGAAATGCTTTACAAAATGCCCTGATTACAACGGATTCAAAAGCCGTGCCAGCACAGGCCAATGTATCTCCAGCGCCTCTAGGTGGTGCCCTCGGCTTTCAAGAAAAGCCCTAGGCGACCCACCACAAGCAAAAAAAAAAACAAAACAAAACAAAAAAAAATAAACCTCATGCTTGATGTTCAGTCTCCCTTGGCCACCTTTCTTCCTCTCGTCTGTTTCACTGTTTCACTCCATCTCTGTGGGATCCTCCTGCCTGCCTCATTTCTAACAAACTCAGATATCGATAAATAAAAAGGAAGCTAACTCATATAGGACTTTATTGTGGGTAAGCACTTACATATTCTTTATAGCTGTTGGTCCTCACCATAGGTGATAGTTCTACCCCACAATTTTTTTTTAAAGATCCTTTTACTGGGGGCTCTTACAGCATGTATAACAATCCATACATCAATGGTATGAAACACTTTTGTATGTAGGTTGCCATCATTATTTTCTAAGCATTTATTTTCTATCTGAGCCCTTGGTATCACCTCCTCTTTTTTTCCCTCCCTCCCCCCTCCACACCTCATGTCCCCTTGATAAATTATAAATTATTATTCTTTCTACATTTTACACTGACAGCTTTCTCCCTTCCCCCAAGGTTTCTTCCCTGCTCCTCTCCCTACCTTCCCCCTACCCTCCTGGTATTGCTACTCCCATTTCTATTCCCGAGGCGTTTGTCTGACCTGGATTCTGTGTGCCCTGAGCTCTTATCTGTACCTATGTACATGCTCCAGTCTAACCTGCAGTGAAAGGCAGGATTGGGATTATGATAGTGGGGCCGGTTGTGTGGGAGGAAGCCTCAAGGAACCAGAGGAATATTGTGTGTTTCGTTGGTGCCATATTGCACCCTGGTTGACTCATCCCTTCCTTCTACAGATGGTTTGTGGGTCTCTGTTTTGAGCCCCCCTCGTTTATCCCACAATTTTAAAATGAGTAAATGAAGGCTCCGAGTGTGGAAGCACCCACAGGCCTGCCTTGAATGGGGCAGAATTTGACCTCAAGTCTTTCTGAACCCCACACCAGTGTCTTTGCCACGTTCATTTTGGGCAGCATATTTATTAGGAGCAGTCTGGTTTATGCTGTGTGCCCTGGTATCAATAGTATGTCTACTCTTCATTTTCAAAGTGCCTCAGTTTGGATGATTCAGTCACTTGTGTGGTCCTGATAAAGTCTGGTTTAAATTCCTTCTCCATGCAGTACCATATTCTAAGCCTCAACCTCTGGTTGAGCCCTGGAGGCATAGAGGGGTATGTGTTGGACTACTCATTGTAAGGTCAACAGTTTGAAACCACAAGCCACTTTGCTGCATCAACACGAGGCGTTCTGCTCCTATACAGATGTGCAGTCTCAGGAAACCCAAGAGGCAGTGTTCCTTTGTCCTGTAGTCCTGTGGTTCAGATGAGTTGGAATAGACCCAGTGGCCGTGGGTTTGGTGGTTGGTTTGGGGATCTCTAGTTGGGTGATCACCATGTTTTATTTTATTTTAACCTTGTCCTAAATAGGCGCCGCATTCTTGCTTCCCTGGAGTTTTTTTTCCCCATAAGAACTCTCAAATCAACGAAGAGACCTGTAACTTATGCCGTCCTGAAACCCAACTGGGCTCTGAACCTACTTCATACTGTTTTGATCAGAGTGCATGGGTGCTATGTGTGCTAAGTTAGGGATATAGCTCTTCATGTCAGAAAGCACCCATTTCAACCTCATTTAAAGCCACAAAGGAATGTAGTCATTGGCGTAACTGAGGAGGTCCAAGGAATTGATCTGTGTGGACACAGCTGGCACCACACTTTCAGTGTCATTCTCTGGCTCTTCTCGCTCCTCTCTCTTCCCTCTGTTCCTTCCGTCCTTTCAGCTTCTTCTCCCCCGTCCCTCTTCCCACACTGTGATTCTCTCCTTTCCGGTCTCTCACCCTCCCTCCATCCGCTGCTTGTGCTTTTCACTGAATGACCCTTTACCTTCTTTCTGAGCTTGTTGTTAGGTCTCATGAGGCTGGTGCAGACTCACAGCGACCCTGTGGACAACAGAGTGAAACACTGCCCGGTCCTGTGCCATCTCCGTCTTAGGTGTGAGTCCATCTTGCAGCCACTGTGTCCTTGCGGGCCTTTCTTATAAGTCTAATAAGAGGGTAGAGTCCTGACACACACCTTTCCTGATTTTATGCGATGTGGTATACCTTTGTTTGGTTCCGGCAGCAGATAGGAACTTTCAATGTGAAGGCAATGAAAGTGACCACCTACCCCAGACCTGTATTTTAACTTTGGCAAAAAGGAAAACTATAAAGCTAATTCTCAATGGGCTGACTTGGGTCAATCATGTACTCAAATGATTAGAGCATTCTAATTTGCTAATATTGTCAGATTACCCATATTTACTAATGTTTACTTTCTAATCTGTAGCGAATAATTTCACGTCTTTTCACCTCCTTGAAGATTCTGCTTTTACTTAAAGTCTGGCATCTGTCTCTTTCCCAACCCCACAGCTCCTTCCTACAGAATCAAAGCCGGTTCAAGTTTACCTTCTTTGACAGGGGTGGAGTGCCTGCGAAGAAAGGTGTCAGCACCTCTTTTATGCTTACTTTGCATATTCTGTACCAGTGCATATGTTTTCAAACCCATGTGTAATTGTTCACTACAAATTAGGAAGTAGATACAAGTACGCCTATGGTTACATACTCCTTGGGTGATTTGGTCCTGGCATTGTACGCAAAGTCCTACAGCTACGTGGTAAAATTTGGTATAGCCCAAGAGCACAGGGCTGGGGAGAGGTGCGTCCCTAAAGGAAGCTAAGAACAAAGAGTCGATCTGTTTGTGATGAGCAATACACTCATACATACATAGTCTCTCACTCTGCCGCTGCTTAGTTGATATTGATGAAAAAAGGAGAGGTAAAGAGTGTGTAATTAGAGTGGTGTTTTTTTGTGGGGTTTTTATGCACGTGTGTGTTTTAAAAACAAATGCTATGAATGAATCACCATCAACATGTTCAGTTTTACTGAGGAAGGAAAACTGACTAAGTTCTGGACTTCCTCAAGTTTATGTGACACTATGAAATGCTCTCTAGTTCAAAAGATCTAGCCATGCCATTGTTTTATTTTCTATTACTTCTGCATCAAAGTGACATAGATTTACTGGCTTAAGACTATATAAATTATGAATCTTAGAGTCTGGAAGTCTGAAGTCTGAAATGAGTGTCCTGGGTTAAAATCAAAGTGCTGGCACATTGCATTCCTTCTGAAGGCTAGGGAATATTTTATTTTCCAGTGTCCAAAGGTCACCTAGATTCCTTGACTTGTGGTCCCATCCTCCATCGTCCAGCACAAGACTCCAACCTCTGCTATGCCCTGATGCCCTGTAATCTCCTTTTCTGACTTTCACTCTCTTGCCTCACTCCTTTTTGACCTTCATCCTTTTTTAAGTACTGTGATTACATGGTGCCTATCTGAATAATCCAGAACAACCACCCCACTTAAAGAGCCACAATGTAATCACAGTTGCAACGTTCCTTTCGCCTGGTAAAGTGACATATTCAAGGGATTGGGGCATGCATATCTTTCAGGTGAGGAGAGTTATTTTGTCTACACAGAATTTGGTCAGATTTAACCTCTCTTGGAAATAGTTCAGATGCCACACTCCATCCTTTAGGCCCTGAAGCTTTGGTGATGAGAAAAACTGACTTATTCTTGCTCCCATGGGACAGAGTCAGACCAGGTCAGATCAGTGCTGCAACATTTGGGCACAAGCAACACGTCAGGGAAAACTCTATAAGACTGAAAATTTGTCCTTTAAACAGCTTTGAAAACCCTATCTTACGCTGTAACCTGCTGAATTAATTACTTCCACCTTGCTTTGCTTGACCTGGATAAATCGTTAAATATAGGATGAAATAGAAAATGTCTTAGAGTTGAATAAGTTAACTTTCTGACTATGTTGCTATCAAAATGATTTGATAACAAAATCCTCTGTTCAACAACCAGTGTTAAATTTTAAAGAAATTCATGAAAGTACCCAGAATTCCTTTGTTTCCTTGTGCCAACAAAATTCACAACACACTCTAATCAGCTTGTGGGGGATAGATGACACATGAATCATTAATTCATTTATATAAGACATAATTACTGATTGCTTATAGTGTTCCAGCCACTAGATAATCTATTTTTTTAAATGCCCCGGGTTCCACAGAAGAGTTTATTTTTATCCTTGTTGGGTCAAAAAAGCAATTAATATATGGAAAGTATCCTTAATTGGGAGTAATCATCAGTATGACGCAGGAACTTTGTCAACATGCCTCTACCTTTATTCTACCAGTTCTCCTCAGTGACTTTTGACCTGTTCAAGGCTAATTGTGACATTTTAATCTCTAGCGTGGATGACTCCAAGGCCCTCGATCCCTTCCCACAGCCCATCAGTGTATTTGAGTAAACTAAAGGGTTACATGGTATGATGTAGCCAGAGGAAAGATAGGTATTGAGTATTAAGTTGTTTCAAGTCTGTGGACTGTGCAGGGACTCACAAAATCATGATGGGGTTGAAATACTCAGCAATGTACAGATGAAAAAGAACAGCTAAAATGATTCTCTTACAATAAAGTAAATCCATGACATTTCAGTTCCAGTGTTTTAATTTTAAATCAACACATTTCTTAATGACTTTTATGGTTGTACCTATTTATATGTCAGGCAGACAAATATAGTATAGAGCTATTAGAATACTAATGTTGGCCAAAAATATTACAGTAACCTTTGAAACAATTGCAGTACATTCCTCCTCCTTTCCTATTTTTTTCTGGCAAAGCCGTTTGAGCTTTCTTCAGAGGAAAAGGACATTTATTGCTTCTCAAATAGACAAATGTAGAGCAGTCATTCAGAAATATCACACAAAGCCCAAATTATATCAAAGGCAGTTGCATTCAGTCTATGCCAATATATGGTGACCCCATATGTGTGAGAGTAGAGTTGTTCTCTGTATGACTTTCGATGGCTGTGTTATACTGGAAATAGATCACAAAGTCTCTGATCCAAGGATTTTCCTGGTAGAGTTGAACCTCCAATCTGTGCTAAGTATAGTCATTGCACTTCTGACAGGCTCCACAATCAGACCTAAAGCCACTGCCATCCAGCCCATTCTGACTCAAACTGCCCCGCGTCAGAGTGGAGCTGCTCCGTAGGGAGGACATTGCTTTGAAAAGTGTGCTCTCACTGGTCTTTCTCTCGCTTCCTCTCACCTACATTTAGTTTTGTGTAAAAGATAGGGAGTTCCATCAGAACAAAAAATCTTACCATAGTGAATGATGGGGGGAGTGCGGAGTGGAGATCCAAAGCCCATTAGTAGGCCACTGGAGATCCCCTTGCAGAGGGGTCTCGGGGAGGAGATGAGCCAGTCAGGGTGCGATGTAACAATGATGAGAAATAGAACTTTCCTCTAGTTCCTAAATGTTTCCTCCCCGCTCCCACTACCATGACTCGAATTCAATCTTGCAAGTCTGGCTAGACCAGAGGAGGTACACTGGTACAGATAGGAACTGAAAATACAGGGAATCCAGGACAGATGAGCCCTATAGGACCAGTGGTGTGAGTGGCAAAACAGGGAGGGTAAAGGGAGAATGGGTAGGAAAGAGGGAACCGATTACATGGAACTATGTGTGACCTCCTCCCTGGGGGACAGACAACCGAAAAGTGGATGAAGGGAGACGTCGGACAGGGCAAGATATGACAAAATACCCATTTATAAACTATCAAGGGCTCATGTGGGAGGGGGGAGCGGGGAGGGAGGGAAAAATGAGGACCTAATGTCGGGGGTTTAAATGGAGAGAAAATGTTTTGAGAAACGATGTACAAATGCGCTTTACACGATTGATGTGTGTATGGATTGGGATAACAGTTGTATGAACCCCTAATAAAATGTTAAAGAAAAAAAAAAGATAGGGAGTTCTTTTATGCAGCTTGTAGCATGGTAGAAGTGTATAGACCTAGCATTGAAGTTCTGCAATCTCACAGCTGCAGGGTGCTGGAGGGGAAAGTTCACCCTGCTGTGAAAGCATGAGCAAAAGCAGGATCCCAGGAGTTGTTTAAATCCCAACTGAAATGTTTAAACCAGCTGGTGAAATGCTGGAAGTACTCATTTGTCTAAACTTGAAAGACGTCTACTTGGTCAACTGCCTGGAAGAGTTCCACATTTGTACTTATTCCACAGAAAGGTATGTCAACAGAATGCTCAGATTATAGAAAAATATCCCTGATATCACATGCAAGTGAAATTTTGCTGAAGATCACCCAACAAGGTTGTAGCAATACATTGCCAGGGAACTGCTAGGTTGAGGCCAAATTCAGAAGAGCACTCGGAAAAGGGATCTCATTATGTATTTTGGATGAAAGCAGAGAATACCAGAAATAGATTTACTTGTGCTTTATTGTGTACCATAACAAACCATGGATGACTTGAGAATGAATAATGGACATTCTTCCAGAACCCTTTCTTGTGCTCATGAGGAAATTGTACATGGATCCAGAGGCAGTTGTGAAAACAGATGAGGGGGAAACGGCATGAGGGGGAAAGATGTGCATCAGGGTTGTGTCCTCTCACCATGTTTATTCAATCTGTGTGCTGAGCAAGTAATCAGAGAAGCTGGGCTATGTGAAGAAGTATGCTCATAACTTAGGAGTGGAGGAAGTCTTATTAACAACTTGCAACATACAGATGACACAGCCTTGCTTGCTGAAAGTGAGGAGGAAGTACTTGTTGATGAAGATCAAAGATTGCAGCTTTCAGTATGGATTATGACTCGATGTCAAGAAGATCAAACTCCTCAGAACTGAACCGATAAGAAACATCACGATAAATGTAGAAAAAAATGTGAAGTTGTCAAGGATTTTGTCTTGCTTGATCCACAATCATTGATCCACAGTCAATGATCTTGAAAGCAGCAATGAAGAGACCAAATGAGGAGGGGGGTTGGAGGGAGGGGGGAAAAGAGCAGCCCATAATAAAGGCTCAAGTAGAAGGCAAATGTTTTGAGAATGATGATGGAAACAAATGTACATATGTGCTTGACACAATGAATGGATGTATGGATTGTGATAAGAATTGTACGAGCAATTGTACCAGTAAATTGATAAAAATAAAGCAGTGTTGCATTAGGTTTTGCTGTACAAGACCTCGTTAGAGAATTGGAAAGCTAGGATTTTACCTTGAGGACTAAGGTGATCCTAACCCAAGCCATGGTATTTTCAATTGTCTCATGCATGTGAAGTTGGACATTGAAAAAAAAAAGACCTAAGAAGAATCAATATATTTGACTTGTGGTGTGAAGAAGATTATGAAAAGGACAAGCCAGTCTGTCTTGAAGAAGTACTGCCGGAGTGCTCTTAGAGGCAAGGAGAGTAAGCCTTTGTCTTACATACTTTAGACATGTGGTCAGGAGAGACCAGTCACTGGAGGAGGACATCATGTTTGGCTCAGTAGGGGGGCAGAGAAAAAGAAGGCCTTCAAGGAGATGCACTGCCACTGTGCCAGCAACAACGGGCTCAAGCATTGGAACGATTGTGAGGATGGCACAAGATATTTCCTTCTGTTTGTGCACAAGGTCACTATGGGTTGGAACCCACTTGATGGTACCTAATAAGAGAAACAATATCGGAGCTAAAAGAGACAAATCTTTTTCAAATTCAGTTTGGGAGTATACTAATATATGGGAAAGGCACTGAATGACATTGATCGAGTGAAAAATCCAACCTCTGGGAAAATTAGAGGGTATTACAGTGGTTAGTTAGTGAGTGTGTTATTGTGATTAGGACTTCCACGAGAGTGACAAGGTAGTATAAGGACAAACATTCATCAAAAGAACAGAGTGTGTGTTTGGTGGCAGGGATTAGGGTATGGCCAAGAGTTAGGATGAAAAATGTTTTGGAAATGGTTTTGAAGCTGTTCTGAATTCAAGAAGGAGGAAGAGTAGAATAACATACATAGCCTTTGCTCTGAATCCTAAAGCTCACACCAAGTATGGGCTTGCCCAGAAGTTTCCCACCCACATGTTAGGAATTCAGCAAAGCTTCATTTACATGTGGATAATAATGTCATTATGTTTTAGATAACAAATATTATTGGTTCTTGATTATTCCATCCAGTGGTAGACCATGATTCTAAATCAATTTTCATAACTGTATCATACTTGAGAAACATAAATATCACTTATTAAAATAGTCAGAAAATTAAAAGGATGGGAGAACAATTTGGAAATGAGTCTAATATCAAGGATGACAACTTCATGTCTTTATCTTTTTACCTTCATTATTTTAAGTTGGGAGTCCTAATAATTTATTACCTTAGCACGATACATTGGACAGCCACTTGGGAGACTGTCAGCAGGAAAACTGGGACTCCCCTAGGCAAACCAAGGTATATGCTTACCTAACCTTACGGTAGGTGAACCAGGAGGCTTCCCGAAATGGTCTATGTTTGCATGTGCAATCAAGGATCAAGATAGAAGACCCAGAACTTTCAACAAATTTCAAAGGGGGGTTATTTTCAAAGAAAAACAAAGGAATCTGATTCCAAAGAAAATTTAAAGACCAATTGTTTGACCTTGTCGGTGACCAAGATATGGAATTTTGGAATATCAGGGTATGCTCTTCAGGAAATAGGAATTAATTGAGCAAAGGAGCAAATCAAATGACTGATTAATATATAAATTTATATGTGAATATATGAATTATAAAGAGGATAATCTATATTACATGATCCCTTTTTAGACAACCATTTATAAGCTATTAAAATTTCACTATGTTAATTGTGAATACAATTTTATCTAAAATAATGATAAATAAAGCTTAAAATTTTGACCCACCAACACTAATATAAATATTAATGGCAATAATAACAGAATGGGCTCAAAGATTACCTAGAGCATAGTTCAAATCCCTTCTCATGCTTGTAATTACCTGTGCACCTTTGGGCAACTGAATAATTAGTTCTAAATCTCAGTTTCCAAAAGGGTAATAAGTAACTATTTCTTTTTTTTCTTAAATTATTTTATTGTGGGCTCTTACAACTCTTATAACATTCTATACATCAATTGTATGGAGCATGTTTGTACATATGTTCCCATCATCATTTTCTAAACATTTACTTCCTATTTGACCCTTGGAATAGCTATTTCATAGCGTCGTAAAGATAAAGTGAGATGATGCAAGAAAGTTTTGCTGAGACCCTGGTTCTAAGTTTACTGAAACCATGAGATCGTAATTCTGTGAATGTATAAACTGGATAGTGTTGCCATTTTCTTCTTTATAGATCTTATGAAATAAAGAGGCCATTTTTATTGATCAGGATTCTTGAAGTTTTCATCTACTAAAATTTTTCATCCATACCATTTGTCTGGATCTCTGTGCACCCACAAAATCGATCATCTTAGGACATGAATATAACTTTGAGGTATCAATCAAGTACAGTGACAATTACAATAACAGAATGATTATGTAAAATACTATTTAATTTTTTTTTCTGGGAAATTCTCCCTTCTTTCCAAAAAATATCTATTAAGCGAGCCTCCAAGGTGCTTGTTACTGCATTTCTAGTGGCGCAGGCTCTGTCCAGGTTATAATTTTAGAGTACTAAAAAGGAAATATGTTACTCTTTAGGCATTTATTAACATTATAATAGCTGTAAAGACCTAAAGATAATTTGGAGTCTGTTGAAATATTTAGATATGCTAAGTGAAAGTGAGAATCTTAAATGCAGTCATTCTCCCTTGTTTATAAAGAAGCATAAGTTCATTCTATAAAATTTGAATAAATCAGACAAGTGACAAAAATAGAAATATTCCTAATTTCATGGTTAGAAAACTAATTTCCCTGCAGTTTTCTCTATAATTAAATGTAGAACACAAGTTAAGAGATTTAAGTTGCACTACAGTGTCCTATAGTGCTACATGGGATGAAGTTCAGAAAGGGTCAGGCTTATATTTTGTCTACCGACCCACGTGCTTTCTGGAAGGGTGCTTCTCCTACTATCTCTTGTCTGAACAGGCTTAGATACTTGCTGGTGCTAATAGTTATTGCATTTTATGACCTTCAGCACCTTATACAAGCTCTGGAGATTCTAAACAAGGCCTCTAAGCATTAAACCTTAAAAATCACTGATTTTCACACTATGTATGGACAAACACATATTCTCTCCTTTTATCATCAATCACTTATCTATTACAAAGGTGCTATCACTAAGTCTAGTATCTGCACACAGGGTTCATAACAGATACATTCTATCTAACTACCCGAAACAGAAAACAATGAAGAGGCACCTTATTTTGCCCTGTTATTTAACTAGTACTGAATAGGAGCGAGAAAACTTGGAAATGTTATAGTCCCTTCAATTGTACTCCTTATTGCACATTATCATTAAACCTCCCCATGAATAGAAATAGTAGAATTGCATTCCTTTCCTCCTAATAAGCACAGTTAATGCAATTTCTGAAATTGATGGTCAATTTTAAGGAATATGGAAGACCAATTTATGCTTTAACTATTAGGCGATATACAACTAAGACATTAGGCCATGATGTGAGATGGATATAGGTTTAGAACACATTGTTGTTATTGTTAGTTTCCATCTAGGCAGCTCCAACCCATAGCAGCCCTGGGCACAAGAGAACAGAACACAGCCCGGTCCTGTGCCGTCCTCCCAATTGTTCCTATGCCGGAGCCCATTGATGCAGCCACTGTGTCTGCTCATCTGGGCAAGGGCCTTCCTCTTTTACCTGCCTCTCACTTTACTAAACATGATGTGTTGGGGTGAGGGTGGGTCCCAACAGAGACACAGACAGTAGGGTACAGGGGCTCCTCATCCCATGTCAGGACTGAGAGAGTGGATGTATTTTCCAATGGGTATAAATAATGGGGCTTACAGTTCTTTAAAAGGCATACAGGGCGGATGAGCCCTACAGGACCAGTGGTGTGAATGGTGAGGCAGGGAGGGTGAAGGGAGAATGGGTAGGAAAGAGGGAACCGATTACAAGGGACTCTATGTGACCTCCTCCCTGGGGGACAGACAACCGAAAGGTGGGTGAAGGGAGATGTCGGACAGGGCAAGATATGACAAAATACCAATTTATAAACTATCAAGGGCTCATGAGGGAGGGGGGAGTGGGGAGGGAGGGGAAAAATTAGAACCTAATGTCGGGGGTTTAAGTGGAGAAAAAATGTTTTGAGAATGATGTACAAATGCGCTTTACACAATTGATGTGTGTATGGATTGCGATAACA
>NW_022103968.1:47964641-47966175 GCF_000313985.2 Echinops telfairi | reverse complement strand
ATAAGATATAATAATAATTTATAAATTATCAAGGGTGCATGGGGAGGGGGGAGGAGGAAGGAAGGGGGAGGGGAAAAAAGGAAAATGAGCTGGTTCCGGGAACCCAAGAGGAAAGCGAATTTTGGGAATGATGAGGGCAAATGTATAGATGTGCTTTACACAATTGATCTATGTATGGAGTGTGATAAGAGTTGTATGTGCCCCTAATAAAATGATTTAAAAAATTATTTTCATTGCTATTTCATAACTGTAATTTTGCTACTGCTATGAACTGTAATATAAATATCTGAGATATGCAGGATGTATTTTCATTGTTACAAATTGAACATAATTAAAGCACAGTGATTAATCATAAAAACAATATGTAATTATATATTGTGAAATATTTATTCAAATAAATGAAATCACAAATAATTGAAATTTTGCCTTGAAGCATGGTGTAGCATGGGTAACAGTCTTAATATAACAACAGTAAACTACATTGCTACATTTTGTGACAGTATGCGTAAAAAGCCAACGTCAGTGCAAAAGTTGAGATAGCTTCTTTCTCACCAGATCAGAAATTCTCAGGGCAGTCTTTGCAAGAGCACAACGAAGATCATCTTCCACAACAAGTCTACTCCTGTATTTAGACTTGATAACCAACAAGCTGGAAAACCCTGTTTCACTAAGTTATGTTGCTGGAAACAGAAGAAGGAAGCGCAACACAGTCTCAGACAGAACAGGATATGACTGCAAACACTTGATCCAGAATTTTATAACTGGCATTGTAGAGAAATCAGTTCTCGCTGCATTGCTGTTAATAAGTTCAGTGAACTCCTCGTGTGCTGTTTCAGGAACATCTTCAACTTTGACTGTGAATTTGCACTCTGGCAAGTGCAAATGGGGTGTCAGGTAGATTTGGAAAGTACGCTGAAATTTCATCTGCAAGCATGTGCAAGTGTTCTTTCACAGAAATTATCGTATTTCTTTTGTCACGTTCAATGTTTTGTTCCTCAAAGAAAGCAGATAAGGTAGGCAACATGTAAATTTTATTTTCATCCTTTTTTTTTTTTTGTCAAAGCTGAAGTTTCATTTTGAGTGATTGGATATTTTCGACAAATCAAGGCATGTTGCATTTGGTCCTTGCAGTGATAAATTTAACTCATTCAATGTAGTATTAAATAAAATTGCGCAGACGAAGGGTGAGGGAACCAGCCCCCACCCGCTGCTTGAACTCTCTGGTTCAGTAATACTACTTCTGGGTTCAGTAATGCACAATTGTACGGTTGAGATATATAAGTATTATATTAAAGTCATCAAGAGCATGAGAGATAATACAATAATACAGTCAGGCATGATACATAGCAACATTGCTCACCTCAGCTCAGCTTGGTGGTCCACATGGAGAGAGGGGGAAGGGAAGGAGGGAAAGGGAACAAGGGAGAGGGGAGTGACCAGGGAGTGAGCAGCAAGGAGCTCAGGGTCAGAGAGGGAAGTCCTGCTGACTCACACCTATATACCTTTTGGGGGCAATCCAGCCCACTAATTACAG
>NW_022103968.1:47839563-47960775 GCF_000313985.2 Echinops telfairi | reverse complement strand
AGCCTTGTAACTCGGCTCTCTCTCTTCTGATGGAATTATCTTTTCCCAGGCACTTAAGCAAACTTCACGTATCTGTCCTATTGTCTGTTCATTAAACTGTAGTTGGGACTCAACTGTGATATACTTCTCATCTCCTAGCAGCTGATGAACCCCTATATCTATGCCCTCTTCTTTATTTTTCTGAGCACGTGCGAGAGCAGTTTCAGCCCATAATAATTGATATTGTAAATATTCTAAAGATAAGAGGCAAGATTTCGTTATCGCCCTCCAATCTGCTGGGATCCAATGCTCATAATCTGCTTGAAATTTTATCATACTAATAACAAATGGGGAGTCTGGGCCATAGTTAGATACAGCTTGCTTGAGGTCCTTCAGTAGCTTGAAGGGGAAGGCATTATGTTGCCGTTCTTGAATCCCTTGTGGGTGCTGCTCATCGGGCTGTCTGTCTATAACTCTCACAGGATAAGCCATTCTAAATTCTAAATCTGCTTCTTCTGCAATCCCTCTTTCTACTCTTGAAAGTAAAGATACTTTTCTATACTCTTTGCTCTTTTTAACCTGTACATCTCCAAGTTGCACTTTCCCAACTTCTACTTCTGTGTCAGCCCCCCTAATTTGTATTTTTTTGGAGCTAATCTCTCTTTGTTACTTTTACACCCTGTCTTTTCAGTAAGTAGATGAGCTTTGTACCATAAGTTTCAGGTTTACTTTTACCTTGCCCCATTGTTCTCTTTAAAATACTTATTCACTATTTCCACTACTTTTCCATCAATCCCCACACCGGATCCTCACTTCACACAATTTTCCGATTCACTCTACATTCCGGTGGGGCCGTACAATTGTTACACAGGATATATAACTCATTGCCACACGTTGAGCGCCATTTGTAGTATTAAATAAAAAAAATAAATTGAACGACGCTGAGGGAGGGTGAGGGAACCAGCCCCCACCCGCTACTTCAACTCTCTGGTTCAGTAATACTACTTCTGGGTTCAGTAATGCACAATTGTACGGTTGAGATACATAAGCATTATACTAAAGTCATCGAGAGCATGAGAGATAATACAATAATACAGTCAGGCATGATACATAGCAACATTGCTCACCTCAGCCCAGCTTGGTGGTCCACGTGGAGAGGGGGAAGGGAAGGAGGGAAAGGGAACAAGGGAGAGGGGAGTGACCAGGGAGTGAGCAGCAAGGAGCTCAGGGTCAGAGAGGGAAGTCCTGCTGACTCACACCTATATACCTTTTGGGGGCAATCCAGCCCACTAATTACAGGTAAAGACATACGTCACAGGAAGGGGCTGCACTATAGGTTACACAGCAATGAGTGGGTGGTCTAGGGGTTGGTCTCTGGGTCTCCATAGGAACATTATCAGTAGGGTGCAAACCCCTCCTACAGGTGCCTGTCCATTGTCCCCAGAGGCAGGGAGCAGGCCCACCCCTGTGGAGGGATGAGACAGCAGTCTGGCAACTGATTCCCTCAGGGGAGGGAATGCCTGCGCATCTGACCTCCTCCCACAATTCAAGATGGCAAAGATGTCAACAATGTAAGCTATTTTCTGCATTTCACTTTTATCGCTGAAAAGTGCTTTGAACTTCAGTCTTGCTTTCTGGTTAAAAAATCATCATGAAGCTCAAAAACATGTTTTAAAATTTTTCCTTTCAACAACCATCTCACTTTGGTGTGAAATAGCAGAGCATTATTTGGTGCATCCAACTCCTTGTACAGTTGCAAAAACAGTCAACTATTTAAAGTGCTAGCCTTTACAAAATTGACAGAACTTATGATGCTTTTCATTAGTTCTTATAACTCTTATGGCAGCATCTTCATTGCTAACATTTTCCAAGGAATCATACAGTGAGTTCTGATGACTTTTGGTGACTCATTCAATACCGAACATTGAAATCCAGATCGACAACCTAGATTAGCTGGAGCACCATCTGTGCAAACACCACAAACCTTTTCCCAAGAGATCTTATGTTCTTTCAGAAATGAACCAACGGTGTCAAATATATCACGTGCAGTAGTTGTTGTTTCAAGAGGTTTGCAAAAATAAGCTCATATTTAAAGTTGCCATCATTAATATACCTCACGTAAACCAGTAACTGTGAACTGTTTGCAACGTCTGTAGATTCATCAAATTGGATGCTAAATATTGGAAGTGGAGCAGATTTAATTTCCTGGATTACCTGAACAAGAATATCAGCAGATATGTCATCTATTCTTCTGTGTACAGTGTTGTTAGATAAGGAAATTGCACTCAATTTAATAATAAATTATCTCCAATCATAACTTGACCAATATCTTTGGCCACTGGCAAAAGTAAATCCTCAGCAATGGTGTGAGGTTTCATAGCTCTGGAGATTCTGAGTGCCACCAAATATGAAGCTTCAAGGGCTGCTACGTTTTGTTTGTGGTACTTGCCACCAGTGTCAAGTCTGGCTTTCTTGAGTCCATCAACTTTGCTTCTAAAATAGTTGGTATCCTTGTGGGAAAAGTTCAGATGCTTGCTATCAAAATGGCATTTTAGTTTGTTCGGTTTCATAGATTCTGCTGATCAAACTTCACAACAAATAACACATTGCAGTTTCTCAATTCCTGCTGTAATTATTGAGGTAAAACCATACTGCAAAAAAACCCTCATTATATTTTTTCTTAATGTTCTTCTCTACATAACACATTGTCATGGGATGGTTTGCTAATGAAAATAATATATAACAATAGTTTTGATAATACAAGAGATGATACCTGGCATAGTTCAGTCAATGCAGTTCATTAAAGTTTCCTATGATTTACCATTCTCTGTGTTGTTTCTGTATGCATACCTGTTACTATCACAAGGGGGCAGTACTCACATAAACCATAGCTGAATATAAAAAGACTGATCAGCATCCTGATTAAGTTCCCATGGTACAGATTTTTTTTTGCTGTAGTTAATGATTTCACAGTACATGATTTTACATTTACCCAGTAATTATAACTCATGAAGTATCATTTTACCTCCAATACTACTGCTTTCAGTGCAGTAGCTGCTTTTAACAGAGTAGCTCCTTTCAACAAAGCAGCTGCTCTCTACACAGTAGCTGCTCTCTATACATGTGTGACAGGTCCACATAAGTACATTATGATGCCAACCCTGTCACATACACCTGTATTTGTACCAGGTGTATGTGATGGGGTTGGCACGATGATGTCATCATGCCGGGTACTCATATGTGAGCGTATCTGCATGTGGGTGGACCCACCTGGAGACAGATAGAAGAGTGGTGTCTCAGTTCCTAAGACCATCGGAAATATGTGTTTTCCGATGGTCTTAGGCAACCCCTGTGAAAGGGTCGTTTGACCCCCAAAGGGGGCGTGACCCACAAGTTGAGAACCACTGTCACAGAGGATTTAGCTGCATTACATTCTCATCCAGTCCCTCCATTTACCACAGTGATGTCCTTCTCTTGGGACTAATCTCTCCTCATAATATATCCAAAGTATGTAAGATGAAGTCTTGCCATCCTTGCCTTTAAGGAGCACTCTGGCCTTAGTTTTTCCATCACAGACTAGTTTGTCATTTTAGCAGTCCATGATACTTTTGGTATTCCTCTTCAGCCCCACAATCCAAATGCACCAAATTCTTCTTCTATCTTCCTTATTCAATGTCCAACTTTCACATACATTTGATGCAATGGAGGATACCACAGCACCTTAGTGGGTCAGGTGCACCTTAGCCCTCAAAGTAACATCGTTGTACTTCGATACTCTAAAGAGGTTGGGTGTAGAAGATTTACTTAATGCAATATACCTTTTGATCTCTTGACTGCTTATTCTGTCAGCATTGATTGTGGATCAAAGCAAGACAAAATCATGAATAACTTCAATCTTTTTCCATTTATCACGATGCTACCCAGTGGTCCAGATGTGCAGGTTTTGGTCTTCTTTACGTTGAGCTGTAATCCATACTACAATCATGATCTTCATCAGTGAGTACTTCAAGTCCTCCTCACTTTCAGCAAGCCAGGTCTGCATACCACAGCTTGTTAATAAGCCTTCTTCCAATTCTGCTGCCACATTCTTCATATAACCAGTTTCTTTGATGTTTTGCTCAACATACAGATTGAACAACTATGATGAGACGATTTAACCATGACGCAAACTGATTCCTCTTGGTCCATGTATGAGTTCCTCCTGAGCACAATGAAGTGTTCTGGAATTCCCATCCTTCTCAAAGCTGTCTACAATTTATTATGACCCACAGAGTTGAATGCCTTTGCATAGTCAATGAAACACAAGTAAACATCTTTCTGGTATTCTCTGTTTTCCTCCAAGATCCATTTGACATCACCAATGATATACTTTGTTACACATCCTCTTCTGAATTCTTCAGATAGTTAATTATTACATGTTTTTGTTAGGAATCTCTTTGCAAATTAATCTTCTGAGGACAGCACTACAACTCTGATAATTACCTCATAAGTTTAGCTCATAAACCTTCCATAAATGTACAGTGTCTATCTCATCAAGTTGTATTACATAAACTCTATATCAAAACCCACATGATTTAATTTCAGTCTGTCTTATCTCAATCTATAACTTACTTGATACTCTATGGAAGCCACTCAAGTGTATTTCTGATACATACAAATCTAGAAAATTAGTATATGGCAAAGAGTACTATAGCTTCTAAACATACCTTTGGGATCTTGGCCACCAGTCGTAAGGAGCTTAGCATCTATCTTAAAAGCTATGTAGGCCATATATCCTCAAAGCTATCTAGACCATGTATCTTCAAATATTCTGGAAACTGCATATTTCCCTGGTCCAGGAGTGTCCAGCATAGATGTAATCACATCAGCTACACTTACTAGTCTCCTATCAAACTTAGCCCTGCTATCTTGAGAAAAATTAAATGTATGCTGGTGACTGGCAGTTGTCAAAAGGAAACTTCAAAGTGTGATAGTTTTCCAGGGAACATTTCCTGGTAACTTGTGTAGATGATTAACAGCGATAGCAAATTGAGGATGAATCCCAGCTGTGCTCATGCTGGTTCTAAAGCAAGCATCTTGCTCTCCCCTCAACCCAACCCTCCCCCCCCCCCCCCCCCCCCCCCCCCCCCCCACATACACACACACATGGTAAGGACACTGCATTTGTGCTTGTGCCCTGTGTCTCAAACAGGTATTTGTTTGTTTGGATGTTACAGCCTTAGTCTATTAAATTTACTAAGCATTTCACTTTTGTTATTTACTAGTGGTGCCTTTTATTTGAAGTGTCAAATCTTGCAATTATTAAAAATAAAACACAGCTGTAATTTAATTTGAAAAAAGAAAAGGAAAGTTATCAGTAGATTGATATATCATATTATGAAAATAAATTAAAAATGAAACTCCAGAAGTAGACCTGACATTTATTTAGAGGTCATACATTCCATTAAAACCAATGGATCATTTTTATTTCGTATCAAATGTTGAAGGCCTTTTTGACCCTTAAATTCTAGCTACTTCTTTGACTATTTCCTATTTTATAGCATTTACTAATGTGCTTGTCATTTGAAGACAGTGTCTTAGTTATGCAGTGTTGCTATAACAGAAATATCACAAGTGGCTCTAACAAACAAATGGATTCTCTCACAGGGGAGGAGACTAGAAGCATGAATTCAGGGTGCCAGCCCCAGGGACCTGCTTTGTCTCTGTGTCAGCTTTGAGGAAGGGCCTGGTCATCAATCTTCTAGCTACAGAATTTCTCAGGGCATAGACCCTGGCCCAATGGGTATACTCTTCCCTGTTCGTCTTTCCCCCACCCTCTGCTGGTTTATTTCATCTTTTTCATACCTCCATAGTGATGAACTCAATATACAACCTAATCCTGTAGATTGCATCTTGCCTCATTAACAAAATAAAAAGGAAGATTCATAACAAATAGGATCATTCGATCAGCTCACAATAATGGAAGCTCATTACATAATACTGGCAATCATGGCCATCCAAGTTGACACATAAATTGCTAGGCACACAGTTCAGTTCACAAGAGGCTTTAAGCTTTGTGAGGGTGTGTAAAATACATTTGTAATCAAGGACTGTGTGCTTGGTTAGTAGTATTGCACGATGTGTAACAGTGACTCAAAATACAGTTGTGAGTGAAAGTGAATTTCCTTCTTGTCATATTCATCTAAATGCTCTTAATACAATTAAAGCTTAAACTAAGATTGAAACCATGAGATCTTCAGTCTAACATTTTATTTCAACTGCCCTTTGTATTTCTTATACTGTACTGTGATCTTGTCTAAGAATGATACTATCATTTTTCATTTCTTAATTGCATCCTTCCATATCTCTTCTTTACATTATCAACCCCCCCTATTCTGGCCCTTACATTTATCTTCTAGATGATGCAACAGTTTTGAATTTTTTGCCTCTCATTTTCTTTCTCGTCTCATAGTTAGATTGATATTTTTTAGCTTCCTTTTCTTTTTTCTTCCCTAAATAGTTTTTTGAGGTCACACCCCAGATATTATACCATTCAATAGTTCAGTAATATCAAGCAGCATGATAATATAATGCATTTAATGACTTCCTATCTTCAGAAGTTTATGTTTAACTTTTTATATGGCTCACCAGTTACTTAATATTGTCCCAAGCATTCCAGGTTAAACACTTGACTGCTAACAGTGGCTGAGAAACACCAGCTGCTCCCCTAAAGGTTTCAGCCTAGGAAACGCTAGGGGACAGTTCTCCTCTGTCAGAAAGTTGCTACGAGCTACAAGTTACTCTCCGGTACCCAATGACAACAGTATAATTCCTGTTTTCTCTTTCTTTCCCTCCCTTGCTAAGCCTCCTCTCCTTTACCAAATCTCCCTACTCTTGTTCTCTGAAATAACATGCTATCATGTTTTTGACATGGGATCTGTACGTACTTTTGCAATTACTATTCTCTTTGCCTTCACTTGTCTGCTCATTAATCAGTCTCATTTTCTCTTCAGATCTTTTTGTCGCCTTCCAGGTTGAGATGAAGTGCCTCTTCTGTATTCGCCATCTATGTCTGTCTAACGTTTTATTTTGACTACAACTTTGTTTATTGCTGTTTCTAGCACTGTAAAACAGAGACTATGGCTGTTATTCATTATCGCATGCCACAAGGATGACCCTTAATAGGCATTTTAACATTTGAATGATTACCAGATAAAAGATTGTTAAGCGGATACAAAAAGAACAACTAAATCTGTCTTTGAAGACCGCAGTGCTCCTTAGAGGATGGTGAGTCTTCCTCTCATGTGCTTTGGACATGTTGTCAGGAGAGACTACTTCCGGGAGAGCGCCATCATGCTGGTGAAAGTACTGAGGCTTTGACGAAAGAGGAAGGCTTTTGACAGGATGAACGGACACAGTGGCAGCAATGATGTGTTCAAATATATGAGCAATTTGAGAGTGAGAGGCCTGGGCAGTGTATCTGTTATACAGAGGGTTGCTATGAGTCAGAACCAACGAGAGGCACTAACAGCAACAACAACAATGAGCGTCTTTTTTTTTTAGAGTAGATCCCAGTCTTCGGCTCCATGTGCTTCCTTTTCAGCCCTTGGTAACATGTGTACGCTCTGCAATAGGCTCATTTAAATTCGTCCCACTCTTCTCAGGGATGATCTTTAAGTTCTAGGATTGACATTTGGATCTCGAATCCATTTTGACTTCTTTTTTTGGTGCATGGGTACAGGCGTGGATTCTGCTTAACTCTTCTGTAGATGGAGATCCAATTTGCTGGCACAGTTTGTTGAATAGGCTGTCTCCCATGTAATGTGTTTAGAAACTTTGTAAAAAGTCAGTTGCCTGTAGTTTGATGTCTTTATTTCTGTATTTTCTGTTCCTTTTCAAGGAATTCTTTGCTTATCTTAGGTCTCTTTCTTCTCTATATGAAGTTGATAATTAGTTTTTCCATTTCTTTAAATAATAAAGTTGAGATTCACATTGAAAATAATTAGACTAGTCTTTTAAATTGATCCATTGACCAGATTATTCCAGCATTTAAAAATATACTTTTGCATTTTTTCATATTTGTATAATCATAGTGATAATGTTTTGTTCCTTTAATTTTTATCCCTTACTGTGCTCATTTAATATTGCTTAAGTAACATCTAGTATTTGTGATATAATACTATTTTTATTTTATTTTCGGACTCTCAAGATCACTTCTCTGTGATCCTGTATTGAAAATTTTTGCTTACTTAATTTTAACCTGTGAGAATTGTAGGTGCTGAATTGTGGATGATTTCTTCAGAGAGGATTGCATGCTCTTTCTATTTGGTGCCTAAAGACCCAGAACTTATTTCAGTCCCTATAAGAGTTTTGGGTTAATGCCAAAGCCTTGGTGTCAATACCTCACTTAACAGCTACATGGATCAATATCAAAGCAAGAGGAAGAGACTGGGAAACAGCTGAATACCAGAATTGTAGTGCGCTGGTTCTTTTACTCCAGAAGAGAGAGGTAGGCAGTAGTATTGATTCCTCCTTCACCTATGTTGTGGACATAGCTTTTGAATAATAGGCTGGAGATGATCTATGACATTTCTGGGAGATGGACTTCAGAGTCTCCCATTAGCTGAAGTGCCATCTCACTTTTATTCAGACTCTACCGATATCAGCGAATAAAGCTTTCTCTTTGCTACTTGGTGACCCTGCTTCAGGGCCTTCATAAGTGAGAATTTGGACATTTGTCAAATCAATTCTTTGCAACTTTTCCAGTTTTCTATTTACTATTGGTTAAAAATAAAATGCAGTATTTTAAAATTTTAGTTTTGATATGTTCTTTAAATGTATTTCTTTGTAACGGTGCAATATTGTTCACTTATAAATATTACATTAAATATGTCAAGTGAATCTTCAGTTATTTCGTTTTCTACTTTTAACAATCTTCTACATGTCTATGGAGCTAATGCTTTTATCCTTCTGTGTAAATGGGTTTGTATGACGCTCTATAAACTCCCTGCCATCAAGTCAATAGCTACCCATTAGGACAGGGTAGAATGCCCCTCTATGTTTCCATGACTCGAACTGGAAGAGTAGAAAGCCCTGACGTTCTCCAAGGAGCAGTTGGTGGTTTCGAATTGCTGACTTTGGGAACTGCAACCCAAATTATAACCCCTATTCCATATGAAGTAGACAGAAATTCTAAGAGTTATAATACTTGATGACTGGCAAGTAGTTGAAATGCTGGTTGATGTGCTTTATTCTACCTTTGAAGAGCAGTGGGCAGATATTTTTGCTGTTTCAGGATGGGAGAAATTATAAACTTTTCTGAGTTAGGGTCATGGATTCAAAGGGCTGAACTTAGGCTTAGATGGCATGTTGACAACTCAAAATGGTTGCAGTACACTAAGCTGATGAGCTGAAATCCAACATCTCTTAATTCTATCTACCTATAATGGGAACAACAAAAACAAAAATAAAAACCATGCCATTAAAATGAGAATAAATGGGCACAATATATAATAACTCAAAGTGATGAATATAAAATAATTTAAGTGGACAGCTCTTAGAGCTACACTAAGACAGAGATGTTTGTTTCACTAGAAAATGAAAACAAAGGCATGGAAGAAAACAAGAATTAAGAGAGACTAATTAAATCAATGATTGTCCATGCTGAATAGCTGGCATCTTCGGGATGGTCTTACTACTTTTTCTGGAGGACTTTTTTGCTAAGGGCTTGTCTATAACACATGTGCTTGGGGGGGTCGGGTAAGTAAAGAGGAGGGTTCCATTCTTCTGCATTCTTGTTGAAATATAAAAGCTGCTGAGTTCACAACTCTTTGAGATGAGGGAAGCTTGGAACCAGAGGGCTCTCATTAATCTTTTACTCAGTTTGTCAAATAGGTGAGCTGACAATTTAATCATTCACCACAAGGCAATTTGGTTGTTTCAATTTGTGTAGGTTTTCTCCTGTTTTTCTTTTCTGATCATCTTCTTGGTCAACTTACTTGACAGAGGAATGAGATTGCAGCATATATTAAAAATACCTTAATTTTCAATTTTTATTAATTCCATCAATCTGTCACATGGTGAGCAATGATGTATATAAATTAAGGTCTTATTTTTGAATAATGGACTTATACATCAAGAATACCTTTCTCATTTCAGTATCTAAACAAAACCATAGAGCATTTACTTAACTTATCTAAGACTAAAAAAGAGCACTTTGAAACTCAAGTTTCCTATCCCTAGTGTGGTGTGAAGACACACTTCACTAGTGAATCTACTAAGAAGAGAATGACAACAGTAGCAGCAATGTACAAACCCAAGTACAACCATCAGATAATATTGATTGCCAGCTACTACTAACCTGGTCTGACTTCAAACAAATAACCTTAGTGATTACAAAGAACAACAATAACAACAATCCTTGGCATTTTGCTTCTTATTATCCCTTCAAAATTGGCAAAAAAAGTTTTTCTATTAGCTGTAGCTCATACTTTATAAATAAAATATTATAAACCTATTTGCTGTATAACTAAGATGGGACATGGCCAAGATATATAATCAGATTTTTTGTTTCCTTTTAGAATTTCTTTTTACCTCAAATAACTCACTTGAGAGGCGCTGGCTCCACATTGTCTCCCCCATGACATTAACCTTCATTACCAATTCAGGACCTCTAAGCCTTCTCTTTATATCACTTAGAGAATTTTTTATTCTAGCTGCTGTGCATGCTCACACCAAAGAAAGACCAAGGTAAGGGATTTTACTAAATTTTTAAAAATGTCAAATCTATTTGAGCTCTCTTATATTCTTATAGATCCCAATCCTTTTCTGTCAGCCTTTGCTTGCAGAAAACTATCAGTTCCTTCTTTTAAATGTAATGAAAAAAATATAATATCTAACAGATATGGGCTTCTGAGCTTGGATGTATGACAGTTTCGTCAAGTTATCAATTTAATTAAGAATTCTTATATCTGAAGGGGAATCCCCCCCCCCAAAAAAAAAAAAAAACTGGAAAAAAGCCCCGCTAGGTGGAGCTCACATAGTACTCATTATTCCAGCTAGGTGAGCATCAAGCAACTTGCTCTGAGTTAGTGCACCCAGTGGCATCTCCTGGAAAGGTTCTCTCTGGTCATAGTGAATTTTCTCATAAAAAGCAGTTTCACTCAAACTTTGTTTTTGTAGTGGCCAATTTAAGAGAACAGCATGTAGCTGTAAAATTTTGTTTCCTGCTTGGGAAAAATGCCACAGAAAAAGCTGTGATGTTGAACACAGCTTATGAGGACAGCACTGTAAGAAAAACTAAAGTGCATGCGTGGTTTTCTTGTTTCAAAAAGGTGAATATTGATTAATTATAAGCCTCCATCAATTTCCTGAATGGACAAAAATGTCACTTGTGCTTGAAGACTGACAGTGCACCATTGAAGAGATGGGGAAGTTATCTGGACCATCTGGGAGCTTGGTTTGCAAATTTTAACAGAAGATTTGGGAATGAGGAGGGTTATGCCTCAGGTTCTGATTGACCAGGAAAAAGAGCCTCACGTGGAATCAGGCTCTGCTTTGAAAGAACAGCTCCAAAGTAACACAGATTTTTTTTCTCTCCCAAGGACATTAATGGTGATGAGAAATGGTGCTATTCTTATGACTCCTGAAGCAAACATCAATCAAGCCAGTGGAAGATGCCCTTGTCATCATCACTTCGCCCCCAAAAAACATCATCAAGTGAAATCAAAGATCAAGACGAGGCTCATTTGTTTTGTTTTTTTTCTGTGAGGGGGATAGTGTATTTGAAGTTTGTTCCACCAAGTCAGATTATTAATCAAACTTTCTATTTAGAGGTTCTGAAAAGATTGTGTAACAGTGTGTGACCAAAAAGGCCTGATTTGTGGCAGACAGGGGACTGGTTTTGCCACCACGACAATGCACCTGCTCATGCAGCCATCTCAGTGTGCCAGTTTTGGCAAAAACAGCATGCCTCTCTTGCCCCACGGACGTTAGTCAACTGACCTTGCTCTGTGTGACTTTTTTATGTTTCTTCAAATGAAGACGGACGTGAATGAACAGTGCTTTGATGACATAGAAGAGGTGAAGAATAAAACAAGGGAGTTACTGTCAACTATACAAACAGATGAGTTTGAAAAATGTTTCCAAGAATGGAATCAGGGATTTGAAAAATGTATTGAGTGTAATGGAGAGTACTTTGAAGGGGGTAAGTTTGTTTTGTAAAAAAAATTTAAATATACAACTTAGTGGGCGGGAAATTCTGGTATGGTTTTTTTTTTGCTATCCTTTTGTAAGATGTATTATTAAAATTCTTGTCAAAGAGGTTTTATGATTTGTGGCTGTAATGAGGTATGGAGTAAAATTCTATAAGTGCAGGCTAATATCAACAGTATTTTACTATCACACATGTTGTTATTTGGTGCCATCTATTCACTTCAGACTAATTGTGACCTAGGGACAACAGAGTAAAACTCTACCCACAGCTACACCATCCTCACAGTTGTTCTTATGCTTAAGCCATTGCTGCAGCCACTGTGTCAATCAAAGTTCAAGGGTCTTCCTCTTCTTCACTAACCCTCTACTTTTCATGGACTGGTCCACGTCCAAGTACTGGCACATATCTAAGACTCAGTATTGATCCAAGTATGTAAGATGAAGTCTTGTCACCCTTACTTCTAAGGTTCATTCTGGCTGTACTTCTTCAAAGACATATTTGTTTGTTCTTTTGAACATGCATTGCACTTTCAACATTCTTCTCCACACAATATTGATTCATGTGATTGAACTAGGGAATGTTAAGATATCTGTAAGAACTCCCAATAAAATGATTAAAATTATGTATATATATTTTAGGGCAGGTCATTTATTTTCACAAGCACCAAGACCACTTTGCCTTCATAAATCAAGAATTTGTAAAAACACATTAAGTCTATTATGTTTCATGAATTTACTTAATTTTGTAAACAAACACTGCATTCAATATAATTATAATGAATAAGTCCGTAAACATATTCCATAGTGAGGCTCACAGTAAGGCTCACAGAATAACTTGGTCATTGAGGAAAGTAAATATAATCATCATGTTCACTAATACAATTATTTTAATTTAAAGTAATAACTCTTCCATTCTGATTCATTATAGCCACGTGATAGGTATCAATACAGACAATCCTACTAAGTAACTTTCCCATCATACTGAAGTACCTTTAGAATAGATCGGTGTTTCCCAAAGTGGGAGCTACCACTTCCTGGGTAGTAGATGCCTACACTTCATCCTGGATTAGAGTATAAAAATTTTTTTTTGGAGAGAGGATAGTACGCCAAATAAATTTGGGAACTTAAGCGTATGTCTAGAGCCTCGGCTTGTCTCTCTCTTCCTCCTCCTGTATCTTTTATCCAGTCAGTTACTCTCAAGGCTGCCGAACTAATTTTGTGCCTTAATATCAGAGTAATCTTCTACCAGGAAGTCTTCCCTAATCACTCAGTGCATTGCAATGCACTAACAACAAAACAAGGGTGCCCTTTTGATGTGCTCTGATCGCACTCATGGTATCACTGATGGTTAGCCCTGGACTGCTGTGTTAGTCTGGGTACATTAGAGAAACAAATACATGGGAACTCTTATGTATAAGAGAGAGTTTTATATAAAGGGTGAGTGCACATAAAGAAAACATCCCAACCCAGTGCTGCCCAAGCCCACAAGTCCAACATTAGCCCATAAGTCTGACACCAATCCACAAAGTCTTCCTCCATCTCACAAAACACACACTATGATGCCGGCTGCAGGAGGAAAGCCAAATCAGTGAACATGTAAGCATCTCAGCGCTGGCAGGGGTCTCCACACGGGTGCTCCAGCACCCAGGGCTGCATCAGGGTAGGTCCATGCGGCTTCTCCTCGGGGATATCTTGCAGGAAGTGAGCCTTGCCAGCTGAAGCAGGGACCTGGCTAAGGCAGCTGTACCCTGGTCCGGCCATCACAAAGCAAGAGACCCAAGAACTCGAAAGGCGAGGCTCGCTGAGCCATTTATCCCTCTGCCTTTCATAGCTACCTCAACTGCTAACCAAAACATTGGGGGGTTTCAGTCCTGAAATCTATTTTTAAAAACAAATATATAAACAAAGGCAGTCATTGAAAGCTGTATGGAGAACAGCTCTATTCTAACATACATGAGTCGTGGTTGATGCATGACATCTGAGTTGGTTTGGTTTTTATAGAACTGTGCCTCCCAGTGCTATTATAATTGCCAATGAATGAATTTACCATTACCTGTTAACTCTAAGTTTCATTACAAGAAGGATCATGCCTGTTCATGCACTTTTTAATTTCGAATTTCACCCTTTATGGCATTTGGAATCAATATCCATTTGTGCATGTTTGGTTATGCATCTACATACCTTGTGGAGACCTGGTGGCACAGTTGATTAACTGCTTGCTTGTTAACTAAAAGGTTAGCAATTCAAATACACCAGCCATGCTTCAGGAATAAGATGTGACAGTCTGTACCTGCAGGTATTTCAGGCTTGTCAGTCATAGAGGGTACTTCTAATCTATCCTACAGAGTCTCTATGAGTGGGAATTGACTTGGAGGCAACATGTTTATGAATGTAGGAAGAGCTACCAAAAAAATCCTGGAATTGCACTGGGCAGAGTGAAATTTTTGTAGTACACATATTACACCCTGCTAGGCGAGCACCAAGCAACTTGCTCTGAGTTAGTGCACCCAGCGGCATCACCTGGGAAAGTTCTCTCTGGTCACAGTGAATTTTTTCATAAAAGTAATTTTGCTCAAACCCCATTTTTTTGTGATGACCAATTTAAGAGAACAGGAGCTGTGAAATTTTGTTTCCTGCTCAGGAAAAATGCCGCAGAAACTGTTGTGGTGTGGAACACGACAAGGACACTGCTATGGGAAAACTCAAGTAGAAGAGTGGTTTTCTCATTTGAAAAATGGTGAAATGTTGATTGATGTCAAACTTCATTCTGGATGTCTCTCAACTTCCTGATTTGTAGTGCATTTAGAGTTCATTCCACCAGGTCAGAGTGTTAATCATGCTTTCTATTTAGAGGTTCTGAGAAGATTGCCTAACTGTGTGCACAAAAGCCTGATTTGTGGCAGACAGGGGACTGGTTTTACCACCATGACAATGCACCTGCTCATGCAATCATTTAGTTTGCCAGTTTATGGAAAAAAACACATGCCCCACATACCTCACTCACCTGACCTCACTCTGTGTGACTTCTTTTTGTGGCCACGAATACAGAGGGACATGAAAGGACAGCAATTTGATGAAGTAGAAGAGGCGAAATAAAAACAAGGGAGGTTCTGTCAGCTACACACACAGATGAGTTTGAAAGATGTTTACAAGAACAGAATCACAGTTTTGACAATGTGTTAAGTGTAATGGGGCATACTTTGAAGGTGATAAGGTTGTTTTGTAAAAAAAAAAATTAAATACATAGCTTTGAAAAAACCCTGTTTTGGAGGGTACCCCTCATATGTGTCCACTCACAAATTTTATTTTTATTAGTGTTGTAGCAGGATTTTAATATGTCAAAGTATTTACTACAGTTGTCATTTATCTTTGTGCCCCTCTCAGTGTCTTTTGTTGCCTTGGTTACAGTTGAACCGATTTCCCCCAAACTGTGCCCTGCTTTTCCCTTTCCCAGAGTTAACATGCGTCTATGTGTTGGCTACTAACTATAAGGTCAGACATTTAAAGCCATTTGCTGTTCGTGGGAGAACGGTGAGGGTTTCTCCTCTCATAAGGAGTTACAGTTTCAGAAACACACAAGCACAGGGTCACTATAAGTTGACTTTGACTCGATGGCAGTGGGTTTGCTTGGGTTTCAGTTCTAGCTAGTCGATGATTCTCACTACCCACTACTCCAATTCTTGGTACCAGCAAAGACATTATACAATGTCTCTTTATGTCTTTGTCCAACATTTAGATGGGATTGTATCTTTGTTGTTGCGGCTTTGCAGTTTCTATTAATTATACAGATAAGCCTTTGATAGCATTTTCCCCAGACTGTAGGTTCTCTTTTTACTTTTTAAATGCAGTCTTTAGTTGAACATAAGTATTTGATTTTTAGAAGAACTCAGCTATCTAGTTTATCTTCTTTAGTTTGTGCATTTTCAGTTATTTGGGCATTCTATTTATGGTATAGCTAAGGATCCCCATTTTGTTTGTATCTGTACTGTCATAATATGACAAATATTCTTAAATGGATCCTACATATCAAATGAATGGACCATAAAGTTAACTAGTGTTCTTGAGCGATATGTCATTTTAAAGCACTGAATTGGAGTTTGGTGAAACAAAAAGATACCATTAAAAAATAGAGGAAAATTATTAATAGATGAAAATTCCTGATTTAAAATTTCAATTTCAATCTCAACTTTATTATGTTAATTTTGAAATATTAACCTTTTGCCTCAGATTACTGGACTGTTAACGCTTCTTGTTATAAAACACCTAAAGAAAATAGGAAATTGTGATCTCTATGCTGCTAAAAAAATAGTATACATAAAGACCATGCATGGATTGATTATAGTCAGCACAAGAAATATAAGCCAGAGACCAGAAATTATATACATGTGCTATTATTAAGGGCTGTGGAGTTGGTTCTCAATCACAACTACCTTAAGTCCATCCTAATGGAACACTGGTGGGTCCTTCATAATTGTTTTGTTTGAGCCCGTTGTTGTAGCCACTTTGTCAATCCATCTCATCTCTTTTTCACTGACCCTCCCCTTTACCACGTACCATGTCCTTTTTCAGGGACCGGTCTCTTCTGATTAACACGCCCAGTGTTCTTGAGACACGCTCTTGCTCTCATCACTTCTAATGAGCCTCCTGGCTGTACTTCTTTCAAGACAGTCTTGTTTGTTCTTCTGACAGTCCACAGTCATTTCAATATTCGTTGCCAACACCACCATTTAAGTACATACATTCTAACTGAAAACACCATGGCTTGTGTCAGGTGTCTTAGACTTCAAAGTGGCGTCCTTGCTTTCAACCCCTTGTAGAGGTCTTGTGCAGCAGGTCTGTCCAGGGGAATGTGTCGTTTGATTTCCTGACTCCTGCTCTTGGCATTGACTATGTACGCAAAAAAAAAAGAAATTCTGTACTATTTCAAACTTTTACCCATTTATTCTAATCCACGAATTTGTTTGATTGTTATAAGGGTTAATGCATTTTGATTGAAGTAATGATTAAAATATAATTATGATTGTTAATATCATTTTACTATAATGTTATATCTATTTTTCTAATTCTTCATATTATCATTTGTACAATTGATATAAATGTTTATGAAATCGCATAATATGTAGCAAGAGTAATTGAACAATAGCGATTGCTGAATAGAGGTCATCACTAATTCTCAGACTATTTCTCAGTACTATGAGAGAGGTCTCTGCTTGGAAATTGTGAGGGTCGTGCAGGAGGGTCTTTCTGCTGTGCAGAGGAGTCCAAACTGACTTCATGTGCCTAACAGGAACTTGAAGAAAGATGAGGCTTCCCACCCCCATACAGATGGAAAGTCTAGGAAACCCCAGAACGGCGGTTCTACTTTGTCCTTTAGGGTTCTCTTGATGAGGCGGACTTGAAGAGTCCACACAGTCCTCATGATGGAAATGTCACATGGTTTAGAAGAATAACAGCTAGAAGAATTATACAGTTTGTCAAGACCTAACTTACGTGTAAATCCTGCATAGCTGTGACCCTAAATTGAAGCCCTCTAACCTGCCTCACAGAGAATCCGTGATTGTGTCAAGCTCGAATTCTCAAGGACACTAGCTAAGTCAAAAACTCAACTCTTATCTCAGTGTTAGGAATCTTCCCCTGGCTTTCATTCCCGATGCACCCCACCACTTAGGAGTCAGTCCATGCACACCTAGCCTGTTCCCTTGAGATTTAGCATCTCTGAAAACGCAGACTGTGTACAATTTTTGATAAAACATAACTTTGTTTCCCAGTTTGTTTCTGGCATTCCAAGATTGGTGTCTGTCTGAAAACATCCCCCCCCACTCAGCCTGTGTATATGCTGTGAGGACAAAGGAAAGAGGGGAAGGGGTGCTAGAAGGAAAACTCGGAGCACACTCCCTTTCCATGCACTTGAAAATAAAACTTAGAATCGTTTTAGTTCGCCTGCCTTCTATAATGTGGCAATGGTGATAGGGCAGCACGGGCCCCTTTGGAGGCCGCCTTACAAGAGTAGGTGTCAGAACAGACTTGATAGCAGGGGGTGTTTGCTTTTTTTCCGGGGACAGGAGCAGCAGTAACAGAAAAGCGTGTCTAAAGAGACTGCACTTGCACTGGAGATGATTCTCGCCTATCAAGACTTCACAGGACAGCATGTTACTTGCCCACAGCATGTCCGAGGCAATAAACATGTGTACAGAAGCATGCTGCCACATCTTTTTCCCCAAAAGCAGCTTGTGGGTTTGAACAGCTCACCTTTCCTTTGACAGCTGAGCACTTTAATCACAGTGCCACCAGAGCTCCTCATGTGGCTTTTCAGGGAGAGCTAAAATCATCTGTACATAAATGCCTAAGACTAAATGAATGTTTCATGTATGGGAAACAACCATGAAAGGTAATGCATCAGCAAGTACAGATGAGAATCATATAGGTGGTGGTGGGATGGAAAGAAGCAGCAGGGGACATGTAAAGTAAGAACTACATTGTGATCTAAGAACAACGGGGAACTTTTGAAGTCATTGGTGTGTTGTGACATCATTGTTTTGATAGTGGAATTTATTTTACCTGCTCTGACTTCAAACACTGAGAGTAGAATTAATCATAATCTTCAGTAATCAATGCGATAGGTCTGTTTATTGACTGATGAATTCATCATTATCTCCAATATTCATTTTTATTCTCTCCACCTCAGGCCTCTACTCTAATTCTATAGTTAACATTGTTTTGATTAAAGAATAATAGCTATTCTGGAAAGTGCAAAAAGACTAACTTAGTGACTGCAGAAGATGAACATTTCTGAGTAAGAGAGTGAAAAGACAAGTATTGAGTGGGAGAAGACATATGGAAATCACATTTCTGACAAAGTGCTTTTATCTAGAATACACGAATAGTTTTCAAAACTAAACAAAAAGAAAATCAGCAATCCATCTGTGCTAGTGGGATGACTTTATGTCAAGTAAACAATTGTGGTTAGGTGTGGAGTCAAACCTGTCAATACAATGGTAGCTTGACAACACCTCCTTGGGGGTGTGGCCTTTTGTATACACCTGAGAGTCTCTTGGACCTACTGTCTCTAAAGCTTTGCCTTCCTGCTTGGTGGGACTCGGCCACGACCCTGAGAACTGTTGGCATCCTGTTATGTTTCCTCCAACTTTGGATACACAGGCCTCTGCACCCACCAGCCTGTGGTCTTCCTGTGTCCCCAGTCTGCAGCTATATGAATCTGAAGACTTCAGATTATGAAGACTTATGACTTCAGTTGGACTGGGATGACTTTTTGAATTAAAATACTTCTTGATATAAAGTTTTAAATTATACATAGATAAGTATCACTGGATTTGTTTCCCTAGACACTATAACCTAATATGCTAATTTTAAAAAGACTAAAATATGAATAGATACCATGCAAAATATGATATATAGATTGGAAAGAAGTATATAAAAGTGCTTACGATAATTAATATTTATGCAAATAGTTATATCCAATGCAGGTGAGGATGTGGAGGTTTGGGAATTCTCAAAGATTGCCAAATGCTATAGATACTTTGGAAAATGATCTGGTAGTTTCCTAAAAATTTAAACATATATATGCCATATGTCTCAGAAATATCACTCCTAGAAACTTGTCCAAGAGAAATGAAAATTCATGTCTATACAAAAGCTTCTATTATGCACATGCTAATAGCAGCTTAATTCATAATGTCCCCAAACTGGAAACAGCCCCAAAGTCTTTCAATCAGTAAATGCCTCTCAGGCAAGACCACTAGGAATATTATGCTAGACCAGGTTGACTAGAGAAACAAATCCAGAGACACTCATATGTGTATAAGGAAGAGCTTTTTATCAAAGAGCAAGTGTATATTAAGAAAACACCCAGCCCGGTCCAGATCAAGTTCATAAGTCCGATATTAGTCTGAAATTAGTCCATAGATTCTTCTTCAGGTTCACGCAGCACGTGCAATGATGTCAAATGAAGGAAGATCACAGGCCAGTGGATGGAAAGTCTTGTGGATCCAGTGGTGATGGAAGCCACTCAAGGGCTCTGGCTGCTATCAGCGTGGCTCCATGTGGCTTCTCAACAGGAATGTAAAACAGAGAGAGTGTGTCCCACCTCCAGGGAGGAAGATGGACTGTGACCTGATTGACAGACTAGACTCTATCGCTTTATTCTATTTATCAAGTTGACATAAAATTGTGTAACTACCACAAACATACCTATAGTTAAAACAACTTGTTAAAACTAATCTATGAAGAAATATGCACATTTTGCACCTTTCTTCTTTTAAAATGATATAAACTCATTGCTGGACAGTTGATTCTGACTGTACAGGGTAGACTAGAACATCTTCGTAGTATTTCTAAGACTATAAGGCTTTATGGAAGTAGACTGTCACACCATTCCCCCTTGAAATTACTAGTGGGTTTGAGCCACTAACTTTAAGTTAGTAACTTAGCAGTTCAGCCACTGTGACACCATGGCTTCTTAAAATGGTATATTAAAAAAAAGTGTCTATACACACACACACACACACACACACACACATACCTATAGCGAGAGAAAAATGAGACTTTCTACTCCCATAAAGAGTTACAGATTCAGATACCCTGTAGAGGTGATATGAGTCAGAATTGACTCAGTAGCAATGAGTGTATATATAGATATATTATATTATTAATATATATTATTGCATAGCAATTATATATATAATTGTTATATGTAATAGGCATTACATGTTATATAATGCACTAACAATATATATTACATATTATATAATACATGTATTATATAGTTGTTCCGCAATTATGACTTAACTTTTTGATTACTTTTTCTCAATAGTTAGCTTAAGAAATGATATCAATGCTTTTCTGATTAGGTCCTTTTCAATGTCTCTTAGACAGGTATGTGTCTCTGTCTTTGCTTTGGGCTCTCATTACCAAATCTCAGTCTTTGCATGAACACTAGTTCAGAGTACAGATTTTAGTATTGATTATTTTACAATTGATTTCTCTAGAAGCTTGTGCTTCTCTCCATTAAATATATCCCTTGGCAATTTTAACTCAAGATATTAGTGTAAATCATTAAATGTCGTCTCCCCAAGTGGGATATTCAGGTTTTGCAAAATTCAATTTCTTGGAATAGTTTTCTTTTTTCACACAATCAAATAATAAGAAATTCTTCACGTTTGCTTGACTATGACATAAGAACTACTTTTCTAAAATAAAACTTAAAAATTCTATTTTATATTCCATATTACATTGGGAACCTGACCTTGTTCAAAAATTTCAAAACTTATGATTTTGCTATTTAACTGTATTACTCTTTGTATGCATTTGACCTTCACTAACATGGTCCAGAGCAGCAAAGGCAAATGAGGTTTCTCTACAGAGCCAAGCATAATCATTAGGGAGTGACTGCCTGGTCAAGGTTAAGAAACAGAATAGCCAGATCCATTGTGACATTAGCCATTCTTGGGAGGTCAGTGGAAAGGATGTATGTATTTAATTGTGTTCCTCCAAAATACATTGTAATTTTTTGTTTTTATACATGTAGATGTATCCTAATTTGTCATGTTAATGAGGCTATATCAATATAAGTTATGTCTGAATATAATCACTTTTGAGATAGAACAAAAGGCGATTACACACAGATTAGGCACAATATATAATTACACATGATATGCAAGCTCTAGTGTGGGAAAGGCAGATGTTGTGCTGGGCTGGGTCTTCTAGAAGAGCAAAGGCAGTAAAGCTTATATAGCTGCAAAGATGAAAATTTATATCAAGAAACTGGATCCCACATTGTAGACTCTATTCTGTTCTGAAGATTTGATCTAGAATTCTTCCCCTTGTTCAGATCAAGTAAATATTTCATAGATTTCCCATATTTTTCACTCCTAGGGTCACCCTGACTAAGTAGCCAATGCCATAAATTTATGAGTCTGGCTATTTTGACTCTATTATCTTGCTACTTTGACTTTACTATCTATTATGGAAACCACCCCCACCTAGGCTCTGTACATAAGTACTGCAATTTGGCTCCTACTACCCAGTGCTCCATCAGTCCCCTTGTAGTTAAGAGTCTTAATTCGATTTGGACCATTGCCACTATCAAACCCGGTTTACATAAAATAGAAATCAGGTGGGTCTTCAGCGATGCTGCCTCTCCCTTCATGAGTATGTCCCTTGCCATTGTGATCAAGGGAGCCCTGGTGGTGCAGTGGTTACCAGTTGGCTGCCAACTGCATGGTCGGCAGTTCTAAACTACCAGCAGCTCCTCCAGAGAACAACCAGACTTCTACTTGTGTAAACAGTTAGAGTCTCTGAAACCCACTGGTTGTCTGTAAGCATTGACTCAATGGCAGTGAGTTTGTTTTTTGAGTTTGAGTTGTGATCAAATGTCAGCCTTCAGGGTACTCTGTGTGTAGGCCTTTGAGTCCATCCTCAAAAATGTACTCTAACCTGACAATTTTCTGTAGTCTATCAAGGTAGGTCTGGTATTTCAACTTGACCTGTTGTAGGGCATCTCTTAATCCATGCATCAGCAAACCAATGAAATTAATTATTAATCCTCTCCTGTCCTATTGATGTGAAATATGGAAGAATCTGTGGGCCTCTCTCAACACACTCAGAGTGATTCAATTCTACATCCCTGGCTCCATTATCCCAAACCTTTAGTAAGCATTCCTCCAAACATTCTCCAGGTTTCTGTCTGCAAATATTAGAAAAATCTAGCAGTTCTTTAGGATTACACCATCCCTTTTCCCAAGTTCCCATCTTTACTTCATCTTTTGAGACTTGATGAGCCTAAAGTCTAGTTATAGGTCTAGAAGCAATAGTGGTTGTAAGGGTGACTTTAGGGAACTCTTAGCTATATCTTATAAGGCATTTGCTTCAGACAATGGTCCAGATACAGCCCCTGGTGCTACATCAGAATGCAGTTGGACTAATAGCCTCAAGTGTGGGTGGAGGGACAAGGTTTTTACTTAAGGTGGATTATTCTCTTCAGAGGGGAAGGGTGGTGCTGTTGGTTGAAGGGACACGATAGAATTTAAGGGCTCAATGGCCCGATCTGATCTTCCTGATTATCTACCCCAAAGTGCCATCACAAGTTTCAGGGTCTGATTTGCTCCTAAACATTTTAACATGAGACCCTATTCTAGGTTGAGAATTCACTTGTGTTGTAATATAATTGTGTTGGAATCCAGCTACTTTTATGCTAAATCTTTAGGTTTGGTTTTGGGCAGTACCAGGTGCGTTACTGTAAGAAACAAGGCTTTCTTTCAGAGCACTGGTGGAAACTTGGATGCCTTATGCAGCTCTTGCTTTACCTCCAAAGTGTGAGCTCATCTCCTTGTTTTGCAACTTTTCTGCTGTAAGTAGTCTGAGTCAGCCAGGTTTCCCGCAGTTTTCATCCTGACGAAATTGTTTAAAAATATAAAACACATGAGCACCCTCAGCCTCATCCCTTACAACACTTCTACGGTGATGATATTTTGGTTATTAACCTCCCCACCCCCACCCTCACCTCCACCCCACCACTACCATGAAGTAACAACAGTCTTTTTTAAACAGTGGCAGACTTATCCGCAATATTATCATGGCCTCGAGGACTAATTACTTGAGAAAAAACATCCTCATGATTTTATTGAGGAAAGTTGTTCCTGAAAATTTTCTTTTTCTAGAACAGTGATTCTCAACCTTCCTGATGCTGCGACTCTGTAATACAGTTCCTCATGTTGTGGCGACCGTCCCCCACATAAAATTATTTTTGTTGCTGCTTTTTGTTTCATTGCTGATTTTTCTTTTCTACTTTGCTAACTGTAATTTTGCTACTGTTATGAATCAGACAACCCCTGTGAAAGGGTTATTCGACCCCCAAAGGGGTCTTGTCCCACAGGTTGAGAACCGTTGTTCTAGAACCAATTCGTCACAGGATATATGACAGGCCAATGACAACTCCCAGGGTTGGCAGGCATTGTGGTGGGCCATTGGCTTAAGTCTGAAGAAGACCAACAAGAAGAGAGCCTATGTTTCACTAGGAGTAGGCCACACCCTTGAGGCAACTTTCTTTCAATTGCATCATGACTGTGACCTTGGGAAGGAAGTTGCAAACACCCTTAATCCTTTTCCAGCTGCTTTGCTGCAGCAATCTGATTGTGTTGATTCTACGGTTGTGTCACATCCCTAGGGATTACCATGCCCTAATGCCAAGTCACTGAGAATCCTGGATGAGCCAAGGTGACTCAAAGCCCAACTATTACATATGCCATGTGACATATCCATGGAATGTCAAAAAGAATGCTAGAAAAGTTGAGACAAAGATATTCCCCAATAGTGTACAGAAAGAGCCTTCCCCTCAAGTCAGTACCATGAATTTTGTTGTCTATATGAAAATACAAGAAAATTAATTGCATGCTTTAAAGCCACCAACTTGCGGTATTTCTGTTATAGCAGCACTAAAAATTAAGACACCATCCCTGAAGGAACCAATAAATTTCAAACATATATATGTGTATATATGTATAGTCTATTTATATATATAACCTATATGTACATATATATAAAACCTATCCATAAATATATTGGAGGAACATATGCATATATATTGTCATTAAAAGATGTTGAGTTGGTTTTCACTCATAGCTGCCTATGTGTGTACAACAATACAAAACATTGCCTGGCTCTAGACCATCTACACATGTGTGAGCCCATTGTTGCAGCCACTGGATCAATCCACATGTTTGATGGTCTTTCTTCTAATTGCTGATCTTCTATTTTACCAAGAATGGGGGCCTTCTGCAAAGATTGTCCAAAGGATGTGAAGTCTCATTAGCACTTCTTCTAAGGAGCATTCTCTCTGTACTTCTCCCAAGAGTCCATGATAGATTGAGTATTCTTCACCAGTGCCATAATTCAAAGGCAACAAATTATTACTCTTTCTGTCCTTATGACCTTTTATTATTCTGTTCCTCAGCAGGACTTTTAAGTTATGAAATAAATATGCCAATTCTTTATCGCGCAGTTTAAAAGTTGAGATCTTCAGTAACAACCAAAAATAATTATATTGTGCTAGGAAGAAAGAAAATGTGGAGTCAATCGTCTGGATCAGCATTTGATCCTTGATTGCTGCTGCTAATAGATAAAGGCAACACGAATTATCTCCTAAAAATGTAAAATGTCAATCTGTTGTCTGCAGCCTGGTGCATTTAACAAAGCTAAATCCAGAAAAAGAAGAATGATGTATCAGTTGGTCAGCACCTGAAAACTCTTCCCTGATCTCTACGAAGGGGAAGAAGTGTCATTTGTGTTTTCCTGGTGATGACTTGTCCGCACTGAAAGTCAGCTGACTCTGTCTTCTTTATGAAAGGTTTTTTTTTCTTTGTAATCCTGATTTCCCTCAACACTGCTTACCCACAACAGTATGGAGTCATTTCCTTGTTCAATGTGTGATGGACAGTATGAACTGGAACCAAATGGCAGATCCTCAGACAAAAATCATAGTAGGAAAACTAGAGGAAAGATGTTATCATTTGCTAAAGTTTCTTTTCATTTTCTATTATTTTGTTAAAGATAAAACAATTAAATTGCTGAAAAATTCTTTAATTTCAGAAATGCTGCCTTCAGTGAACATTTCAATAGTACCTGGAAGTACTCAAATGATAAATATCGAATTGCCTTAGTGGGAAATAACAACTGTTTAAATTTATAATCACTCCACAGGATATTCAGCCTTTTAATTTTGAGTACTCTTGCTAAAGCAGGAAGATGACAATTCTGAAGTATATAAAATAAAGTACTGTAACCATTGCTGTGGAATATATTCTGACTCATAGTGACCTTGTAGGGTGGAACAGCACTGCTCCTTAAGGGTGACCAGGAGGTTTGAACTCTGTGATTAGCAGCCCAATGATTACTTACTACTGCATTAGGGTTCCTTAAAGAAGTTCATGTTTCGTTTTATTTTACAAGCATCAAATTGGGGTTAAATTTGAAAACAGGCTAAATGCAATAAGTCTTAAATAAATAGAGATTTTTCTTAAATTCTCAGACTCTCAATTTAAAATTTAAGGTTGTTGTGATCTTCAAAAGAATTCATGAATCAATGACAGTAAGTAAAAAAGTGTGCTGTTATAAAACCGGAGACGTTTTTCTTAAACAAAAATATCTAAATGTTAAGACCTTACCCTAGGATTACCCACTCCTGAGGGGTACCCTTCTGTCTAGTCTTGGTGGTGCTGTGAGGTAGGTGTTGTGCTGCTAATCACAAGGTTGGTAGTTCAAACTCAACAGCCACTCTACAAGAGACAGAGGAGGCTGTCTGTTTTGGTAGAGATTTCCAGGCTTATAAGCCTTATACAGTGTCACTAAGAGCAGGAATTGGCTCCATGTCAGTTGGTGGAAACCTTCCCTAAAAAATTATTTGTCTTCCATTTGTGTTGTTGTTGTTAGGTACCACCCAGTGTTTCCAATTCATAGTGACCTTATGCACAACAGAACAAAACAGTGCCCAGTCCTGTGCCATCCTCATAATTGTTCCTATGCCTGAACTCATTGTTGTGGTGTCCATCCATCTAAATGTTGTGAACTCTGTCCATCCATCTCAATGAGGGCCTTGCTCTTTGGTGCTGCCCCTCTCCTCTACCAAGCATGATGTCCTTTTCCAGGGACTGGTCACTCCAAAGAAGGAAGTATGGTCATTCTTGCCTCTAGAGAGCATTCTGGCCTTAGTTTTTCTTAGACAGGTCTGTTTTGTCCTTTTAACTGTCCATAATACTTTCAATATTCTTCAGCATTGTAGTTCAAATGCGTTGATTCTTCTTCAGTCTTCCTGGTTTAATGCTTGGCCCATCTCAGTCCTTAAAGTAACATCCTTGCTTTTCAATACTCTAAAGAGTTTTCGTGCAGAAGATTTACCTAATTTTGATCTTTTGACTGCTGTTTCCATGATTGTGGATTGTGGATCCAAGCCAGATACAATTCTTGACAACCTCAATCTTTTCTCCATTTATTATTGTTACCTTTTGATTCAATTTTAAGGGTTTTTATCTTCTTCACACTGATCTGTATTCATACTGAAGGCTTCAATCCTTGATCTTCATCAGCTACTGCTTCAAGTACTCCTTGATTTCAGCAAGCTAAGTTTGTGTCATCTGCATACTACAGGTTGTTAATAAGTCTGTCTCCAATTCTGATGTCACATTATTCTTCAAAAAATTCAGTTTCTCTGATGATTTGTTCAGGATACAGATTGATTAAGTATGGTGAGAGGATACAACCCTGATGTATATCTTTCTGATTTTAAACCAAGCAGTGTTCTCATGTTCCGTTTACACCACTACCAGTTGATCCATGTACAAGTTCTGCATAAGTACAATGACGTGTGCTGGAATTCCCACTATTCTAAAGATTATCCGTAGTTTGTTCTGATCCACACTGTGAAATTTCTTGACATAGTAAAATACAAGCAAACTTCTTTCTTGTATTCTTTGTTTGATCCCAGATCTATCTGACAGCAGCAAGGGTATCCCTTTCCCCACATTCTCTTCTACATCCAGCCAGAACCTCTGGCAGCTCCCTGTCAGTGTACTAAAGCAATCATTGTTGGATGATCTTCAGAAAAATGTGACTTGTATGTGATATCAGTGATATTGTTCTACAGCTTGACCATTCTGTGGGGTCACCTTCTTTTGGAATGGGCTCAAATACTGATCTCTTCCAGTTATAAGTAACTGTCTTCCAAATTTCCTAGCATAGATGAGTAAGTGCTTCCAGGGCTTCATCAGCAAGTTGGAACATTTTAAATGGTATTCCTTCAATTAATGGAGATGTGGTTTTGGCTAATGCTTTCAGTGCAACTTTAAGTTTTTCCTTCAGTATAATTTGCTACCTCCTGAAAATGGTTGAATGTCGATTAGTCCTTTTTACTACAGTGACCATGTATTCTTTCCATCATTGTTTGGATGCTTCCTGTATCATTCAATATTTTGCCCATAGAATCTTTGAATATTGCAACTCAAGGCTTAATTTTTCTTGAGATATATCAGTTTCAGATGCATTGAGCATGTTCTTCCTTTGTGATTTTCTAATTCTAGATCTTTGCCCGTTGCATTATACTTTATTTTTCTTCTCAAACAGCCCTTATGAAAATTTCTATTTAGCTTTCTTACTTAATCATATTTTCCATTTGTTTTAGCTGCTTTATGATTACGAACAAGTGTCAGAGGCTCTTCTGAAATTGACTTTAATCTTTTTTCCCTTCAAATGACCTTTTGCTTTCTTCATGAATGATTTTGATAAGCTCACAGGGCTTATCAGGTCTTCTAGCATCAGTGTTCAAAGTGGCCAATCAGTCCTTGAGATGTCCTTGAAATTCAGGTGGGATAGAATCAAAGTGATATTTTGGCTCTAGTGGACTTTTTTTTACTGTCTTCAGCTTTAACTTGTACTTACATATGAGTAATTTATGGTTAGTTTCTGGCCTGGTTTTAGCTGCTCATATTGAGCTTCTTCATTATGTCGTCCTACAGATGTAGTCAATTTGATTTCTGTATTCCTTATGAATACAGAAGTCCACAGTCACCTTTTGTGTTGTTGAAAAATGTATTTGATTGGAACAAGTTTTTGGTTTTACAAAATTTTATTATGCGGTCACCAGCTTCATTTCTTTCACCAAGTCTGCATTTTCCAACTATTGTTCTTTCTTCTTTGTTTACAACTTTTGCATTCCAATCACCAATAATTGTCAATGCATCTTGATTTCATGTTTGATGAATTTCCAACTGAAGTCCTTTGTGGAATTCTTTACTTTCATCACCACTTACTTTAGTGGTTGGTGCATACATTTGAATAAAAATGGTAGTAACTGATTTCCTTGAAGGAGGATAGGTATAATCCTATCGCAGATCGCATTTTACTTCAAGATTGATCTTACAATGTCCTTTTTAACAATGAACACTATGTCATTCCTCTTCATGTGTTATTCTCACCATAGTAAATCATATAATTTTCAGATTTAAATCGTCCACATCAAAAATAATAGTTTCAATATCCTTGAGGGCCTCAAATCATAGCTCTTTTAAATGTTCTTTGAGGTGGGGGTGGTGGGCAAAAGAATTCAGAAGTTGCAAGATTAAAGCTTGCCTAAACAGGGTAAGATTTTCCAATGAAATTCCCATAGTCCAGCTCTTGATATCCTTGAAGAACGAGCAGGTGCATTGTTGTGAAATCCTTTTTTCTCACCAAAACAGTTTTCAGTGTCTTTAAAACTTTATCCTAATAAGCTGCCTAACTGGTCCTATGTATTTTGATAAGATCTATCAAGATTATACTATTTGAATCCTGAAAAGAGTTGCCGTAATCTCCTGAACTGAGCACTGTGCCTTGAATTCAACGAGTTCAATATACCCCTTGAACACTAGCATTTTAATTGGACTTTGCTCTCTTTATTATATTCCCAAATCAGAGACTTATCCCTGGTTATGATTCATTTCATAATATCATCTTCACTAGCTTTGATCTTGTTAATAATGCTGATGAAAAGATACATTTTTAGCTAAGCTGATCTTCATTTACTGCTCTGGCGCCAGTTGAGGACAAAGCTTGTGGATGACAAGATATTCATGTAAAATAGAAAAGACTGCATTTTGTGAGACCCTAACTTCAGTGACTACTGCATTAATAGCTAGTCAGCGGGCTGCTTCCATTTGTTTCCAGACATCAGCCATGGTTTCTTCATTCAGTGAGGTTGATGGTTTTCCCTTTCTTGGCTTATAATTGAGGTCTTCCACATCTCTGTAATAGGCTTTATCCACTGAAAAATTGTTGTTTTATGTAAGACAGTCTTCCTGTAAATTTGTTGCAAAGTGTCAATGCTTTGGGAAGCTAGCCACTTTAGTTTGTTAAAAGTATGAAACTTGTCCTGATCTCAAAATAATTTTCCCATGTCACAAAATTATCTCTTTTTAAGATGCCTCAATGAGACCAAGACAGATTTATTACTGCAAGAACCTGTACTCACTTACCCACAGAGACACGTTTAAATCCCTCCTTTTAATAAATGCATGCATGCATGCACTAGAAAATTAGTAGCAATACATTTATACTTACCCTCATAAATGAGTGGAAGTAATATAACTTGGTGGAAGTAACTTAGACTCAATATTCAGAGAGACTTGTTCTGAATGCTAGATTCATCATAACTAGCTATATGGTCGAGGTCAAATTAGTTTCTCACAAGTTATAATCTCTTTACTTTTCCTATGTGAAAATAAGATAGTAGCCACTTGCACTATAGACTGCCACACAGTTAATGTAAGCTAATAATAAATTGCTTAACACAGTACCTGGGATATAGCAAACTCAGAAAATGGGCAATAATGATACTCATTTCAAAGTCTACTTTGAGAATTTCCTGAGAAGGTGCATACAAAGCACTTATTATAGTTGTAGGCATATTTCAACAACTGAATGAATGCCAGATGTTGATAGTATGACTGCAGTATAGAAATCTATTATAACAAAAACCCTTATCATTTAGTCATTTTATTTATCCTGTATTATTTCAACAGCCTTGGAATACACACCCTGAACCTAATAATTTTCTTTTGACATACTCATTTTCTAAAACATACTCATTTTCTTCATTGATATTTATCATTTTAGAAATTTTCATTGATTGTCTCTTGCCTACGAAATAAAATCTAAGCAATTGGAAGCAAAGCCATGTGGGGCTTCTGAATCATTTTAAAAGTCGCGTGCCTTTTCTTTCCCTAAAGAAATATTAAGTCAGAACAGTATACACCTCTTCGGACTTACCTCCAAAGTTTTAGAGAAACAATAAGGAGCAGATATCACTTGTAATCCAGGGCATGCCTGTACATTAGAGAGTATTTGGACATAGTAATTTTTCACTAACAGCCAGCTCATTTTATTTTATTGATGGATAATTCAGCTATTAGAAATGTTATTTTCTCAAAACCTTTCTACTCATATCATCCACTCTACTTCTAGAACTGTCGTCAGGAACAAGAATGAGTTAATATCCCGATATTACTTGGATCTCTTGTTCAAGCCTTGTTTAAATTGAGCTAAAATGAAGTCTGGTCCAAGAATTCAAGTGAGCTCCAAGACTATTTTCTCAAGGGCTTTTATTGTCTGATCTTTCAAAATAGGTCAACAGCAAGTATTTCTTGGAAGTCAAACAAAAGGTATAGGTGGACTAAGTAAATAGAAAATTTATTTTGAAAAGATTTGAAGTATAAAATCTTTATAGTTTGCTCAGAGAACTATAGTAAGTATCAAAAGTCTATTAAAAAATCTCCTTATATTGGGAAACTTCTTATAATAAGAACTCAAACTTACAAAAAATAACATTCATTGGGGAAGAACAAATAAATATTTCTTCAGGAATAATTTACACGGGGTGGGAGTACAACCTTAATAAAGAATTATAGTCACTGATGAAATATCCCTCTGTTTCTTTATTCCTTTATGCAATGCTTACTTATTAAGTATGTCTATATTAGGTGTCAGGACCTTTAGAATTTGCATATTGCCTTTTACTTACTAGCCATGTGTCCTTGAACAAGGGACCAAAACCTTACGATAGCATAACATTTCAAATCTTCCAAGAGTCCAAATTAAGGGTAATGGTAGTGCCTACCTTAAAGAATAGTAGGGATAGTAAATCAGAAAAAGCAGGTTCTTAACTTGGAGACCAGAAACCACACTCTATGCATCTATCTTCTTTTTCCATTCCAGCCTGTACTCTTTCGCCAGATAATCTTAAACCACAATTCCACCCCCATTCACAGACCTTTCAAGGTTTTCTGTGTTGCTGCCTTGAGCTCTTCATTGTTTTCTGAGGCTGATAAAAAGCCCCTGGTGTCTCTCTTATCTCTATACACATGTTGCATGCATCCCAAGTTCACCAACAATTATTCCTCTTTTGGTGTGTATATGTGTGTGGGGGTGTGTGTGTCAGGGATTGCATGTTGACTTCTATGCTTGTCCTCAATAGCATAGCTCCATCATCTTTCTTGGACTATTTCCTTTGGCTAAGTTGCCCTATGCCCTCCTTAACAGCATTCGGAAATGTTATACTAAAAATTCTGTCTAAATGGCAGCGGCTTCATGGAACACATCAAGGTTCCTCTAATAAGATCCCCTTCTCTTTAAAACACGATAGCACAGGTGTACAGTTCCTTCAAGTTCTATGTGCTGCCTTGCATTTTACTCACCTTTCGTACCTAGAGGATTAGAGCAGCGAAGTGAAGACATGATTCACTCATCCTTACATTCCCTTTGGCTGCTCCGTTATGTTGCAAAAAACTTACCTGCCCCACTCCCAGAACAGATTTGATAACATTGAATTGAATAATTTAATTTGTGTATGCTGGTATGAGTAGAGTAATAAAGAAAATGTAGACGCACGATGATCAGTGTGATTGAATTCTCTTTCATTTTGACAATTTCCATTTCCTTTTGCAATAGATGGACAGGTATCAGAATCTGTTACACACATTTACAAGACATGGATGGAGTTGTCTTTCTAAATAAGTATCAGCACACTAACTGGTGAGTAACTGTGCTAAAATATTTCCTTTGATGTCTTACATATAGTTCAAAAGAATAATTAAAAGTAATCATAGCCTTAATTATTTTTTAAATCATTTTATTAGGGGCTCATACAACTCTTATCACAATCCATACATATATCAATTATGTGAAGCACATTTGTACATTCATTGCTCTCATCATTCTCAAAATATTTGTTCTCCACTTAAGCCCCTGGCATTGGCTCCTCATTTTATCCCCTCCCTCCCTGCTTCCACCTCCCTCATGAACTCTTGATAATTTATAAATTATTATTTTGTCATATCTTGCACTGTCCGACATCTCCCTTCACCCGTTTTCTGTTGTCCGTCCCCCAGGGAGGAGGTTATATGTAGATCTTTGTAATAGGTGACTTCTTTCCACCCCACCCTCCCTCCACCCTCCTTGTACCTCCACTCCCACCACTGGTCCTGAAGGGATCATCCCCACCCAGGATTCCGTGTGTTTCCAGTTCCTATCTGTACCAGTGTACATCCTCTCATCTAACCAGATTTTTAAGGTAGAATTAGGATCATGATAGTGGGGAGTGGGGGGTGGAGGAAGCATTTAGGAACTAGAGGAAAGTTGTATGCTTTGTTGTTGCTACACTGCACCCTGACTGGCTTGTCTCCTCCCTGCGACCCTTCTGTAAGGGGATGTCCAGTTGCCTACAGATGGGCTTTGGGTCTCCACTCCACACTCCCCCTCATTCACAATGATATGATTTTTTTTGTCCTGATGTTGCCTGATACCTGATCTAATCTCCACTTGCCATTTTGTAACTATAGAGATTGGTAGGAAAATCTATTATACAGAGACCTAAATTTTTATATTTATGAGTTTTTTAGAAGAATCTTTTTCAAGAAAATTGTAAAATGTATTCAATATTTGTTTTTTTTTAATCCAAAATAAAAACGACACACACAATGTCTTTGGAGATTTTTAAGTTATATTCAGTCCATAAGGTGATAGATGTTCCCAGGCAAAATGAGCGCTACTTGCTCAATTCACACTTTCTGCGTAAGAAAACAAAACAAGCAAATGCACCACTATCAAACCAAACAAACGAACTCCCTACTATCCAGCTGATTGCAATTCTTAGAAACCATGTGCAGTGTTTCTTAGACTGTAAATCTTTATAGGAGCAGATCCCTCATCTGTCTTCCCTGAAACAGCTGGTGGGTTTAAACTGAAATCCTTACCGTGAACAGCCCCAAGCAACAGTGCCGCCAGGGGAACCACCCCACTTTCTGTTTAGTGCCTTCACATGAAAGAAGTATACCATGTTCTATCAAAAATAATTTTATACTTATTTCTGATGAAGAAGAATCAGCAGTCATTTGTTGAGGTAATTGCCTGATTTCAGCTCCTATGTGTAATTATAAAACTTGGTCTCTAGTTTCTTGCAATTTTTAAAACCATGATTTTTTTTAAGAAATAGAGATTATATTTTCAGTCTGAATTTTTAACGCTTAAGACCTTATTAAATCTTTAAAAAGAAAGTTGTCTTCAAATCAAATGATAATTTCTGTATTTTATGTTAGTCTGCATAATACATTATAAAAACAAATGAAGTATAGGGATATATATCATCCAGCTTTCTCTACCAAATCTAGAAAGTTGGACAATTCAGAAAATATTCTGTTGGCTCTTAGTATTTAACCTTTCATGGCTGAGTTGAAATAAGTCTGATAATGTAGGTCACCTTCCCACTGACCTTAATCTTAGTGGATTACTGGTTTTCCTTAAGAAGTCTTTAATTTTAATAGCAGTTATTTTATGATAATTTCAGATCTTATATTGTTTCACTCAGTTTTTTACAATCACCTAAAAGACTCCTTTACACGTTTATCAAAAGAGAGGTTATTTATCCAATTAAACTATATTTCCTGATCCTGAAGATATGAGAGAAAGACGGGGATTTCCATAAAGAGCTTCCATAAAGAGCTACAGTTTTGGAAATCCACAGGGCACTTTTACCCCATCTCACAGGGTTTGCTATGAGTTGACATTGACTTGATGTCAGTGATTTTTTTTTAAGATACGGAGAAATGAGCACTGTATGCCTGGTGGCACAGTAGGTTAAGCTTTGGGCTGCTAACTGAAAGGTTGATTGTTCTAATCCAACAAGTGCATGCTGGGAGCACGGTGAGATAATTTGCATCTGGGAATATTTAGAGCCTTAGAAGCCATATGGAGCAGGTCTCCTCCGCTCTATGTAGTTGCCATGAGTCAGAATTGACTTGAAGGCAGTATCTGTTGGTAGCTCGGATAAAAAAAAAAGTAAAATTTTGCAGATGGATTTAGGAATATCTACTACATTTATAAATGTTAAGTCTTTTTGAACAAGCATTATAAACTCTAGTTAAATCTTTCATAGAAACGCAACCTGTAATGATGAATATATACATAAACGTTCTAGTGGGAATAATTATTTATGATAACTTAAAGGTCCACTGATCGGGGAATGGCCAAATATATGAGGGGCTTCATAAAAAATTCATGAAATATTTCATTATACTTCAATTACACTTTTCTATGAACTTTTGGAAACCCACTCACATTAGGTCTGACTCCTACAATGGAGTACTATGTAAATAAAGTACTGGTAGATATTAAATCTTCATGTATGAGTTTGGAATGTTTGCCTATAACACACACTTATACAAACTCAGTTATATAATTGATGTTTGAATCCTTTCAAACATTGTAAAATAACTCCAACAATTCTGGGGAAAGTATGTTTTCCCTGGGCTGTTCCTTTAGTCTCAGAAGGAACACTTATGATACTGTACTATTCATTTGATGGCTAACATTTCAAACATTTTTCTATGCATATGCATAAATGTATACCAATGTAAATATATGGGTTTTTTGTGAGAATGTTTTTACATTAATATCCTTTATAGCCTATTGTTAATTGCTCTTATTAATATACATTAAATCTTTCCATTTGTATATTTATACATTTTTAAATCTTCTAAACTTATCCTTAATTTTCCAAATGATGAATATACAAAGTACCATGTCCATAGTGCAAGATGTTTACTCTTTTTCATAATTTGTTATATATGATAGTATATTAAAACAACAAATATATCTTGTCTATGCCAACAAACTTGTAGAATAGCTGAGTGGCAGAAATTGGTATTTGTACTCATTCCAAAGAAAGGTCACTTGAGAGAATGTGGAAATTATACAATGAAATCAATAATATCACATGAAAGCAAACATTTACTGAAGATCATTCAGCAACACTTGCAGCATTACTTTGACAGGGCTCTACCGGAAATTCAAAAGAAGGCATGGAACGAGGGGCATCCTTCCTCGTGTCTGAAGGATCTTGGTTGAGAGCAGAGAATCTCAGAAAGTTGTTTACTTGCATTTTAGTGACTATGCAACGGCACTTGATTGTGTGTATCATAACAAACTATGAATGGCACTGAGATAAATGGGAATTCCGGAACACTCCAGTGTGCTCTTATGGAACTAGTACATGGACCAAGAGGCAGCTATACAAACAGAACAAGGGAATAGTGCATGTTTAAAATTTGGGGAGCTGTGTATCGGGGTTGGATCATTTCATCAGATGTATTCAATTTGTATGCTGAGCATGTAATCTGAGAAACTGGACCATAGGAAGAGCATAGATGCATCGAGTTTGGAGTAAGGTTTATTAACAACCTTCTGTGTGGAGACGACACCATCTTGTTGCTGAAAGGGAGGAGTACTTGAACCCCGTGCTGACGAAGAACAAGGACTGCAGTCTTCACTATGGATCGCCACTCAATGTAAAGAAACCAAAATCCTCTCGATTGAAGACTAGATAAATGGAGAAAAGATTGACGTTGTCAGTGATTTCATCTTGCTGACATCCATGATCCGTGCTCACGGAGACAGCTGTCAAGAAATCAAATGTTGTATTGCATTGGAAACATAGACCTCAAAATACCTCTTTGCAGAGTTGAAGGGAAAGAAGGCCACTTTGAAGACTAAGTTACCCCTATCCCAAACCATAGTATTTTCAATCACCTTATATATGTGTGTGTGTGAAAACTGGGCGTTAGTAAGGAAGACCAAAGAACAATCGATACAGTTGAATTATGGTGCTGGTGAAAAATATCGCAAATACTCTAGACAGCCAGCACCAATACATCTGTCTTGGAAGATGCAGCTGAAGTACTCCTGAGGAGCAAGGATGGTGAAACTGAGTGTGTCTCATGTACTTTGGACATGCTATCAGGATAGACCCATTCCTGGTAGAGGAATTCTGTTTATCTTTGGTAAATAGAAAGACAGCAAAAAAGAGGAAAGACCTCCACAAGATATATTAACACAGCGGCTGCCCCAAGGGGCCCAAACATAACCCTTATGAGGATGCCTCACGGCTGGAATGAGTCTGAAATCAATTGATGTAGGAAACGGAGGACCTGAAAGGAAGTGTATGTGGTGTTCTCCCAGCACTGTGACCACGGGACTTGGCCCGCCAGCCCTCTACAGTCCACAATCTGGGGAAAGCACTGTGATGCAGCTAGTCCACGAAGGTCGTTTCTCCACAGCACATCTACCCCTTTCCCCATAAATGCTAATATCAAGCTGTCTCCTACAAGCACTTGCTCCTCACGTACATAGGCATGCAGTTAAAGGATGCTCATCTCTAAGAGCATCAGCTCCCTTTGTCTTTTATTTTAAGGAACGTTTTGCATCTCTTGTCTCTTGCATGTTTGGCATTCCCATTGAAGTATGCCCCTTTATGGATTGGAATATTCAAGATTAGTACACTGCCCATGTGTTTGATGTGTATGTATAACAAGAGGCTTGCAGGCCTCGGGAGCTATATGAACCCATTGTTAAATAAACCTGATGCTCCTCTCTTGCTTCTCGCCCCCGGCATTCTTGGGAGAATGGAGTTGAGTCCCCTGCACAGCTCTTTCTGTCTTCTTTAACTTTGCACGTTGTCGCGCAAGACCGTTCGACTGTGGGGCTGGACTGCACACTTACTAACAATAGCAAAAGTTAGAATTCATTGGGGTGTTTACTACCCACTCACATTGAGTTGATGATGACTCAGATTCACTGCAGACCTAGCAGTTGGCAACCCAGCACATAACTACACCGCCAGGCCTTCTGAGCTAGTTAAGGTTTATTGTGCCAACCTGGCCGATTAACACATGGGATTAATTGAAGGGTAGAGAGATAAATGGCTCGGAGAGCCTCGCCTTTCTTGTTTTCTGGTGTCTTGCTTTCTGATGGTTGGACTAGTATGTGGATGCCTTAGCTAGTTCTCTGCTTTTGCTGGCAAGGCTCACTTCCTGCAAGGCATCCCTGAGGAGAAGCCACGTGGACCTACCCTGATGCAGCCCTGGGTGCTGGAGCAGCCATGTGGAGACCCCTGCCAGCGCTGAGATGTTTACACCGCCACTGTATTCAAAGATTTTCTACCCACTGGCCTGCGATCCTTCTGCATTCGGTGTCGTGTGTGTTTTGTGAATTCCAGGAGGATTTTGTAGATTGATGTTGGACATATGGGCTAAATCAGACTTATGGGCTTGGACTGGATGGGGTTGGGATGCTTTCTGAATGTATACTTACTCTTTATATAAAACTCTCTCTTATACATATATGAATTTCTGTGGATTTGTTTCCCCAGTTTCCCGAGACTAACACAGCTTCTCTGGGGTTGTTTAAAGCGGCTTTTTAAAAAAATGAATTTTTATAAAATAAAATTTAATAATACTATGCTGATATATACAGGATTCCTGGTGGCATTGTGGTTACCCTTTGCACTGCTAAACGCAAATCACAAGTAGCTCTGTGGAAAACAGATCAGGTTTTCTACTCCAGTAAAGAGTTGCTGTCTCAGAAACCCACAGATGCAGCTCTCCTCTGTCCTAGGTGATGGTCACAGAAATCCATTCACTTTGTCAAATATTGCAATATGTGGTTTGACTACTATTCTGCATATAAATTATATATAATATACAAATAGATTATAGATTTAAAATAAAGTTTATTTTAAAAAGCAAAACATGACTTTTAAAACTGTTAGAAATAAGTTTTACATATTTTCACCCTGAAACTTTGCTTTATCTTAAATATTTTTAAAAATTAATAAATTAATCTCATAAGTGGTTAAGAAGCACACATTTTGTTAAAACTCTGAGAAATGATATGAGAATGAGAGTCAAAAGATCTGAGTTCCTGTTTATCCCGAAATTCCTTTGTATCTCACTTCTCTGTCCAATGCAGTGGGTCACCTACTCTTGCAACCGCAGATATTTGTTGTGTGGTGTAGATGAGACAATGTGCTTAAACTACTTTGTAAACTGAAAATGAGGACAGAGCTCATTTTTAATTTTATAGGACACACACAAAAAGAGAAATATAAATAAAGACATAAAAATTGGAAGGATTTTTTTAACACCTAGCTGAAGTGAACACTTTAAAAATCATGTTGCTACTGCCTTCTGACACACGTTTCTGTGGATCCAGAAATGTGTGAGGCATAGTGCGTGCCTTTGGCAGCTGCAGCTGTGCTCCCTTGGCTCTCCTGTGTTCTAATGGGACAGCATTGAACATGAAGCTGGCGGGGAAACCAGAGAGCCCGGCCCTTTCCTACTTTTTTTTTTCCTTTCCTACTTTTTTCGCTCTAGCTAGGGTCTCCACTCTCTGGAAATGAATTACATAAACCTAGGAAGAGTTGTGAGGCGTTTAAATAAATGGATAACTCATTTGACTTTATCAACAACCCTAACTATTTCTTTTCTCTGGCCTACAACATTGCATGGGTGTCTTAGGCTGCTTTATCAACCTGTTCAAATTCCATTATCAACACAACATTAATTCCTCTCCTTTATTTTTTTTGCCATCTGGGAAAGACATCTTTTGCACTGATATAATATATTCCTACTCAGAATGTTATTCTAAGTAAAGGTTAGACCATTTACTGGAAGATATAGCAAATGAGCACAAAATGAATTAATTATGAAAAGCATTTTGGGAAGACTCAAGTGGAAATCAATCTAACTGAATTCAGGTTTAAACATCCCACCCACAAACACATGGTCTGACTTTATTTTTCATTTAAAGCAGCCCATTTAGCAATAGAACGCAAAGTGTCCCATCTTATTATACGTTAGCTACTGTATAACAACTGAAAAATGTTTAATAACTCAGCTTAGGCTTGCTAAAATGTCAAAGGACTCAGCAAATTCAATAAGAATTTATTAAGATCATACAATACCCAACACTGGAATATGAATAACGAGGAACAAAAATAAGCTGACATTAGATTTTACCTCAATTATTTTATAAAATAGTTTAATTGGGAGCTAAGAGGGAGGGATAGGGATTATTTACTGATTTTTGACTTTTAATCCTGAAGAGCACCTTAATTGAACCACGGATAGAAATAAGGTTTGTTGGCTTCAATTATCAACCTCATGTTTTGTTTATATAAAGGAGAATAATTATCTTGTTTTCTTAACAGAGAAAATCATTTAATAATGAATTTACTCGTATGAAGAATGATATCAATAATTTGATCCCAATTGTTGATATACTAGATGGCAATCTTCCCTAATGGTAATGATAAAAGTAGATATCGGTAATTAAATGATTTTAAGAACAAACAGGTTTTCTCATGGAACCTCATAAGTGTGCTGGCAGTTAGCTGAGATTGCTACACTTTGGTCAAAGTGCACACACTCCAGGCTCAGAAGATAACAAATGTTCCTTTGTCTCATCTAGTGTACTGGGTACCATTTTGGATAATTCAGGATATCAGCCTAGGTTTTTGAGTCTTTCAAAGATTATGAGGGAAAACTTTCCAAGATTCATAGAACAGTATATACCATAGGACACAGGAGGAGTCCTGATAGTGTGTTGGTCATGGGTTGGGATGCTAACTGCAAGTCCAGTAGTTAGAAAACACCGGGCTCCCTGGGGGAGGAAGAGGGGGCTTTCTACCCCCATACAGATTTCCAGTCTCAGAAACTCACGAGGTCAGTTATATCCTGTTCTATAGGGTCACTATGAGTTGTAATCGACTGGATAGGAGTGAGTTTGAGTTTTTGATATGACATGGGGACTGGCAAAGAGGATGTACTCAATGTACATCTGTTGGATGAATGCATGTATAAAAGAATCTATCATTTGGAAAAGTGGGTCTATAATGCATCACTATAGTCCTCTGGTGACTAAAAATAAGAATCATAAAAATCACAGAAGGGATTACGGCTAGAAGGACTATATTAATTGATGAACACCTCTGTCAAAGCCATTCTTCTGTTTATTAAGCTCATTTTGTCAGCAGAGAGAGACTTCTCAGGTCCATCAAGCATTACAAGCTCCCTCCCTGCTTGAAGTGATGGGAGCTGAGATCGGAGGCACTGCAGACCGTGTTCTTCTGAGAACAGAGGGCACGGCAAGGAAGGCATGTGACCCCATGGGGCGCAGCACTGGCAATATGAAACTCTGAGGCGTAGCAGAGTGCTGGCTTTCTGGCCCAGAGGAACCATGGGATCTGAGAGACTGGGGAGCTCAGATCAGAGAAAAGGACTTGACTGCTGGCTGAGGAGTGGTGTTGCTGTACCCAAATGTCTGCATCCTCCTAGGCATTGATCCTGACTTGTGAACTGGTCAATTTCCCTAATCAACCGTCATGATTGTGAGACTTGTCTGTGAGTTCTGTGTGGGGATTGAAACAGATTATAGAACTCACCAGAAAAGCAGAGTGGTATGAGAGGAAAGATTATGTCGGAGTAGGTAAAAAGAAAAAGAAGATGGAGGGTGGAGGCATGTCTGACTTCTGTCATGCGGCAATCAGCCAGGGTTTGTGTGCAGTTGTGTTCTCGTAATCCTGTGTATCCACAAGTCCCATATGGGTCTCCAAGTTGTTTTTTTCTTTTCAGAATATGTTCATTCCCATTCACCTTCCTATACTTGCTCAGTTTGCCTGTTTATCTATGTATCCACTCATAGTTTATTATTATTATTCTACAAGTACTGCAGAATTTACCTTTGCTGTCTTTATTTCTTTTGTTCCTCCAATATCTTCCTTTGCTTTGATCATTTTGTGCTTACCTCTCTTTATTGTATATTACCTTTCCCTCAGAAGCATATTTTAACTTGTCATTTGTTTTCTAGTTATTCTTGTTCCACTGTAAAAACTTTTTGAGTGAAAAAGTATATATAGGAGGCTACATGAGTATCACATTGAAATGTTTCTTTGAGGTTTACTTTTGAAATATGTACAAGAAAATAGTTTTTAACCACCAAATGTGGTAGAGGTTACTAAAAATAATGAAAGAAGCATCTAAAAAATAGCATTCATTATAAATTGAAATTCCCACTACCACCAAGTTGATGCTGACTCATAGTGACCCTCTATGGCAGGGTAGGACTGCCCCTGATAATGCGAGTAGAAAGCCCAGCCTTTCTCCTGTGGTGGCTGCTGATTTCAAACTGCTAGCTTTGCAGTTAGCAGCCCAACCCATAACCACCATGCCACCAGGGCCCCTCCTAGTCACTGACATGTGGGCATTTATGCTATATTAAATGGCGGAGCCCTGGCTGCATCATGGCTAGACTTGTGCTGCTAACTGCACGGCCAGCTGTTCAAAACCACCAGCCACTCTGTGGGAGAAAGACGAGGTTTTTTACTCTTGTAGGAGTCACAGTCTTGGAAATTCCAAGCGGCATGTCTACTCTCACCTATAGAGTTGCTATGAGTCAGCATACACTCGATGGGAGTGCCTTTTGGTTTTGTTTTTTGTATTGAATGTGTTGAGAATTGAATAATATAAGAGCCTGAGGCAGGAGAAAAGCCAAGAAAAATTAGGGAGGTACCCTTAACATGGTCATTGTTATTCTCTTTTTTATTTAAAGATCATTTGGGGGGGGGGCTCTTAGAGCTCTTATAACAATCCATACATCAATTGTATCAAGCATATTTGTACATATGTTGCCATCATTATTTTCTAGACATTTACTTTCCATTGAGCCCTTTGGTATCAGCTCCTTTATTTTCCTTTCCTTCCCCCACCCCACCCTCATGACCCTTTGATAAATTATTATTATTTTCATATCTTACACCAACCGCTGTCTCCTTTCCCCCATGGTTTCTGTTGTTTGTCCCTCTGGAGGAGTGGTGTGTGTGGTTACGTGTCGATCATTGTGATCAGTTAAAGGTTAAGAAGGATAACGACACTTCAGAGATGACAAAACTGTGTCTTAGAGCAGCCCACCAGATACACTTTTGCTGATGGAACTGGGTAAGTGAATGATTCAATTGTGAGTGATCTTGTTTTGAAGGGCCATCGAGTCAGTTCCATCTCCCAGCAGCCCTGTGTACAAAAGAACCAAACACAAGCCAGTCCGGTGCCATTCTCACAATTGGCCCTGCTCGAGTCCATTGACGCAGCCCCTGTGTCAATCACTGAGTGCATGTTAGCAGGGTTAATTGGGGTGATCATCCAGCGGGGTGTAAAACGAACCATCTCAGAAGCTGGAGTGGGGAAGTCAATCTCACTTCCACTAGAAGAGAAGGGTCAGGTGGAAGGTGGCAGGGCGGGGGTGGGAGAAGATCCGTCCTTTGGACCCCAATATCTCTACACATTGAAACTCCTTGATCCAGGAGATAGTTGTGACGCGGTAGGACAGCAGAGGAATGGAGAGGAGCTATAGTGACAGAGCCAAGACCCAAAGTGTAAGACAGAGCAGTGGACTTCTCAGCTGGCAGATAGTAAATTTGAGTGCCTCCAATCACCTGCCTGACTTATGGACTAGGGTGCCTTCAAGCACTTAATGGGTGCAGCTAGAGCTGAAAGACTTTGGACCGGGGCTTATGAAAGTGTCACAATGCCATCTGGATACTTACTGGCAGCCCTAAAAAGAGCTTTATAACATTACATGACCAGGGCTGAGGTCAACTAGCCATGTGGCCGAGAGACTGAAGACAGCAGAGAGACCTGCCTCTGGGCACCGAGCAGACAAGGTTGGCCTGTCCAAAGAATTGTCTCCTGGGCATTTGTAACCTGTTAACGTCTTTAATAAACTCCACAATTGTGAGTAATCTCTGAATTGTGTGTGCCCATCACAATGAATGATTGAACCCTGTTGAAAAGTGGGGTGCTGTGGGAGGGACAGTTGGTGTCAGAGTTGATAGGGTTGGAGAGTAGAAGTACGTGTGACCTCAGCCTCACAGAAATATGCCTTGCACAATCCTTGCATGTCCTTTGTGCAGCCTCAGAAACTCACAGGGCCTGTTCAGTCCTGTCCTATAGGGTCGCGGCAAGCCTTCGTGGACTGAATGGCAGTGGGTTTGGCTTGGGGTTGGGTAATTCAAGGTCAGATGCCAACCCTATGGCATTTCCCCCCCAATACACCCCCAGTTGTTTTTATCCTCAAAGCAATACCCAAAATGTTATGGTTATTCTTCTTTTACTGTACAGAAATCTGAACCAAAGTAGGCTTTACTCAGATAAGAGAAAGCAAAGAGAAAAATCCTTGGCCGAATTTGTTAAACAATGTCCCATAGAAGAATAAAAGTGCATGGCTTCCTCACTCATTTTTCCTTATTCCAATTACTGGATAAATTCTCTTAACTGCATAAAAAATAAAATATAAAAATTTCAAAGCTATAACATTATCCAGGGGTAGGATTTCTTGTTTATTAACTATACAAGTATACCCGTTTACAAGAATGCACATTTCCATTTTTCTTTTATGTAGTTAGAAGCATATTTTAGTGTAATCTATATTTTGCCTTTTATGGTTGTATTGTTAGCATTTTACCATGGCACACTGTGATTTACTGAGCTATTTCAAACCACTTTCTGAGGAAGATCAGGAGAACTAGTATTCTTATGTTATAAACATGGAAGTCAAGGTACACACATGAAAACTTCCATGCATCGTGAGATCCTGAAACCCAAGTCTCCTGGCTGCTAACTTTAATTCATTTCCATTAGGCTGTACAGCTTAATGCAATATTGTTTCTGCTTCCACCTGTCTCCAATATTTCAACTCAGAATAATATCATTGATCTTAATACTTTTTGGTTTGGTGAATTTCCTAACGAAAATTGTACTTGAGTATTAGCATGTATTAAATTACAATTGTTTTAGTTTCATCAGAAATATTGAAGCAAAAACAAGTGACATATGAATAATCTTCGAGAATACATTACATTGAAATTTTATTCATTTTTCATTGTGATGATTTCATAGTTTTGACCAAATGGGGTAGTGCCTGAATGAGGATTTAAGTAGCTATTGATTCTTACAACACTTTCTCAATCAATTTAGAATTAGGTAGAATCATTGAAGTGAGTTGGGCCACTAACTGCTAGGTCAGCAGATCCATCTCACTGGACTCTCTGAGGTAGAAAGATCAGATTGTCTGCTCTGGTAAAGATTTACACTCAAGCAGTTCTCTTCTCTCCCAGAGGGTCACTAAGAGTCAGAACTGACTTCATGGCTGTGAGCTATAACATTAGTGAATGTGTAAGTCCCAAATAAAAGTATTTACACAATTGTGCCATATTTAAAACGAAGCTTCATCAACACTCAAAATGGCAAGGAATCAACCTCAAATGCTTTACATAACTTACAATATTCAAAATGGAATTATATTATAACATTTATTTTGAAGTCATTGGGAAGTGTTAATGCCATTCTCTCCCAAAGATATTTGCTGACCCCACTCCTGATGCGTGATGTTAATAAGATCATTATTTGCCATTCTTAAGACAAGGGAAATCTCTAGGAACTGAAATTAATTCCCTCTTTACATTGGGGGAAGGGCCCTGGGTATCCTAGTGGTTAAAGTACTCCCTGCTAACTGACCACTGGTGCTTTGGGCCCACTTTTCTCTGCGGAAGGACACGGTGGCCGTCTGCTTTCACGACAATTTATGGTCATGTAAATCCTAGGAGAGTAATTCAACTTTGTCCTTAGAGGGTTTCTATGAGTCAAAATTGACTGTGTGGGTTGTGTTTTGTTTACAGAGGAGAGCAATGAGAAAACTGCCATTGAGTCAATGAGCTTATATGAAATATTACTTAACTCTTCATGCACACATGAGAAACAATGTGTCTAAATATAAATGGATTCCCCAAACCAGATCATTGCTATATAATCAATACCAACTCATAGGGACCCTCTAGGACAGGGTAGCAAGGCTCTGTGAGCTTCTGAGATGGTGGTAGCTCTTTCCTGGAGGAGAAAGTCCTGTCTTTCTCCATGAAGCTGCTGGGGGCTTCAAACTGCTGAGCTTGGAGCCAGCCGCCCAACTCATAACCACTGCGCCACCAGGGCTCCTAAATGGATCCCCAAAGACATTTCATATCATTGCTTTCTATGCTTTGACAACACTGTTGGCTAATTTTTCCACAAATCATTACCTCTAGATATATTGTCAATACTCTGACACTATGAGTTACATGGTTTAAAATGTACTTGCTTACAAAAACCCTGCCAACTCAAAAGAGCAATTAGTGTGACCAATAAGTAACTCCTCAAGGCAACCAGCAACCAGTTTAATTGATCTGGAAGGAGGCCCAAAGCAACATTACGCGGATCTGGTGATGGCAAATTTTCTAGTTGGAGCAATTACGTGTCACAATTATATCTACATTATTTTAATATATGCTGTTTATTCCAGATGGTTATGGTGGCTTTATTCAGATTATCAGGTTATTCTGATAGGTTTTCTCCAAGACCACACAACAATTGTTTAACTTATTATGAAGAAATTTTTAAGAAATTTGAAGCTACCTTGGTAAGAAAACAGCTAGGAGAATTGCTCTAAGGAATTAAAACAAAAAAATAAAACAAAACAAAACAAAAAACCCACAATACACCTGCTAAATCTTTGAGGCCAGCAAAGGCTATGAAAATTTTATTTGAAAACTTTGCCTTATTCACTACACAATCATAATCCGGCTCCTGCAGTATTCAGTTTGTTTCTAAAGCTAGAAGAACATTTGAAAGGAATACAATTTGAGCCCATTAAGGATGCCAAACCTGCCATTTTGGTGTGATTTATATCAAAGAGCACAGAATTTTTTGAGAAAGGGTTAGTGAGATGGGAACAAGACCTTCACAAGTTTATTCAGGATAGGCCAGGAACAATAACCACATTTTCATATTTTTGCCTAATAAAAGAATTCTTTAACTTTATAGCAATAATTTCAGAGTCACCATCATATATGCTGAATGCTGCTTTCCAACTTTAGTTTTACATTTTATTTCCACTTGATGAAGGAGTGAAAAGTGAAAGAAGAAGAGTACTGTTGGGTTGTTTAAATTTATGTTTTAACAAAATAATTACTTTAGTGATCCCTCTTCTCCTGACAGCCTCTCCTCTGTCTGGTTTCATCGTTTCCTTTTGCCCAGCACTTGTCCTTCTGCGAAGTATAATAAGAGGCCCACATTGGGGGATAACTGTTAACATTTGAAACAAGATATTTTCAAGCAGGACAGCACTTTTAAAATCTAATTACACGTTTATGCCTTTAGATAGTATGATTTAGTAAGTATATATTAATCCTCTATAATGTGAATATTTTGCTAATTATGGGAAAGGGTAGACTGACTCTGAACTGCACCACCATCTGAACTTATTAAATATCTGTGCATCTGTGTTTATTCATACCAATAGTCAAAATATAATTTGAACAATTTTTTTCTAAATTAATAAAATAGGCAAGAGGGTGTTTTGAAGTCAGTAATTCACACAAAATACTACATACTAAGAAGCAGTAAAGAGCTTTAGGTGGTGGACACTGAGACATCATTCTTTTATGAATATATGAGAGGGTACCCCCCCTCACCAAAAAAAAAAATACGCATTTTCCCTGCTAGCAAGCACCAAACAACTCATTCTGAATCAGTGCACCCAGGATGTTGCCTGGGAAGGTCACAGTAAATTTTTTCATAAAAGCCGTTTTACTCAAACATTTTTTTTTTGTGATGGTTGATTTAAGAGAACAATGTGTGCCTGTGAAATTTTGTTTCCTGCTCAGGAAAAATGCACAGAAATTGTGATGTTGAATACAGCTTAGAAGGAGCGCACTAGGGGAAAAACTCGAGTGTACGAGTGGTTTTCTTGTTTCAAAAAAGGTGAAATGTCGACTGATGGCATACCTCCTTCTGGACGTCCATCAACATCTGGAATGGATAAAAGTGTCAAAAAAAATCATGCACTTGTGTTTGAACCTGACCATGGACCATTGAAGAGATGGGGCAGTTATATGGACTATCTTGGAGGTGGGTTCAGTGATTTGTATCAGAAGATTTGGGAATGAGAAGGGGTGCTGTGAAATTTGTGCCATGGATTCTTACCGACCAGGAAAAAGGGCATCGGGTAGAAATATTCCGTGTTGATAGGCCAGCTCTGAAGTGACCCAGACTTTCCCCCCAAGGACATTCCTGGTGAAAAGACGTGGTGCTATTCTTAGGACCTCAAAATGCAAACATCAGTCAAGGCCGTGGAAGACGCCATCATCATCTCACCTAAAAAAGCTTGTCATGTGAAATCAAAGATCAGGATGATGCTCATTTGTTTTCTTGATGTGAGGGGGATAGTGCTTTTGGAATTTGTTCCACTAGGTCAGACTGTTAATCAAGCCATCTATTTAGAGCTGCTGCGAAGATTTCGTAACAGTGCGAGACCAAAAAAGGCCTGATTTGTGACATATGGGGGACTGGTTTTGCCACCAGGACAATGCCACCACGAATGCAGGGGGACATGCAAGGACAGCGGTTTGAGGACCTAGAAGAGGTGAAGAAAAAAACGAGGGAAGTGCTGTCAGCCACCCAAACATATGAGTTTGATAAATATTTCCAAGAATGGAATCACAAATTTGACAAATGTCTTAAGTGTAATGGTGAGTACTCTGAATGTGATAAGGTGGTTTTGTTAAAAAAAAAAAATTAAATACTTAGCTTTGAAAAAAATTCCGAGTTTGGTGGGGGGTACCTCCTCATATATCAGTGGATGCATTAATTTCTTAGTGCTGTCATAAGAAACTACTACAAATTGGGAGACTTATAAGAAAAGAAATATATTTTTCACAGTTTACAGACTAATAGAATTCATATTTTAAAAAATGGATTTTCACTGACCTATTTTGGTGCTCTAAATCAAGGATTAAAAATGCAAAATTTTCAAATATATAAACTTTCTAAGAGAAAGAGAAAAAATAATTGAAAATTTTACAAAGGGAAACTGACAGCGATGGGCCAATAAATTGTGACTTAGTTATAGCTGGAAAGAAAGCAGAAAACATAGGTGCTCAGCAGAAGAAACATTCAGATAAAAGAACTCTCTTTTCTGATTCAAGCTAAATCACTCCATGTAGGCAATGGAAAAACAGAACCAAAGTCAATGGTGGTTCTAAAGTGACCCCCATGCTCAAAAGATTGAATAGAATTAGGGCTCTATACATGGAGCATAAATAGGTTTGGTACAAACTAGGAAGTTTTAATGTTAAACAAACAAAACATCATAAAAGCACGGTAAATACTGCAGCCTAAAATAAACACTAGTATAAAAATTAATCTTAGGATGTGAAGTAAATGTGACTTTTCTCTTGGAACAAGAAGGTGCAAGTCTCACAAAATAAAAAATAACTCAAACTTTAGAAATCTAAACAAAGAGTTAAACAAAACTCAAAACTGCAATGTGTCCATTATTAGACTCACACAGTTCTCTCTGATTTTTTTCAAAAGGCTATTTTTTCCACCCTGCAGAGCAAAGTGAGTTGTGCAAAACCCAAGTAAAACATAAGAACAGTCATAATAAAAATAATAATGGTGCAATTACAATTGCTTAACTGCTTCACTTCTCTGAAATTTGGAGATACAAAGAAATCTTAAATTTCATGTGGGCTGCCAATTCAATATAGGTGGCACAAAAAGGTGAGTTGTGTACTAGATTTGAGTTGAAAAGAGGCCATCTACATTCTTGCCTCTCACCTCTGATCATATTGCTTCCCACGTCCTTTCTCCTTGATCCTTCTCCAAGCTGGACTGCAAGGCACAGGCAAGCCTCAATCATTGGTGCTGACTTACAACATTTAGAAGGTAGTTGTATACGTATTCATACCTATTCACAAATTTATATTTGGCACATCCAGAACTGTTATATTTACTTCTGAATTGAGACAAGTTCAGTAAATTGGTAATCAATTAATGCATTTATTAATGATGATAATGTCACCTTTCATCTATTGGCCATGGTTTAATGCTAAAACTATGCTAAATATTGGAAACTTCAATTCATAAGTCAGGATCTCTGTATCACAATTACAATCATGTTATTAATGCCCTGCATAGTCTAATTAGTAACATCTCAAAATCACCCAGCTCATAAAAAAATAACCCAAGGTAACTCTCCAGCTCTGAAAATTGTGTTTACAAAAACAACACACCGTGGGGCTCCCTTTAGAAAGAACTCATCTTTCAGGGGAACAATATTTTTCTATCTTTATCTTTATCTGTGGAGACTTGGGAATTCAAAGATTTTCGAATACTCGGAAACATTCCAAACAACAACAAAAGGGTGGGGGAAGCCTCATTGCCATTGAGTTGATGCTACTTCTATAGTTCCTAGTCGGATGGTCCCTATGGGCTTCCGAGACTGTCATGCCCTATGGGAATAGAAGGTCTTGTCATCTTCCACGGAGCAGCTGGGAGCTTGTAACTGCTGACTTTTCCACTGTGCCCCCCTGGACTCCTTCTCTCCACAAACACTAGAAATAAGTAAATCTGAAAGAAAAAAAAGACACTTATTTGTACTATCAAGTGAGGACAAAATGAGTCATGAAGGAAAGCTATCATCTTTCAACTTTATATTATCATATTTACTCATTGAGTAAGAGTATTTGTATTTATAATAAGTAGGTACAGCAGGGGTTATTCAAAGTAATAATACTAAGTTAATGATTAAAAATTTTATAGCAGTTAACTTTGCCATGTTATACATGAATATAATTATTTTTATAGCAATTTATTTACATTTTATTTACTAAAAGTGCTGGTCTACCATAGACTCCAATTTACCTAAATAACAGAAAATAAGAAAAATTGATCCTGTTATCATAGAATTTGTAATCTACTGATCTATGAAATAGAAATTCCTCAACAAAATTAGAATCCTTTGAGAGTATCCAGATTGTATATATTTTATTTTTAATCTTTTACTTAAATTTTCTGTATGAATATTTCATTTTTACTTCTTTTTCTCTCTCAGAAATAGTTTTAGGTTTTTAAAAAAAAAAATTGATTTTTGCTTTCTGTGTGCCAAGTCTCTTTGGCCTCTTGTCAACTCAATTGTTTGAGAAAAATCTATTTTTGTTTCAAAATTGAAAACGGATCATGGTTATCCATGCTTCTTAGATTCCTCTGAATTCAATTCAAAGTCTTCATTATAATGTCAGATCAGTGAAATAGTTCTTGTCTAATCCACAAGCTCTTTGGCAATTTAGAACTTCAAAAACATCAAGGACACAGAGTTCACGGAGAATTAACCAATGTCTGGTGCACAAAGTGTGCTCAGAAAGCACCCAGATGGAGTTCGGCACTGGGCAGGGGGAAGGGATCCATAACATCTTTGCATGGTGCTGAGAAATACTGACTGATGTGGGGGTTCTCTTGCAGCCCTGGACTTCAGCTAATGTACTTTTTTCAATTGGATTTGTACAACACTTATTATTTTCCTTTGTTCTAAAAGCAATATTTAATTATCATATACAAAGTTAAAATCTTAGGAAGCTATAACAATTAAAAGGAAAATCACATATATTCAGAGCACTCAGAAATAACTAGTCACACTTCTTGATTGTGTATATATATACCCATATATACATACATACTAGCTAGAACTAGATATACATTCTGATTAATAACTATATATATGCTGGTTAACAAGTATATAGTTGTTAACCATTATTATTTGTGAAGATAACTTTTACCTGATTCGTTAGTAAGTAGGCACAAATAATGCCACAGTCCAGCGAGTTTTTCTCATGTAATTTAGAATTTGAAAACAAAGATTTTGAGATCTGTATAATATTTGTGATATACTTTAAAATTTCCTTATTGTTAGACATTTAATTTTATAAACTTTATCATTTATATATATATATTTATAAGAAGGCAACAAAAAGCATTATTGTTTACACTTATACTTCTGAATTTTGGATGGTTCTTCATGATTAATTTATAACATGTTTTAGTTTTCTTGAATTGCAAACATTTTATTGGAATTATTTACATTTGAAAGTATTTTTATCATTTAAAATACATGTAACACATAGTTTGGTTTATTACTAAATAAATGTAAATTCAATATCATTTTAAATTTAAAACTATATATTCACATGTTACTAATAATTAAATACAATTAAAAGGATATTAAAAAGACCCTTAATCAATACCCCCATCCACACCTATAAAAGGTATAGCACAGTAAATAACTTTTCTTTTTGTTATTACACTATATTGCTTAAAAATAATATTCATGTAAATTATATCTTAATAGTTGGCATTTTCCATTTATCCTTGCTATGAAAGATGAGGAGGTCTCACTCTTATTCTTTCCCATCTATTTCTCCTGATTATTCTTAGTTTATTATTTTCTTTATCTCTTTATACAGTGTCCATAGATGACTATTGCTCTTTCCTTCCATTGTACCCAACTTCTGGACCCCACACATGATATAAGGGTATTCACCTTTAAAGTTACTTCTCCCTTTTCCCTATTTAAAATTTTCCTCCTTCTGTATTGTAGTTTTACATTCTCAGGAATAAAGACATTTGTATTCCATTCTATGAACACACTTCATCTTTCTGAACTTTCTCTCTATATATATTGATGACAAAATATGTTAAATAGAAGTAAATATTTTATTAGCCTGAGGGATAGGATGCATTCCAAAAATATGAGATATTCAAGGTGGTTTAACACCTGTCATATGAATGTTCTAGAACAGACAAGCTGAGTTGATGGAACTGACAAGAGGAACAACGAGAAAAAGAAGGAAAACACCATGATTTAAAGATTATGGGAGACTACAGAGTGGCGGGAATGTGGTGCCCAGCAAAATGGACAAACTATGATTAGTGACGAATTTAACACACAGAAGATAGAGAGAAATTTTTAATGCTTCTATGGTGTGAATAAACAGGTGTAAGAATCAATCTGACATTAGATTTTTCACTTGAAAGACAGTTTTAAGTTTCTATAGCAACATGATTTTCAGCCTGGAAGGCTATATCCAGTTACATTGTCAGCTGAAATATGAGTGGTCTTTTCAGGCATGAAAGGACAAAAATATCACTTACTATGCATCAATTTTAAGATATTATTACTTAATTCAAGGTCCCAATGTTTTCTCCTAGAAGTTCTATAACTTTATTTAATTTTTTAAAATTATACATTTTATGTTTAGATCCAGGAGCTCTGGGGACATTGTGGGTTACACATTAAGCTGCTAACGGAACCACCAGCAGCTCTGAGGCAGAAAGGTGGGGCTTTCGAGTCCCATAAAGACGGACAGTCTCAGAAACCCACAGGGGCAGTTCCACTCTGTCCTGGAGAGTTAGACTCAACTTGATGGTAGTAAATAATTTATAGCTATATGTTTATTACCCATTTGAATGACTTCTATATAATGTTCTTAGATGTCATCAAGTTGGTTCGGTCTCATAAATATTTAATGTATTTATTTATGATGCCTAGATATTTGTTTCATCACCATTTCTTTAAAAAGCTATTTTGTCTGTTGGATTGCATTTGTACTGGTATTTCAAATTACTTTTTCCTATGAGCATGGGTCTATTTGTAGCATACTTAAGTCAGTATCACAGTCTATTCGTGTCCATGATCTCATAATATCTTGAATGTATGTAGGGTAATCCTGCCCCAATTCTTATTTTTCCTCCCAGGTTGACAGGTTTATAATCTCTGACTTAAAGACTTAAGTTAAGTGATACCATTCACAACAGCACTAAGCAATAGTAGATGTTTAGGCATAGGTTTTACACAAGATATCCATGACATGCACAAACTTTTTTCACTAATTAGACTTTCCAATAAAGTTTTCAATAGAAGCGATGAGTGGACATCCTTGTCATGTTTCTCAGAATACTAACAAAATAGTTGAATATTATTATGAGGTTAAATATAGGATTTTCAAAGATGCTCTTTATCAGGCTGGGGACATTCTCTCTTGTGTCTAGTTTTCTGGGAACTTTTGGTAGGAATGTACTTTAGCTTTTGTAATTTTTAAAAAATGTATTGGGATGACCAACATTTTTAAAAACTATAAAATTGTAGGTTATATGTTCCACCAGAGGAAAATCTATTATTTCAAGTTAATATTTATTTTCAGACTATGTGGGGTCTTATAAAATAGTAAACAGGAAAATCACTTGGAGAACTACCTATTGTTTAGCTGAATCTGTTAAACATGCTCTATATGACATGGAAAAATGATTCTGTACTCATTTTGGTTTTAAAAATTTGAATAAGTTCTTTTACATAACATATTTTAATAGCCATGCAAGGTGAGGAATTATCAAACTTAGAGAGGGGTGGTGGTTACAATTAGTCAAGTTATTAAGATATTTTGTAGGCGAAAAAACAAAATTTGCTAGCAGAATAAATGTGGGAAATTTACGTAGAATATGAGCAACAGAAGAAACAGAGTTTTTGTTAATTTTGCTGATGAGTTTTGGACGCCTGATTAGTCATCACATTATGCCTTGCCTTAATCTCAATGAGCTTTCCCCCACAATATCTGTCATCTGTAACACATATTTCCTACCTTTTTGTATATAACACACAGTTTCCTTCAAGAATAATTTCATATGCTATCTTTTCAACGAAATCATTCCAGAGTGAAATCATTCAGATGTCTTGGTTGTTAAAATGTTTGGATCATGTGTTTTGTACGTGGTATTGCACTAAGCTCTGACCTTTGATCATCTCATACAATTTTTATAGCAACCGAAGGAGGTATTACTATTTTATTTTTGCATATCTGAAAGCCCAGGCTTATAAATATTGTCACTTGACTAAGGACACAGCTAGGTGTGGTGTTACCAGTTATATCCGGCTCAAGAGGGCCAACCTCTTGAACTTGTAGAATGACTAATTAAACACAATTATTGATGAGTGTCTGTTCTGTTGCCTGTGCTAAGTTCTCCCTGAGGTGATTGCATCTATAATTTCATTAATCCTGTGCATCCATCCTTTCTTTTGCCCAGTCACTCCCGTGGTTACCATTGCATTATACACTCTTCAATTATTTCTGCTTTGCAGTTCTCTGCTGAATCATATTTAAGAGAGGAATTGTTTCTTTATTCCAAATACGGTACCAAGATCCCCTGGTGAATAATTTATATAAAGCAAGTGGGTTTTATTAAAGGTCATATTTATTCAACTGACAAGTTTGCTATCAACTCACATTACTCAATATCTAATTATTTATTTATTGACGTGTGTTAATACATTTTTTATAATGAGAATAATATACTGTGTTTTGGAGAACTAAGGCTAGGAGGAACTTGAGCATCATTAAAAACAACTTTCTACCCAAAGGAAAATTCCCTGCATGGCTTTCCTGAAAAGGAAAATTATGTTCTATTTCGGTTTAATTATGTCTGTGAATGGAAAACATAATGCCTCAATGGAGTCAGTTTAATTATTGAATATGTGTTCAAACATCATCTCTAATAGTTAGCTGAAATCTTTCTCTTTGTAACTTTTCAACTAGTGCTTCTAAAAAATAAAAATAAATTTAAGATACACACGATACCACATGCTCAAACACTTCAAGTCCCCCATAATCTTAACTATTAAGTATATTTTGCATGCTAACTCAGTACCTTTAAGCTATTACCTTTATTTCCCTCTCCCTATATATATATATACACACATATATACATATATAATATATATATGCATATGTATGCATATTCACTAGCAAAAGCAGAAGTACATATTCATTGTTTTAAGGCAAGGTATTGATAGCCAACAAGCTAATTCACAAAAGCCACTAGAATAATGAATTAGTTTCTACATAATGATTCCTTCCACGTATTGGTCCCTATTGTCATAGATTCAAGGAATCTATTTATTTACACAAATCACTAGCATAGCCAATATCCCTGAAATACTCAAGATGTTGGCCACATAACAGACACTCTTCATTTCCTTTGACAGACAAATTCTGTCATTCCCTCTTTGACAACTGCACAAGTCCTCATGAACTCTGCCATTCTGTCTCAGAATTTAAGGCAATGAAAAACTTTTCTACCCATATGAAATATGCTAGTTTTTTGGTGTGATTTTCTAATGAATATTATTGACATACAGTGATGATTTTATATTTAAGTTAAAGTGAAAGGGAACTAAAGATGGTGATTTGGTTCACACAATGTGAATCTAGTATGGGTGTGTGTGTGGGAGTGTGTGTGACTCAGAATACATCCCGCATTAATCCTTCTCAGTAGCACAGCAGAGAACTCCCCGCAAAATGAGATTATAACCGCAAGCACAGAGGCTCAGATTTATGGTATATCACAGAAGGGTTATGGCTGCAGGGACTATATTAATTGATTACATCTCAGTGTGCAATAGTTTGCAAGTTACCGTCTAAAGCACAGCAATTAGTCTGTATTCCTCTGGAGCAATATAGGAAGGCGAGTCAGACATAGGAGGAGAAAATGGAGTGAGTCCTTATTGCCTCCATGAACAAATGCTTATTTTGGCATGGGAAAAGAGAATTAGATGACGCCCAAGTATCAAGACTGAAAGTTTAATCAAAGGTTTTATAGAGGACACTAATGGAAAAGGTTAAATGCAGAACAGAATTTCAAATCCTCCTGAAATCCAGGCCCTGAAATAATCATTAAACTTTAAGCATTGAACCAAAACTATTTCCTAAAGTCTCCTTAAAACTCAAAAATAATTAGCTCATTTCTTAAATAATGTCTATTTTGAGTATTGTACTTTTTTTGAGATTCTTTTCCACTGTATTCTGCACCCCCTAGTATTGTACTCTTTTAAAGTTTTTTTTTGGTATGGGATAAAATTGATAATAGAAACTCAAAAGATTAGATAGAATACTTAGAGACAGTGAGCTGATTTTTATGGAAAGCTCAGAAAATGACGGACATAATGGCTGCACAACCCAAGGATGTGACTTGATTTTTACATTCAGAAACTGTTGATTGAATATATGCTCTTCTGTGTACAGTCTCAACACGAAAATAAGATAAATATTAAAAATTATAATACTGTCAGTTTGCTTGACAACATAATTTTAAGATTATTGAATAAAATAAGCTGTGTTAATATGTATGTATATGCATATACAGTGATATATTTGATTAAATTTACAGAATAATTTGTATATATGGATGTATTTGCAACAATAGCTCCTCAAGGAAAATAAAAATCTAGGAAATTTAAGAGCAATTAGAGAAGAATAGAAGAGTCAAATATCTCTTTCTCACACACACAAAGGAAATACTGACACCCACACTCTAACCTGCTGAATGAATCTGGCATTAATAAGAAAATCAACATTACACATTACAAATTGATAAATGTTGTGACTTTATGGTAACAGAAAAGCCATCATAATAGTTTTTAAAGAATATAGAAAAATACAAAGATAAGAGCAAAACTAATCACACGGTAAAGCCATTATCAAAAAACAAGAAACTGTCTTATATAGGTGTACTTTCCTTTTCTGAACAGCAGTTTTATGTGGATACCATTGGCTAAATTAATGATACTATCAATAGAATTACCATATATCCCATACAGATGATTTATAAGGGTCCCAATACAATGATGTACATGTCTCTAAAAGGAACCAGGAACATACATAAACCATGGATATATGAATGGAATTTGAAGTCACATTTCATAGTAGCCCTAATCGGAGGACAATTCATTCTTATGACTTGGTGCTACTTGATACTTGGCGTTTATGAAGATATCACTGACGATGTGGGCACTGTAGAAAGGTGTGGTGAAGAAATCAGATGGTGCCAGCTCTCCGAAAGAAGAGCATGTGGAGTCTTAAAAGTTTGTTTTAAAACCAACAGCTGCTTAAGTGAGATGTCATCTCAGGCCACCAGGAAGAAGCATATCGGTCTGTGTGTTCTCTCTATGGATTATAAATAATAAAATCCAAGCCAGGCAAAGAGAGCAGCATTGGACCTTAAATGCTGTGCGCCGAGTTTGGAGAATGCTATGGATGACAGTGTAAGCCCAACGTCCATTCGCAGAGTCCCTACATAGGCTAAGCCTGGGGGACTCTCCTCTGGCCATTGACCGGGGATGGGAATTGATTTGCTACCAGACAGAGTGCATTTAAAAGTGGACTAATGTTGATGTAGTTAGGTTAAAATTTAACACCTTATAAATTGTTCACTCTTTTGACTCATTTTAAACTTGTTCTAATTTTTTTATTGTCTATTTTCTATTTGACAGAGGTTTCTCAGTTTTATTTTGATATTTTCATTTTGTTATTTGCTTTTTGTTTTGTATTTTTTTATATGAAATCCAGGATAGGAAGATCAATACAGGCAGTTACTGGATCAAGATTTTGTGAGTATATGGCATGATTGGTGGGAAATGAGGAGCTAATAAAAATGAGAACAAGGAAAAATGTTCTAAAATTGATTGAGGTTATGATGACACAACTGTTTTTCTTTTTTAAAAAATCATTTTATTAGGGGCTTATACACCTCTTATCACAATCCATAAATACATCAATTGTGTAAAGCACATTTGTATATTCATTGATGTATACATTTGTACATCATTCTCAAAACATTTGCTCTCCACTTAAGCCCCTGGCATCAGCTCCTCATTTTTCCTCCTCCCTCCCCACTCCCCACTCCCTCATGAACCCTTGATAATTTATATATTATTATTTTGTCATCTCTTACACTGTCTGACGTCTCCCTTCAACCACTTTTCTATTGCCCATCCCCCAGGGAGGAGGTTATATGTAGATCCTTGTCATCGGTTCCCCCTTTCCATCTCACCCTCCTTCCACCCTCCTGGTATTGCCACTCTCACCACTGGTCCTGAAGGGATCATCCACCCTGGATTCCCTGTGTTTCCGGTTCCTATCTGTACCAGTGTACATCCTCTGGTCTAGCCAGATTTGTAAGGTAGAATTGGGTTCATGATAGTTGGGTTTGGATAGTAGCATTTAGGAACTAAAAGAAAGTTGTGTTTCATCGTTGCTACACTGCACCGTGACTGGCTCGTCTCCTCCCTGCGACCCTTCTGTAAGGGGATGTCAAATTGCCCACAGATGTGTCTTGAGTCCCAAGTATGCACTCCCCCTTATTCGCAATGATTTGATGATGCCTGATACCTGATCCCTTTGACACCTTGTGATTGCACAGGCTGGTGTGCTTCTTCCATGTGGGCTTTGTTGCTTCTGAGCTAGATGGCCGCTTGTTTACTTTGAAGCCATTAAGACCCCAGACGCTGTATCATTTTTTAGCCGGACACCATCAGCTTTCTTCACCACATTTCTTATGCACCCATTTGTCTTCAGTGATCATACATGGGAGGTGACTACACAATATACGACTTTTTGTTCTTTGATGCCTGATAATTGATCCCTTTGGCACCTCGTGATCACGCAGGCTGGTACACAACTGTTCCTAATATGTTTAAACCATTGAATTGAATGGCATATGAATTATATGTGAATAGTACTATTAATTTTTTTTAATTTCTAAAACCTCTTGAGACCATCATTGGAATACACAAGAATTGTATATGAAGGGCCTTAGTGAAGTTTATACAAATATTTCATTATCTTTTTATTTAATTTTTCCATGAAGTTTTTGAGGCTTCCTTACAGATGACATCTGTGGAAAGAGATATTGAAGAAACTTACTATCATCAGTCACAACAAGGCTAGAGGCGACAGTGATACTGACCATCAATTCTCACATGCACATTCAAGTTGAAGCGGAACAGATGTGAAAAAAGTCCACAGAGTCAAAATACAACATTGAATCTATCACCCATGAATTTAGAGATCAATTCAATTCAATAATAGATTGGATATATTGAACACTAATGATAAAAAACTAGATGAGGTGTGGGGTAACACCTATGATGTTGTAAATGAAGAAAACAAAGGTCATTCAACAGGCAAAAAGGAAATAAAAGAGCAAATTAAATAAATTTATCAACCATTAAGTCAAAATAAATAGCTGAAGAGACTCTGATGCCTGCTTTAAAACACAGTGAAGCTAAAGAAAAAGAAACAAATGAAGTAAATGAACTGAACAGAAAAATTAAAAGCATCGCTAAAGAACATAAAAGAAAGTATTACAGCGAAATGCTCAAAGAACCGGAGCAACCAAGGGGGATTGGGGTGGGGAGGAGAGCACACTCAAAATTTCTGAAACTGAAAGAACTGATGAACAATTCAATCCTCAACTTGGAATATTGAAGAATCTTATGGAAAAAAAACTACACAGGCAACATTAAAAAAAGCTGAAAGGAGTACACAGTCACTATACCAAAGTAAATTAATCAATGTTCAACCATTTCAGGAATTATTGAAAGAAGAAGGTCAAGCTACACTGAAAGCATTGCTAAGAAACAAGGCCTCTGTAATTGAGAGAATGCCAATTGTAATGTTTCAATAAATGGTGGCAGTGCTAGAGGTGCTGACTTGTCTATGCCATGGCACTTGAAAGACATGGAAGAAGAGATCAATATTCATGCCCTTTCCTAAGAAAGATGAACCAGCTGAATTCATCAATTATTGGCACATATTAATACCACACACAAGCAAAATGTTGCTGACATTTCAAGAGCAGTATATCTAAATGGAACTTTCTGCAATTCAAACCAGATTCAGAAGAGGGCCTGGTGCCAGAATGCCCTGCTGATGTCAGATGTTCCTTGGCTGAAAGCAGAGAATATAAGAACAATATTTACCCATGCATTCTTGACTCTGAAAAGACATTTGACTGCATGAATCATCACTAATTGTGGCCAATATTGAAAATAATGAGATTTCCAAAACACTTCATTATGATCACACTAAGCCTGTGCACATACCAAGAAGCAGTTAATCAACTAGAACATAGTGGGTACTGCCTGGTGTAGAATCAGGAAAGGTGCTTCAAGATCATTGAGATAATTTATTGTGCCAGCCTGGCCAATAAACACAAGTGGGATTAACTGAAGGGTGGAAAAATAAATGGTTCAGTGAGACTCGCCTTTCTTGTTTCTCGCTCTTTGATCATCGGACCAGTGTGCGGCTGCCTTGCTTGTTCTGTGCCTCGATTTACAGGCTACACTGCCTGTGGGACGCCTAGCCTGTGAACTGTGTCTCTGTAAGTTGAGGTCCCTTTAAGACATCTCTGGAGCTGAGTACAAGCGGTTGGTGACCTGGCTGACAGTTGGTGACCTGCCTTGTGATTGGCTGCTGTGCTGACATAGCCTAGCTCTCTCTATAAACAGAGGAAGATTTGGCAGCAGACTAGACTTGAAGGACTGCTAGTCTCTCACAACTCTCTCTCATGGGAGTGAGTTGCACTGAGCCATTTGTACTGCTTTATAATTTAACTGTTCATTTCTTGTATTATATATTTATCTGTATATAATTTAACAGTTCATTTCTTGTTTATATATCTAATTATCTTTATAAATAAATATATTAAATTATAAGCAATTTGGTTTTATCTCTCTAGAGAGCCCTATATAGCACAATCATATACTTTTATCCTACTTAATCCATAGATCTAAACTCACTCTCATCAAGTTGACTCCCACTCATGGCAACGCTACAGGTGTTATACAGGAGCAGACAGGCTCATCTTTCTCCCTTGAAGTGACCGGTGAGTCATGAACAATGAAGACTGATGAATGAAGCCGTTGAATTAGGGTGTTAGTGAAGAATATTAAGTATACCTTGAACTGTGTTGGAAGAAGTATATTTAGGATGCTCTTTAGCAGTACAGATTTTGAAGGCTTTGCCTCGTGTACTTTGGGCATGTTATCAGAAGGAACCAGTCTCTGGTGAAGGACATTCTGTTTAGTACCTTGGAGAGGTTCAGCAAAAAAAAAAAAAAAAGAGCTTTCTCAATGAGCTGGACTTGCTAGTGACTGCAGCAGTGGCTGCAATGTAAGAACAACTGTGGGTGTTGAACAGGGCCGCACGGCAGTTTCCTCTGTGGTCTGTGCGGTCGCTATAAATCACAACTGACTGCGTGATGCCTAACAACATCCAGAACAGAAAAAGAAGAATTATATTTCATGCAATCCATTTACTTATTTCCATGAAAAGTTCGATCTAAACGGCCTTCAAGCTGAAAGTTCACAGTTCGAAGTGTCACGGTCCTTTGTCAAGTTGTAGGATTTCTAGCAGGGCATTTCATGCAGTCATTCCTTCTGGATGCTTATGTCCTACAACTCAGATGCTTCCCAGACAATATCATTTTCAATTTTCTTTTATCCATTTTTTTCCTATTAGGTTTTACATTGGGTGACTTGGTTATGTAAATTCTTTTTTTATATTTATTTCTTTCATAGTATTTTCATTGCTCAGTCAATAATAGTTTTATCCCTTCAAAATGCATTTATGTTTAATAGTTTCTTTGTATTTCCAGGAGGTATTTTAAAGGAATTAATTCCCCATTCATTAAAATGCTATTTTTGTTTATTTTGGGGGATCTTGAACTTGTGTCTGAAGGTCCTTCCTGGAGTCTTCCCCCCCCTGAGATTCCCTGCTGTACACTGCATCAACTTTCTGAGGAGCTCAATCTTCTGGGTTGGCCTTGCCTCTGTATGGGCTGTACTTTAACATGGTCAGTACACTAACTATCCCTGTGCTAAACTAAATCCATGTTTCCTTTTTATTATTGAGTAAACCAGGAGCCATTACTAAGAGGTTTACTTTTGTTCTGAATGTACGTTTTCATTGAAAGCTTGATTACTGATTAATGCTACATTTTCACTCATTAATTTAGTACATATAATAACCCAAACAAATATGGCTCCCAGTTTATTAATTTTAGTGATTTTTGTGTGGGAAATATTCACATTATTGTGTGTAGAGTGACTCTTCTACCTCGTTGTTGCCTCTAAGGAAATCGTGTTCTTTGTATTTTGTATTCTGGAGTGAGGAGAACAGCAGAACTGAGGTCCATTAGTGATCTGATTCTTTTGGACTCAACACAAGATTTTGGTCACTGGTCTCACCCTACTCTTTTTGGTACTGTGGTTAGTTGCCGTGGAAGCAACTCCTCCTCGTGGAGACTGCTTGTGTGCAGAGGAGGCCGGCTCCATAGGGCATTTAAGTGTTTTGGAATCAGTTTGAAAGACCAGTCTTTCAAGGTATGTCTGAGTGGGTTGCATAGCCACTGTTTCAGGCAAACATCTAATGTTTAACCATTCAGGCCACCCAGGGCTCCATCATTCTCTCTAATAACTGGTCATTTGATCACCGGACTCTGAGTTTCTGCCACAGTGACTGGCTCCTTCTACATTATATCTTTCAGCTCATAATTTGAAAGCTCAATTTTTCTCAGGCTGGCTGCTGGTTATTATTAATTTTTTAATATCCTTCTAGAAATTCACTAATATTTCCCTAATATGGATACTCCCTTCCTTATGTTTCCTTAAGTAGAAATTTGTACCCATTGATGTTTTCCTTACTAGCATTTTAGTGGCCAGAAAGGAAAAAATAACACATTTGTTCAATGTTCCATTTTTCACTGAACACCAAGAGTCACAGGAGCTAAGACAATCTTTGCAGGAAGCAGAAAGTAGACATTTCTGGGAGTTGGACATGGATGGGTGGCAAAGACCACCTCAAATTGTTGATAGGTATTCTATGGGAAGCTATGCTAAAATCATCCCAGAAAAAAGATGAGATAATCGACAGGAGTCACACTTCAAAGTGAAGCTTTGTAAAAAGGAGATGAAAGCTACTGGGACAGTGGGGAGTGGCTCTAGGGAAATATTTTCTTGAACCATCCCCTTTGAACTTGAACTTTCTTTTATTTCTGGGGACCTATTACATGAAACTTTAACTAACTTGTATAGTATGATATAATGTATAATTTTACAGAACAAAACCATAGATTTTTACTTGATAGCTCTTACTTGAATAATGCTAAATTTATTTTATTGGCAAAAATCTATTCATGCTATTGACCAGATGAGGAAGACCTGTAGATGGGCCGAGCACTCAGGCCCATGATTTACTGTTGGCTAAAATGAGGCTATAAATTATCCACTGTATCACTATTTTCTCACCACGGGGTGGGTGGGGGCTGGAAATAGAATGAGAGCCTTGTGCTTTGTCAACTTGTCACCTAGGTAATGGAAGATGAGGCTGAGCCTGAACAAATGTGGTGGGAGGGACGCATTGATCCAGGTTCATAATGAGATGTGGTTGTAAAAGAAATTTACACAGTTAATTAATATGCAGGAAGTTATGAAAGCAAAAGAAGTTGGCCTTCAGTTAAAGTGAATGGCTTTAAAAATTCTGACAGCAGAAAAAGCCATTAACCATTATGCTCAAAAGACCCACATAACCACCTGCTGCAGCTTATCTTGATGTGGCAGGACAAATGATATGCTAGACATAGCAAAAAGTTCAGGTAATATTTTATCCTCTTAGAGAATTCAAACATCATGATTTGCAAAAATCTGATATAATTTTTTCTTGGGAAGATATTGATTTTTCAAATGTAAGCACAACTAAATCCATGTTTCTTTTTTTATTATTGATTAAACCATGAGCCTTTCCTAAGATGTTTACCTTGGTCCTGAATTTAAATTTTTATTGAAAACTTGATTACTGATTAATGCTACATTTTCACTCAATGATTTAGCACATATAATCACCTGTCTCCAAAACTATCCATTTAAACAAATAACGTGGAATGCATGGATGAGTAATATGGGGAAAATGTAATGAAAGCTATGAGTTCAGAAGAAGTAGTTATTTGATTTGGGACATTTTAGATTGAGGTAGTGAAAATCAAATTAAACGATATGCAAAAAATCAAACTCAAATTATCTCAAACCTAAGAGAAATATTGGAGATATTAGAGAAGTCATAATAAAAATGTATGGAGCAAGATTGTTAGAATAGGAACTCTCACTATACCATTGTCTAGCTGCTTGATGTAGATAAACGACTTGACTATTGGTCTCAGTTTCCTTATTATAGAAAGTAGAGTTTCCTACTTACGGTTGCTTTGAGTGTGAGGTGGATTAATCTATAAAGCATCGTTAGAATATCTACAGCATAATATGTGTCATGTATTAGTTATTAGTAGTAATTATGGGATATTATTAGCATTATATGATTAGAATTAGCTATAAGCATAACTGAAGCCAGGTTTCAGGTATAGTTAATCAAGAATTTAATTAGATCTTATCCCATCTTTAGGTGATAAGCTATCCAGTCACCAATAGCTCCCAAATCACAATTTATTAGTTTACACACTCCAACAGGGGAAAATACCATATGTGTTAGTTTGTGTTGACTAGATAAACAAATTCATAGACACTCGTATGTGTACAAGAGAGCGCTTTATATAAAGAGTAATTGTACATTAAGAAAACATCCCATCCCAGTCCAGATCAAGTCCATAAGTCTGATATTAGCCCCTATGTCCAATATCAATCTATAATGCCCTCTTCAGACTCATGAAACACATGCAATGATACCAAATGCAGGAAGATCACAGGCCAGTGGGTGGGAAGTCTTGTGGATCTAGTGGTATTATAAGCATCTCAGCACTGGCAGGGGTCTCCAGGTGGCTCCTTCAGCTCCAGGGCTCTAGTGTAACTCCATGTATCTTATCTGTGGGAATGTCTCACAGGGAGTGAGCATGTGTCTTGCCTCCAGTGAGCTATTTATCTCCTTAGCACCTCCCAATGAGGTCATCAAGCTGAGACCTGATTGACAGGCAAGAATCCACCCTTCCACTCTTGTCTGAAATTGACAACAGATTATGTAACTACCACACCATATTTCCCCCCAAAAGTGTTCATTAAAATTCCTCATTGTGTGTCTTAAATCATTTGTCCATTCTCTCATAAATAAATATAGCTAATGAAATAATTGTTTCAAAAAGCTGATGAAGCACTGAAAGCACTATTTTATCAACACCAGGAAGTTTGGAAGTCAGCTACTTGGCCAACTGAGACCCATATTTGTTTTCCTTACCAAAAAAGGTGACCCAACAGAATGCTCAAATGATAGAGTAATATCACTGATTTTCCCAAAAGTAAAATTTTTCTGAAGATCTTTCAACAATGGTTGCAACAGCACATTGACAGGGGGATACAAGAGATTCAGGCTGGATTCCGAGGAGGATATGGAACAAGGTATTTCAATGCTGAGGTCACATGGATCTCGGCTGACAGCAGAGAATACCAGAAAGATATCTACCTTTGTTTTATTGACTATGCCAAGCATTCTACTCAGTGGGTGAGACAAACTTTACATAACCTTGAGAAGAAAGGGAATTCCAGAACACTTTATTTGCTCATATGGAAATTGTACATGAAACAAGAGGCAGTTACGTGAACAGAACAAGAGAATAATGTATGGTTTTAAATGAACAAAAATGTGTGTTAGGTGTTTGATACAGATCGAATATATATCCTCTCACCATATGTATGTGCTCTTTATGCTGAGCAAGTCATCAGAGAGGCTGACTTATGTGAAGAATGTGGCATCAGGATTGGAGGAAAGCTTACTAATGACCTGTGATATGCAGATGACACAATCTTGTTTGCTGAAAATGAGGAGGACTTGAAGTATTTGCTGATGAAGGTCAAGGACTGCAGCCTTCAGTCTGGATTCGACTCGATGTGAAGAAGACCCAAATCCTCACAACTGGACCAATAGGTAACATCATGATAAAAGGAGAAAAGTTTGAAAGTGTCCAGGATTTCTTCTTCCTTGGATCCACAGTCAATGCTCATGGAAGCAGTAGTCAAGAGATTGAAAGATGAGTTGCCTTAGGTAAATAGACTGCACAAGGTATCTTTAGAATACTGAAAAGCAAGGATGTTACTTTGAGGATTAAGGTGCACCTGGTCAAAATCATGGCATTTTCCATTGCCTCAGATGCATGTGAAAGTTGGACCTTGAATAATGAAGACTGAAGAAGAATCCATGCATTTGAATTGTGGTGCCGGAGAAGAATATTGAAATTACCATGGACTGATAAAAGGACAAACCAATCTGTTTGGAAGAAGTATGGTCAAAGTCATGCTTAAGGATAAGGATGGCAAGAATTCATCTTACATTCTTTGGACAGGTTGTCTGGAAAGACCAGCCCCAGGAGAAGGACATTGTGTTTGGTAAAAGAGAGGGGCTGGGAGAAAATGAAGGCTCTCAAGGAGATGGATTGACAGCTGGATGTAATGATGGGCTCAAACATGGGAAAGTTGTGAGGATGGTACAAGACCAGGCGGTGTTTCATGCTTCTGTCCATAAGGTCATTATAGGTCAGAACCAACTTGATGGTACTTAATAGCAACAATAACAATGAAATAATACATATTATAATGGAATCATTGACTCTATGGAATTGAGAATTTTGTTTTGCTTTGTGTTTTTAATGTTTGGGGGGTTTTTTGAGTGTGTGTATGTTGGTGGATGTCCTAGCTTGAGATAAATGTTGACTACTAGTTCTGATGATTGGGTCTATCCCAGATAAATTACATGAATTGAAAGAAGACTAAAGATATTTTTCAAAAGAAAATCTGAGTTGTTTTTACCAGAGAGTGATTATATTTCTATATTTATTCTAGCTATGAAAATCCTCTAGATATCCATGATATATGGCAAAATTTGGCAATATCTTATTAAAGATAATTTAGAAAATGTTTTAGTCATATATTCCCTGTTACAAGAACTCTCCACCCTGTTAGCGTAGCAAGAAAGAACCTGTAACAATATGTAAATTAGAAATCATGGATATGTTTTAATAGAATTTATATTCAAAACAAAACGTGGGCCAGAATTGGTACCCAGGATATAGTTTGTGTAAATTTTTTTTGCTCTCCCCTCCTCCACCTGTTTGTGTACATTTTGTGTAGGGTATCAGGGAGAACATTTCTCTAGGAATGATCTTTCATTGAGTGATGGTGAACCAATTATTTATGCATTGTCTCTAACTGACAAAACTCCTCTATTTGGACAGTATAATAAATGTAACCATGAGTGTTGGGCATATCTAAATATGTAAAATATATGACTATCCCTTAAAATACGCAGGGGTAAAATATGTATATGATGTGACAATAAAGGACATATATGATATATGATGATTTATCCTTTGAAATATATGAATTCAAAAGGCAATGGAAAAATAAAATTAAAAGATAATGAAACCTACTGTGTTAGACAGGGTTCTCTAGAGAGATAAAACCAAATTGCTGATAATTTAATATATTTATTTATAAAGATAATTAGATATATAACAATAAATGAACTGTTAAATCATATACAGATAAATATATAATAAAAGAAATAAACAGTTAAATTAGAAAGCACTACAAATGGCTCAGTGCAGCTCACGTCCCTGAGAGAAAGTTGAGAGACTAGCAGTCCTTCAAGTCTAGTCTGCTGCCATATCTTCCTCTATTTGTAGAGAGAGCTAGGCTATCTCAGCACAGCAGCCAATCACAAGGCAGGTCACCAACCGCCAGTCCCCAGCTCCAGAGATGTCTTAAAGGGACCTCAACTTACAGCGACACAGTCCACAGGCTAGGCGTCCCACAGGTAGTGTAGCCTCTAAATTGAGGCACAGAACAAGCAAGACGGCCACACACTGGTCCGATGATCACAGAGCGAGAGACAAGAAAGGCAAGGCTCACCAAGGCATTTATCTCTCTGCGCTTCAGTTAATCCCACTTGTTTTTATCAGCCAGGCTGGCACAATAAACTATCTCACTTATCCATAAACTTTTTGAAGCCTCCTCGTATACAATGTTTTTATACATGCATTTCATTTAGATCTCAGGCAAATCCAAGTTCTACTTCAATTCTCATAATAACTGCTACAACATGTTTAATATTCTAGAATGTAGTCCTGTATACTGCTTTTAGCAAAATTACAAGAGAAGAGGATTCAAAGATTGGTTGCTTCAGAGAATGTATCCTTTTATTTTCTAAAAAATGTTTTCCTGGGAATTTCTTTCAAATGCAGATACTTATTCGGGGAAGATAAGAACAATGGCAATTATAGCTTTTTGGTTCAAGAATCATGTCATTTCCTTGAATTTACTTTGAGATGTTATATACATATTCTATACCCAGAATAACTTTTTACTTATACTACTCCCTTTTCTGGTATTCTAATGTAAACCTTATCATTTAAAAATAATTAGTAAAGGTGACCATTGTTGAAGGATATTGGGAAACTCTACCTCAGTAGATATTTGTAGTCAGTGGATATGATACTTACAATTATCCTCAGGATGTATAAATACAAATAATCACATCCAAGGGCTTATAGTTCTCCCATAGTTTAATCAAATTGAGAGCAAGAATAATACTTAAAAATTAATGGGTGTAAATAAGCATTTAGGTAAGTGCTATACTTTGTGTAATATTGGAAATGTTCGCTAAGCTGCTGTCCAAGATAGTAGACACTAGCTGTATATAACTAATGAGCACTTAAGATATGACTAGTTCTACTGAGGAGTAATCTTTTAAATTGTATTTTATTTTAATTCATTTAACATTGCTGTAACTGTAGCTACTGTATTGAACATAGCAGTTCTAAAGATTATCTGAAGAAGATTCTCGCTAACTAAAGAGCATTCCTGGCACGTTTCTCTTGTTGAAATGCAAAAGGCTGTGGGCACATGATACAGAATAGATATAAATATAATTTTAACACTGGTTTATCTCTTTCTCCTGCTTGCCTCTCATGCTACCTCTGTCTTAATCTGATAGACACAATGGTTGGAAGGTCACATGACAGGGATGCTGACAAAAAAAGTTTATTACAGGAAATGGGGTATATGTTCAGTGATTAAAAACTTATTCCTGGTTCTCAGTCTAGCAATTGATTATTCATGTTGGTAGAAGTCCATTCTCTTTTAGCAGATTTGGACAGGAAGAGAAAGTTGCTTTTATATAAAACCTGTGATGAATCAAGTTAAATTTGTAAACCATTTGTTGAGAAACTTGTTACCTTTAAATATTATGAGATATGATTACGAATAAAATACAGGTCCTGTAGTCAAGGGCTAAATTTCATTTCATTGTTTAATTCTAAGGGAACACAATCAAATATGATCTTTATAAACAAGAGGGTAATTATGGTATTTTGGTTCTTACATTTTATATAACAAAGTAAGGAGAAGTCAATTAGAAATATTCATACAATATGTGATAGTAGAATTTCCTTTTATATGAATTTCCTGGAAAAATTGTGTGGTAGCCTGGGTGGACTAGAGAAACAAATTCATAGACACTCATGTGTATAAGAAAGAGCTTTATATAAAGAGTAATTGTACATTAAGAAAACCTAATCCGTAAGTCCGATATTAGCTCATATGTCTGATACCAATCTATAAAGTCCTCTTCAGACTCACAAAACACATGCAATGATGTTGAATGCAGGAAGATCACAGGCCAGTGAGTGGGAGGTCTTGTGGATCCAGTGGTGTTGTAAGTATCTCAGTGCTGGCAAGGGTCTCCACTTGTCTTTTCCAGCTCAGGGGACTAGTGTTGTTCCATTTGTCTTGTCAGCTGCAATGTCTCCAAGGGAGTGACTCTGTGTCCCACCTTCAATGAGATATATATCTCCTTAGCGCCTCCAAATGAGGTCATCAAGCTGAGAGCTTATTGATAGGCTAAACTCCACTCCTTCACTCTCAAACCTCAAATTGACAACAGATTATATAATTACCACAAGTTGTTTGATGTTATAGCATACTTAAGTATTTCTGTTTACAATAAAGATGAGCCCTGGTGGTGGTGTGGTTTAGGCTAAGCTGCTAACCACAAAGTTGATTTTAACCCACCAGCTCTCTATTGCTGTAAATATTTACAGTGTTGGAAACCCAATATAGAGTCACTGTGAGTTGGATGGCATTGGTTTTTGGGTTTTTTTTTTCCTTCTACATCCCTGGTAGCTATCAAATAACTATTGGATCTTTATGTAAACCTTTCTTGATTTTTTAATAATCATAGTCTCATATAATTTTTCTTTCTTCTTTTCATAAATCATTTTATTGGGGGCTCTTATAGTTCTTTAAAAAAATCATTTTATTGGGGGCTCATACAACTCTTATCACAATGCATACATCCATCCATTGTGTCAAACACACTTGTACATTTGTTGTCATCATCATTTTCAAAAGATTTTCTTCCCCCTTGAGCCCTTGGTATCAGCTCCGAATTTTTTCCCTCCCTCCCTTATGAACCCTTGATAATTTATAAATTATTAATTATTATTTTCATGTCCTACACTGGCTGATATCTCCCTTCGCCCAATTTTCTGTTGTTTATCCTCCTGGGAGAAGATATATGTAGATCATTGTGATCGATTTCCCCTTTGTCTCCCCATCTTCCCATTAGCCTCCTGGTATCACTACTCTCATTATTGGTCCTAAGGGGTTTATCTGTCCTGGATTCCTTGTGTTTCCAGCACTTATCTGTACCCATGTGCATGCTCTAGTCTAGCTGGATTTGTAACATAGAATTGGGGTCATGATAATGGGGTGGAGGGGAGGAAACATTAAAGAACTAGAGGAAAGTTTTATGTTTAATCAGTGCTATACTGCACCCTGACTGACTTGTCTCTTCCTCGTGACCCTTCTATAAGGGGATGTCCAATTGTCTACAGAGAGCTTTGGGTCTCCACTCCATATGCCCCCTCATTCACATTGATATGATTGTTTGTTCTGGATCTTTGAATGGCATTGGGTTTGGTTTAACCTTTGGGCATCTTAACTAGAAGGTGGCAAGAAGTCATTATTATTCCATAAGAAATCTAGTTCATTTCAATAAAATGTCTTACCCTTCAATATCAGTGGGATCAGTAAGGAAGAAATAAATGAAATAAATGAACATTTAAGTAAAGATATATCTACATGTGCCAAGGAGTCTTAAAATTTCAAGGAAAATGTGACCTGAACCTATACAATAAGGAAGAACTTTAATAAAAATATATGAGGGGTAACTACAGAAATTAGGGAAGATGTGAGTAGAAAAACCATGAAATAGGGAAGGAGGAGGACGACAGATAGAAAAGAGGGAAATGAGGAAGAGAGATGGTGGAATGAGAGGGAGAGATAGAGTAGAGAGAAACAGATCAGAGAATTCAGTGACGTGGAGAGAAACTTGTATGTATTCATACTTCACCTTTTTACAAACTCTATTACAGCAGTTCTCCACCAGTGGGCCGGAATGACGCTTTCATAGGGTTTGCCTGATTCATAACAGTAGCAAAATTACAGTTTTGAAGTAGCAACAAAAATAATCTCATGGTTGGGAATCACCACAACGTGAGGAACTGTATTAAAGGGTTGCGGCAATAGGAAGGTTAAGAACCACTGCTCTATTAGATTCTTTTAGCTCTAAATTCCATGTTTCTTCCCCCTGACATTTTCAATAGTTTAATTCTTTGATTAAAGTCTATATGTGCTCATTGCAAAAAGGAACAAAAGAAAAGTTTTAGAAATTCAAAATGTTTTTAGAACTACATGAAATATTATATAGGGAAGTTTATTGAAGAGAAAAAATGTGCAGTGTTAAATGAAATGATAAATTTACATAAAGGCTGCATTTGATTGCTTTGAGGTCTTTAATCAGAAAATAAATTACACTTATTATCTTATTACCAATGAATTATTGTAGAAAATGACTGACTGAGTTCATGTTAGTTTCTCCATCAACTGTGGCTCTGTGCATATATAATTTATGACACAAGGCAGCATTACTGGGGACAAACGACCTTATAAGGTGTCTTTATGTTTAGAATTACTCATCTTTCCTATAGGCAATTCTGAATCTCTACAAAAATAATCTGCACAGTGGCCTATATAACATGTCCACCTGGCCTGCACAAGTCATTGCATGCATTATGAGCATTCATACAGTGTGAAATTCACCTGAAGGAAGCAACGAATTTCATAGACTATATTTGTGCACAATTTTCTGCTTTTATCAATATGTATTATAGTTAGTGAAACCCATGCATAGGGAAATGTTATGGGGCTACAAAGTAACGCATTGAAACATGTATTCAACCACAGGACGTGTCACGATGCAGGAGTGAAGAAGACAGTCACGAACGAACCCTCCTCGTGAGTGTGTGCATTCAATTGGCTGGAGATAGCACCACAGGAAATGAAGAAATAGCTCAGAGAGCGCTCCGTGCTAAGAGGAATCTCCTGGGGGCAGAATGTGACTGTTTGGCTAGTAGCTGAAATAGAATGGCCTGATGGTCTACTTCTGAAAATCAGCCATTCAAACCCAGACGGTGCACACTTCTGCTCTGACACATACAGAGTCACCAGGAGGGCACTGGGCAAAGCTCAAAGAAGCAAATGTGATGAGTCATGAGGAATTCTGCACATCAACTCTTCTAGGGATGAGTATGTGCCCTTCGATACCCAGGGAGAGCTTCTCAAGGGAGAAAGCGCTATTTCAACTGAAAACAGAATACTGAAGGAACAAGGAGAAAACACCGAGAAGCAGAAAAGAGATTAGAGCATCCAAATGAAAACGAGCAATCCAGTAAATATACTATTTTTCACATCTCTACTAACAATACAAAAAAACTGCCATCCAGTTGATGCCTACCCATAGCGACCCTCCGGGCCAGGATGGAACCACCACCGTGGGTGGCCGAGACGGTAGCTCTTTGTGGGAGTAGAAAGGCCTGTTCGTCTCTAGCAGAGTGGATGGTGGTTCCCAACTACCGACCTTGCTGTTCACAGCCCGGCATGTAACCACTAGGCTACAAGGCTAGATATGGGTTATGACGTACAGAAGAAATGATAACTTTCTTACCTAAGAGAGCAAATTTGGCTGATAATTTTGTAGAATTTATAGTGCTAGGCCAACAGTCCCTTGTTTCTTCATAGTATGCTTTAGGAGCATATATGTTTCTTGATATATTTTACCTTTGGTTTATTATCACTCTGTGCATATTACTTTGCTTAAGGTACTGCTTTAAAAGGTTTGGTAAATATCCTGATCAACTATAAAAGCTATCTTCTACACTGCAAATAGTTGCTGTCCATATCCATGATGGTATTTTACGACTACCAATCTTCTCTATTTTGAATAGTCATGGAATCATTTTGAAAATTAGAAAAGCAAAGCAAAATCATATTACAGAGATAATTTCCTAAGTGACGATTTTAGCATTTCCTTTGTAGGTAATTTTGTATATATGGGTATGTAAACTCTAGGAGGCTTTTTCCTCGAAGGAAATAATAACCTTTATTGTTTCCATTTTAAGTAAGTTGTCTTTTCTATCATAGCACTAATATCCACAGCTTAGCCTCAAAGCACAAGTATTATTTTGCCTCTATTTGTATGAGACACAGAAAACTGAGAAGCATGATTGGAAAACTTTTCACAGAAGTCTAACAGGAAAATTGGATGAATCTGCAGTCTTGCGATACACGCTGTCTTCCCAATGTTTCCTTCTGGTGGAGTCAGCATTCGATTTTGGAGTTGAGAAGATGTCAATTTCACACACACACACACACACACACACACACACACACACACACACACGGTGGTAGTTACATAATCTCCTATCAACCTGAGGGTATTATGAGTGAAGGGGGTGGAGTTTAGCCTGATAAATGGCTTTCTGTTGGCGGGTCTCCCTCTCTTTCTGCTTCACCTTCCTGTTGCCGAGCCACGCAGCTGAGTCCTGCCTAGTAACACTTCCACACCCATTGAATCCACAAGACTCTGCACCCATCGGCCTATGATCCTCCTGTATTCTCCAGCATAGCATGTGGCTGCGTGAGTCTGATGAGGGATTGATGGACTAGGATCAGATGTAAGGACTTGATTTGGATTGGGCTGAGATGTTTTCTTGATATTACTCCTTGATATAAAGCTCTTTCTTACACACATATAAGTGTCACTGGATTTGTTTTGCTAGTCAACCCACACACATAAATACACATGGATTCACTCACATGCGCATACACATGGAGCCCACCAAAGATGGAATGTTGGTATTCAGCACACAAAACTACACATTAAATTTGAAGGTAGTTATGTCTGAGCAGATGGTTGTCCACAGCATTTATATGCTATATTAAATTTTATTTTGATTTATTAATGAAACTATTAAAAGCTTTAATAAAGCATGTTTATAAGAAGCCAAAGTTCAATAGATTAATAAATTAGCTGGGCTTATTTTGTTGAGGCCATAAAAATTAACGAGTAAACATAGAAAACATAACTGTCAAAGTATTTATGAACTGCTCTTCACTATAAATATTTTTAAGGCCTCCTGTGTATTTCCAGGTAGATTTGGCAGTAGATGGAGCAAAGCAACCTAATTAGAAAGTATTTTAAAAATTCTCTAAATCTGAGGTTGTGCAGCGATAAAGTGCTGGGTATGCGGAGCATGAGATTCCGGGGTAGGATGTGAGCAGAAGGTATTGGGGCCCGGAGGGAACCTGTGGCTACTGGAATTCAGCAAGAAGTAAAGATTTGGAATAACTATGTATAAGTATGAAATGGAGTGAGTTATTTAAGATGGTTCTTCTAGCCATACACTTTAGTTATTTCCAACAACTGACTTTCATTTGACCGTCTAGAAAAGAAAGTAGGGAAGGGAAGATACGTGTTGGATTGTGGGATTCAGCCATGAATGAATTGCAATCACCGTCCTTCTGAGTATAAAATTAACTGAGGGGGAATCTCACTACTAACTTAAGAGAAGAGCCAGCACTGGGGCAGATCCTTTGGACTCCTTGATCCCTGCACATGGAACCTTCTTAGTCTAGGAGACAGATGTGACTCCCTAGGAGTCGGACAGGAGCAGCAGCAGAATCGGGAGACAGAGAATGGGACTGATCTGTGAGTCACCATCCAAAGAACAAGTAAAGCTAAATGCTTAGAGGCAGGAGGACGACTATTGAATAATATGACTCTAGGCACTGAATTGGGGGAGCCTAGTTTGCTGACCCGTGGAGCTGGAGCTGAATACCTGCGGGTTGAGGTTTATAGTGGAGTGGAATCCCCCTTGGACAGTTATTGGCAGCCCTAGAAGAGCTTTGCAACACTGCCCAGCAGGGCAGAGGCCAGGCCAAGTGGCTAAGGGCCCGAACCTGCAGGCACCGCAGAGAATAAGCGGTTTTGACAGAACCACAGAACCCTGAGCATCTCTCACCTAAATGGAAACATGCGGACAACTGGTGTTGAACTAGGATAAAAAAGGATGGAGGGGGAGGGTGCAAACACGTGTGACCTCTGCCTGGCAGCAATGAGCCTTGAGCAATGAGCTGGAAGAGATCAGATGTGGCCCCTCCGCTGTTTCCTCAAAGACTAAGGATAAAGGTTTCTCTCAGGTACGAATTTCTGGCATAGAGAAGACTTGCAACTCCAGAAAATCAAGAAAACGTTTGAGGAATGAAGAAATAGGAAATCTTTGTGGTAAATGTTTTCAAGTCCTGGGATTAGAAAACTGTTTATGTCCTGGTAGAAAAGATGAATCAGGAACTCAGTCAGGCGAGGAGAGAGACTGTTGAACTAGCAGTTTCTCTCTTAGTTCTTGCCAGCTAGAGATGGAAATGGTGTCAGAGTGCAGATGCCTCTGGACCTGAAGGTGTGACCTGAAAGGTGAAAGCCATTTCCCCCGAGGGAAGGCAGTGCTGATGTGCTCATTTTGACAATTACAAAAGTGAGGATGGAGAGACCAAGACTCTGAATAAATAAATGAAAACGTATCTGTATCCCCCTTTGGTTGTTTATTTTTAGAGGTAGGTCAACACAATTTTTTCATCATTAGTTGGACCAGAGAAAATGCATCTTTGAAAGCCTTTATTCTATTCTTCAAAAATAAATACACATATCTCCCTTGTAAACACTCTCTCATATATGATTTGTAGTTGTGCTTGAAAAAAAAAGTCCTTCAAATTTTCAGGAGGAAAAACGATGTATATGCAGTGTGCCTTTGAAGATGGTCAAAAATAAAAACAAAACATGATAAACTTCATAGTGTTAAGGCATTCAACATTAAAAGTTACTCGACTTGGCTTTATGTTCCCTCAGAAAGGATTGAAAAGTAAAATCCTGACGCACATGGTTTCAGCACATTATAGATACATTCATCTCCACAGTGGTGTGTCAAAGCTTCTTACCCCTATTTCTCATTTATTATGCATATACATCTCTTAACCCCCATTTTTGTTATAAATTTATGGTTTCCTGATGGCTGTTTTTTTAGTTTCACATTTGTATCATTTCTCCTTATATATCTTTTGTCTTCTGCATAGATGATACTCTTAAAATACTTAAAACTATGTGCTGCTAACACCTATCTTGGGGCTGTAATCACTATGAAGCACCTGAATGAATTATCCTATTACTGTGTGAAAGTCTAGAAATTCTAATATCCCACTTACTATTTTTACTTAAACAACTCTAGAGTTTTTTCGATCATTTTGAAATTTATTTTCATTTACCTTTTAATTACTACTATAAGTGGGGATTGGAGCTTGAATATGGTACATATTTGGTATCTGTTTCCAATGAACACATTTTCTTCTTAATTTCCTACTTGCATCAGATAGACTTTGGAAGCAGGTAGCTTTGTGGTAAAATCCCAACACAGCAATTTTGTAGCTATGTGACTCTGACCTATTCATTTCTCGTGCTGGTTTCATTCTTGGCTAAGGGTTTTGATGAGAATAAATTAAATATGCGGTGCCTATCACATTGCAAGTCTTAATAAATGGAGGGAATTCTTACTACCAATAAATAGTTTAATAATAGAAGTGAATGGATTCCTGGAATGTTTCCTCACGCTAGTATCTTCCTAGAAGCTGCCAATAAATGTTCCTTGTTCTGTAACTATAATGAAGATATGCACCTTATAAAAGTAAATTATAATGGTAGAATATTATTTTTTCCATGTCATGAGTAAAAGGAATAAAATAGTTGTAATGATCTAAAATAGCAATGGTTTCCTTGAAGTGACAATCCCACATACATCAAACGGTACAGTTATGCAGATGCTGTGACATTTAGATGTTCTAAGAAGGCACTGTGGGGAAGGTCCCACTATCACTGAAGACAGTTTGATTAAGAATTTGTACTGAAACTGTTATAGCACCTATTCCTGATCATGCAAAATGGCATTTGCCAAAAGAGTTATTGTCAGATTTAGAAGACAAAGAACTTAAAAAGTACCAATGGAGGAAAGGTGAATTACAAAGAGATTTATGTCTTCATCCATTCATTGTTCAATCATCACCTTCCATCTTAAGGCATAATGAGATGTTACCTGGTCAGCAGTGTATGCAAACTAAAGCTAAGCTGACCAGAAAACCTGTTTCCAAATGAAGAAAATTTCCATATGATTACTATACTATTTTATGAACCCTTAATAATGAAATATTTATACACATATTTTGGATAAAATCTTCTTAAAATTCAAAACTGAAGGTCAGAGTAACTTGAATTTCCGACCTGATTTAAGAATGAAACAAGAAATTATCTTCAAATTTAAAATTTCTAGCATATACTCTTATGCTAGAAATTTTCAGAAAAGATCATGTGAATTTCAGGGGGGAAGTGTGGGCAGCCTTGGTTATCATGCATTGTAAATCAGAATCAAGGTCAGTTTCTTTCCCCATATGTGTCAACGTCAAAATGTGCTCCGTGGGGTTTTCAAGGCTGACATTCTGTAAGACTGTCACCAGGCCTTTCTGTCAGGGTGGTGCTATGTTAGGTTGCTTTGAACCACCAACCTTTCATTTACTAGTTCGAAGATGACCAGTTTGCACAGCCCACCTATTACTAGAAACACAATGCTAAGAAATGTACTGTGCACAGTGATAATGGTTACTATCTGAAGAGATTATCTGGTTTGATTACAATTTTTATGTGGTTCTTGTATCTGTCATTTCTAGAAGTTTCAAGTTATGGCTGCTTATCAATGTTTAATCATTGTGCGTCATCTGGAGTTGCTGAGATCTTAACTCTTTATGGCAGCAGATGGCTTTAGTTTTTCTCCCTCAAAATGGCTGGTGGTTGTAGACCGCCGACGTTATGCGTAACAGTCCTGCACTTATTGCACAGTGGACAAAACAAAAGCGGAGCATCAGTCTCACTACCATCCAGTTACTGCTGACCCACCGCGACTCTGGAGGTCAAGGTAGAACTGCCCTGTTGGTTTCCCAGACTGTCACTACTTGAGTAGAAAGCCTGATCTTTCTCTCCTGGAGGCACGTGTGACTTCCAAATACTGACCTTGGCACTAGAAACTCAATGCGGAACGACTAAGCCACCTGGCCTCCTACTTTCTAAAAATGATGAGCATGGAAAACCCAGGCAAGAAATTACTTTTACTTTTTTAAGTGCTCTAAGGATTAAAACAAAGCTGACAAGCTACTTGCTTTCTCTCTAGACCAGTGGTCCTCCACCTTCCTAATGCCTCAACCCTTTCATACACTTCCTCATGTGGTGGTCACCCCCCAACCATAAAATTATTTTTGTTGCTACTTGATCACTGTAATTTTTGCTACTGTTATGAATCATCATGTAAATATCTGATATTAAGGATGTATTTTCATTGTTACAAATTGAATATAATTAAAGCATAGTGATTCATCACAAAAACAATATGTAATTATAGATTGTGAAATATTTTTTCTAATGACAAATAAATGAAATTTTGTCTTGAAGCATGGTGTAGCATGGGTCACAGTCTTCATGCCTGATACTTGTATGTGGGCGGACCGCCTGGAGACGGATAGAGGGAGCAGTGTCTTGGTTCCTAAGACCATCGGAAATATGTGTTTTCTGATGGTCTTAGGCGACCCTGTAACAGGGTCGTTTGGCCCCCAAAGGGGTCGCGACCCACAGGTTGAGAACCGCTGCTGTAGACAGTGCTTCTCTTCATGAGCTTGAGAACATCCTTCACCTGTAACGCATAGGGCTATGCCTTGGAAACTCACAGTGGTAATTCTGCTCTGCCCTACAGGTTCACTGAGTCGAATCCACTCGACGTCATTGAGTTTTTGAAAGATGTTCTTTCTTGTCTCCTAGCATCCAAGAAAGATAATAAAAGCAATAATCAACTTTTCAAAATTTACAAGTTGAATTGTATAGTTTTATGATGCCCATGAAATCAGTATGTGGCATTTCCTTAGAGTCTAAGTGTAGAGATCTTTATGCTAGACTTTTTCAGATTTGTCAAGCTCAGGATGGCTGTTTATCCTTCCTTTTACATGGTCCTCCAGGAGAGTTTCACCAATTTCCTCCAGAATATAGCATATTGTGATAGCCTGTTAGACAATGAAGCATTATATGAAAAATACAACTATTCTATTCATGGGAAGGTAGTAACTTGATAACATTTCCTCATAAGTCAAAGGGTACTTGCCACTTTAACTACACTTCTAAGACTTTTCAACTCTTTTGGAGCACAGGAATCAGGGTATTAAACCCCTTAAATTCAGGAACATTAGAAATCAGCAGAGATGCCCTCTTCTCTATTTCAAATAGCTCCTTCCCCTCTGCCTAGCCTACACTCAGTGTCATCATAGAATTGTAGGGGCTATTAAAGTTTTCCATAGATTTATACACGTGTCTATGATATAAAAAGTGATTTAAAAAAGACTCACCTCTAAGGGCAGTAAATTTATTAAATTTATGAAGTTGCTCCATGCCACATAGTCGTTTAATTCTCAAAATTGCTTTGTGAGGTGGGGATTATCATTCGTTTTCTTTTTAACCCATAAAGACACTCAAGCTAATAAAGATGGTTGGATTTGCTTTCCACTGTCAGGGGAGTAACCACGACTCACGTGATTCCTAACCCATGATGTTTCTTACGGGGCCACTAGCGAGTTTCCCTTTTCTAGCAAGACACATTTATATCCCTTATCAAATATTATTTCCTTATTAGAAATTTTTGTGTCTGATCAATTCCATATAAACTAGAGGGAAGAATTGAATTGAACCTTTCTTCCAATCAGCTACTATATCAATCATCTCATGCAGTGTCTTTTTTTGGGTGGTGGTTGCTTCCGTTGACCCTCTAAGTTACCAAACCTGATGTCTTTCACCAAGGACTGCTCCCTCCTGATCACATGCCAAACTCAGGTGAAGTCACTGTCTCTGATTCTGAGGAGCATTCTGGCTATACTTTGTTCCAGATAGATCTATTTGTTCAATAAGGAGTTACAGTCCTGGAAACCCATCTGGGGCGGTTCTATCCTTTCCTGTTGGTTCTCCATAAATCAGAATTGACTCATTGGCCATGAGTTTTGTTTGGTATTCTTCATCAACACCAAAATTTAGATGTATCCATTTTTCTGCTATCTTCCTTATCCATTGTCCAACGTTCATGTGCATAGGAAAGGATTAAAAATACCACAGCTTGGATCAGGGGCATCTTGATCTTGCTGTTCAACACTTTAAAGAAGTCTATGCAAAATATTAGCCCAATGAAATTTGTCTTTTGATTTCTTGACTTCTGCTTTCATGAGCATTGATTGTGGATCCAAGCAAAAAGACATACTTTACAGCTTCACTCTCTTATCTAGTTATCATGATATTGCATATTGAGGCAGTTGTGAGGATATAGTTTTATTTACGTTGCCTTGTAATTCATAATGAAAGCTGTTATTCTTGATAGTTATCAGCAAGCTCTGTGAGGCCTCCTCACTTTCAATACCACTCACCTGTCAATTGATTGCACTGTGGCGGCTTGTGTGTTGCTGTGATGCTGGAAGCTATGCCACTGGGATTTCAAATGTATCAACAGGGTCATCCCTGGTGACATGTTTCAGCAGGACTTCCAGACTAAAAACAGACTATTAAGAAGGAATAGGCTATCCACTTGTGAGGGGTGAGACACCGGAAACCTTTTGAACAGCAGTGAAACATTGTCAGTTTGTAGAGTTACTCAAAATTAAGAGATTGGCTGTATCAGAGGACAAAACTAGTTGACTATTATCTGAACACAGTTTCTTTCCTCCATTGGGGCATTATTTTAGATAAAAGTAAATCAGAGTTATTGGGTTTCTAACTACCTACATTAAATTCCTTTTTATATAATTATAGATAGCTAAGGTGATGATAGCTTTATTGTCCAAGTTTGAACTTTGAAGGTAAAAAAAAAGGGTTCAAACGTTAAATCCGAGGAGACACTGGAGTTTCTCCCTGGTTATTGGGCTGTCCTGATGCTGATGGGACATTGAGAGCTATTCTGGCTCTCGATAGCCTCTCCAGGTTATACTCACTTGGATTTAGCTGAACAGTTTATCTCTTCCTCTTATCTATTTTCCTCCCTCGGGTAGTCTATCATAGAATCATATATTTTTCTCTCTCTGGTTATAAAATAGATGCATTTTCTACCATACTAAGCTTTTTGTTTTTTATTTGTTGGAAAGAAACACACTGGAAACAGAAGGCAAATCCCAACTTGATCTCACACCCAATTTTTTTTTCATTTAAAAGGAGCTGAGAATATAACTCTGCTATATTTCTCTTATAGGAAAAGAGAAAAAAAGTCTATCATTATTTTCTAAGGAACAATTCTGAAAATATTCCCCCCTCTGGATCCTCTCCCACATTTAATAGAGGGAGACATTTGGCCTTTCTTGATAGGAGCAACAGATACGTAATTCAAAAATGTACGTTGACCTCTCATCCAAAATATGCTTAGAGAAAATTAAAGATTTTTATAAAATCTAATAAGCATCTCAGTCAAAAGTCATTTCTTGCTGTGTGATTAGCTATGCTATTCAAGTAGAAAGAGGAAATTAATGCCTTTCCTTGGTCTACTTAAATAATGTCATTTAAATATCAATTTTCTAATAAATAAAATTGTATTTAATTTAGTACTTTATTTTTTAATCATAATCCCATTTTTGTGCCCTATTTTGAGGTAGAAATAAATGAGATTTCACAGATTCATTCTATTTAAAGCAGATGAGTTTAGAATGCAGCAAATATAGCCCAGAGCTCATTTCATTAGTGCCATATGTAGAAAAAACCACTATAACATTCATCCTTTTTCCCTACCTAATTTCCAGTTTCAAGTGCAAAATTTTTGGAAAATGCGGAGGCACTGAAATCACATGTACTTAATTGAGCCAAGGGCAGTTAGCAGACTGCATTTCTCTAAGGAGAGGGGCTGCATCTGTCTTATCCAACTAATGTCACAATCTCCGGAAAACAAGAAGCACTCGATCAATATTTTCAAATGAATTAATGGACCTAACATGGAAACCAAGAAATGCCCCAGTACTATTGTATGCCCACCCTGAGTATGAAGCAGCGTTTCGAGGAATTGCACCTGTAGACATGCGTTTTCCTTCTGATGAATACATTCAGTCTCTTAGAATGAAAAAGAAAAGAGGCTGCTACTTCATAATTTAGTCCCTTTGATCACCTAACTCCCAACTTCGCCACATAAGACTCTCTCAGCTTCTATTCAGATTCTCCTTCCAGAAACCATTCCATTCTTTAAAATGCAGCTAGAATTATTTTTTGTAGGATTTTTTTGGTAAAAAATAAACCTAATCATGCCACTTCATTTCTTCTTCCTCTTCCTGTTCTTTTTCCTTTTTAAAAATTCATTCAATGACTGCTTATTCTCAAATTCCTTATCAGAGACTAATTGCATACACTGTGTTGTGATGCTGCCTTATTTAGCAACATTTCCAGCTCTTCCCATTAAAAATAGGATATACATATCTCCACATGGGGTCATATATAATTGACACTGGAAAAGGAGAAGATCATATAAATAATGGACTTTAAAATATCAATTAATTTTTGTGAATATTAGCTTCCTCATCTATGAAAAAGAAAGACTCAATGTATGTTTAATTTACTAGTAGTATGCAAAATATTTCAACCTCCATTAAAAGCTAAGCTGGAGCCCTCTGAGCTTCAAGGTGTTGAGCAAGGGCAATGGAGGACAATGTAAGATATGGAAGAAATAATCTATAACTTATCAAGAGTTTGTGAGGGAGGGTGGGCAGGGGAGGGAGGGGGAAGAAATGGGGAGCTGATATCAGGGGCTCAAGTGGGAAGAGAATGCTTTGAAAATTATGATGGGAAAAGCTGAGTTTTATCATGGTATATGGTGAGAATGATCTTAATGAAATATTACAGCAGAGGCATATTATAGAAGTTTTCAGAAGATTCCATATTATGGGAAAAGATTTAGAACAGATAATCTGATTCATCAACAAATAAATTACAGGGAAAAATAAAGGAAACTGTCATATAGATTGGAAAAAAATAGAGACAGTAATCAATTGAAATACATGGGTTGATAGATTATCTACCAAATAACCCAAAAGACAGAGCTATCATGGCCCTGGTGGTGTTGTGGATTAGACATTGGGCTGCTGATTGCAAGGTCTGTGGTTCCAACCCACCAGCCACTCTTCAGGAGAAAGTTGAGGCTGTCTGCTCTAATAAAGATGTATAGTCTTGGACACCCTGTAGTGGTTGGGTTGTAATACATTGGAATAGACTTGATGACAGTGGGTTATTATGGGTCAAACTAATCTAATGTCATACTTACCACATTAGAGTTACTGCCATTATAGATCTTCTGTCTTCACACTAAACCATGCAGATAGTGAGATAGTTTTTTAATATAGTTTACTTTCCATGGGGAAGAACAGCCTGGTGGCAGTGCCTGCCCTCGTTGGACATCACAGGGGTAATGAGAAAAATCGGCATCATACATTCACGTTCCTGTGAGGTGGGGGTCAGTCAGGCTTCCCTCCTCCAACCTTCGTTACCATGTCAGACTCCAACTAGCCCTCCCACAACACTCTCCACTTCTTTGTTCAGTTTGCCAGTCTGTTGCAATGGCCACACCACACAGAACTCACAGACACTAGTCAGGATTATGAATTTTTAGGAAAGTTAACAGGTTACAATTTCAAATCAGAAATGATCTGGATATAATTCTTTCCCTTAGGATAGTTTCTTCTCAGCTGTGTCCAAAGCTCATTAATTCCCCCTCTCTCTCTGATCTCTATTCTGATGAGACAAAAGTACCATTGGCCCCTGCCATGCTTAAACAAGCAAGGATAAATACTAAAAGGGCAACTCATTCTTCTATAAGCCTCAACTGGGAGGGGCTCACTTCTAGCTCTGTGAGTCAGCAAACCTAACTTCCCTGATTGTCAGGAGGCATCTTAATCCACAAACGAGCAGCTTGTCCAAGGCACTGAGCTTCACTTGCTCCATAGACTTGGAAGTCAACTATCCTACTGTGATAGCTAGGTTTATTGTGCCCACCTGGCTAATAGGAGCATGTGGGCGGAGGGCACATTGATTGGAGGGCAAAGAGATAAATGGCTTTACAAGGTCCACCCCCATCTCTCTTGCTCTCTGGTGATTGGACCACCATGCTGCTGCTTTAGCAAGTTCCCTGCCTCAGCCTCTGTGTTACCTGTAGGCCTCGCCAACTTGTGGATCTTTTCTTAGAGCTTCTTCCAGACCTGCTTTTCCATGCTGTTGCTGCTACTGCACACATATCTTGAGCTAAATACTGATGGATCCTGCTGCCTTGCATTGCTTGAGTTTGATATCCCATCCAGGCCTGCTTCGCTAAGCTCCTGAGCTACTGACTGTTGCTGAACCACCCTGCTATTTGCTGCCTGTGGGCAGACTGCCTGCATTGACCTAGGGAGGACTCCACTGCTGTCTGCTTCCTTGTCTGCCCACATGAATTGAAGGACTTCTATGTATTAACTGTTCCACAAAAGTGAGTTGAACTGAGCCCTTTGTAGTGCTGTGTGGACTAATTAGCTGTTATATTCCTTCTCTCTGTATAAACCTATCCTCTTATATATAAATAATCATAAGTGTCCTGGTTCTATTTATCTAGAGAACCCTGCTTAAAGACACCTATGTTCTAGGTTCTGCTACCATCCCTGGTACAGCTTCTCCGTCACTTCACCACTGTTTCTCTGGTGTGTCAGCCCTCTGTTTCCTGGACCAAACAATTTCAGTGTAAAGATCTCTGGGTTTGAAGGATGTGCTCTGTTCCCAGTTCTTTCCTGATGGTTGTGAGGTCCTCTTTCCTGCTCCTGAGATCCTCATTTTATATTCATTTGTGGGATGGCAAAGCCAGTTCCCACATTAGAGTCCCAAACATCCTATTAGGAAGCCCGAGTGGTATAGTGGCTGTGCATTGGCTGCTAATGTAGCCACCTGCCACTCCAGGAGGTGAAAGAGTTGACTTTCTACTGTAAAGACTTACACCATTGGAAACTCAAAGGGACAATTCTGCCCTGTCCTAAGGGGTCGCTAAGAGTTTGAATTTGGGACATAGTCATTTGATGAGAGTTGCAAAGACCATAACAAGAAGAGCCATACCAAGCAATTCAACTGAAAAGATGAAGAATTTAATTATTTTCTTGAAAAATAACACCCTGATTGCATTATTGGTTAGACATTGGGCTGATACCCAAAATGTTAGCAGTTTGAAAGTACCATCCATCATGCAGGAGAAGGATGAGGCTTTTTACTCTTCTAAAGTTACAGTCTTAGAAACCCAAAGGTGGAGTTCTACCTTGTCCTTTGTGGGTCCTAGGGGGCAGAAGGGACTTGATAGCAGTGAGTGTCGAGTTTGATTTTATTTATACAGCAATTAAGATCTTCTGTGATTTTTGTTAAAGATTACAAGGGAAAGATAGTCTTCAATTGACTCACCAAAATTTTTTTAAACAAAAATATTAACTAAAGGCATTGAATTCTTTTATTCTTATTCCTCTAGGCAAAATGTTTGTGGGCAGCACAAGATAAGATGAATTACATAACTATAGCATAGAGATGAAATAATAGTTATATGATTTCAGTTCAAGCACAAGGTAAGATGAATTACATAGCTATAGCATAGAGATAAAATAATAGTTATATGATTTCAGTTCACACAGATAACATTTTCATGAACTGCCATTACCTCTCACAATTGATGCCCACTATTACCATACAGTGCCCTCCACCAATGGGTTATGATCAAATTTAGAGAAATATTTGGTTTAGTATTGAAGGAATATGTATTATTTTTATTTGAAATTCTATTATATAAATTTAATAGTCCCAAAGATTAGCTCTCCCTGAATTTTTCTATCGTTATGTAGGTGAATAAAAGACACTTTCAATGGAATTGCTTTTATCACACATTTTTTTTCTCAAAGCATGTGACTCAAAGGCTAGGAATCCTGGCACTTGGGAGGAGATTCAGGATGTGACTTATAAAATACTGGGAATATTAAGCAGGTTGCAACTTCCCTGAATGATAATTTCCTCTAGGAGGGCAATTGAGAGAGGAGAAAAGGCAGAGATGGGAGTAAAACTTTTCCAATTCAGTCTGAGAAAACAGAGATCAACCACAAATCAAAGGAAAAGAGAGCCTTAAACAATGGAACTACTCTGTTTACAGTTTGGATCAATATTATGCATGGAAGAGTTAGTCTATTTAATCTAGTAAAGGTAGCTTAATTGTAAATGTCCCTGATATTTGTGGAGTGTTTAGAAGTTTTGAACGTTCATCTTTATTCAAGCCTATGAGAAAATAAGGTGCGGGGTGGGGGGTGGGGTATTATTTCCTCATTTTAGGAAAAAAAAACAAACCCTCTGAGGTCCATAGTAGTTAAGAGGCTTGCACATACTCAACATCTAATAGTAAATAAAACAATGTTTTTTTCAAACAACTATCAAATCAAATCAAACAACAATATCCTATCAGGTAAATCTGCTGCAAAAGACCTCTTTAAAGAAGTCACTCTGAGGATTGCAGTATGCCTGACCCAGGCCATTGGGTTGTCAATTGGTTTGTATGCACAGGAAATCCAGACGATGAATAAGGAAGACGACTGAGGAACTGATGCATTTTAATGACGTGTTGGGGGGGTACCATCGACTGCCATGAAACTAAACTCGTAAAATCCCCACTGCCACTGAGTGGAAGCTGATGCAAAGTGACCCCATAGGACACGGTAGAATCGCCCCTGTGGACTTCTGAGATGCTAGCTCGTTTTTTTAAATCATTTTATTGAGGGCTCATACAACTCTTATCACAATCCATCCATCCATCCATTGTGTCAAGCACATTTGTACATTTGTTGGATCATCATTCTCAAAACATTTGCTTTCTACTTGAGCCCTTGGTATCAGCTCCTCATTTTTCCCTTCCCTCCCTCACGAACCCTTAATAATTTATAAATTATTATTAGTTTTTCATGTCTTACATTGTCTGATGTCTCCCTGCACCCACTTTTCTGTTGTCTGTCCCCCAGGGAAGGGGTGTTTGTAGATCTTTGTGATCGGTTCTCTCTTTCTACCCCACCCTCCCTCCACTCACCTGGTATCGCCACTCTCACCACTGGTCCTGCAGGGATCATCCGCCCTGGATTCCCTGTGTTTCCAGTTCCTATCTGTACCACTGTACATCCTCTGGTCTAGCTGGATTCGTAAGGTAGAATTGGGATCATGATAGTGTGGGGGAGGAAGCATTAAAGAACTAGAGGAAAATTGTATGTTTTCATCACTGCTACCCTGTACCCTGACTGGCTTGTCTCCTCCTCGCGACCCTTCAGTAAGGGGATGTCCAGTTACCTACAGATGGGCTTTGGGAGACGCTAACACTTTATTCGAGTAAATATCCCCATGTTTCTCTGACAGAGCACCTGGTGGTTTGGAATTGCAGCCCAGTGTGTAACCATATGCCACCAGGGCTGCCGTAAGAACAAACAAATCTGTCTTAGAGGAAGTGCAGCCAGACTGTTCCTTAGAAGCTGAGATGGGAAGATTTTATCTTGTGTACTTTTGACATGTTATCAGGAAAGACCAGTTCTCTGGAATATGACATCATGTGTGGTGAAATAGGTCGTCATCCAAAAACAGAAAGAGAGAGAGATAGACTCTCAAAGAAATTGATTGATGCAATGGTATAATGGTTTTAACAATGGGCTCAAACAACAATTGTGGGGATGGTCCAGGATTAGGCAATGTTTGATTCTGTTGGACCAATTCACTGGTTAGCAATAGTAAATTACAAAGACAATAGACGGTAAACAATAGATGTAACTAAAGAAATAAATGCATAAGTATAATATTGACCATTTAAAAAAGGACATAATAATTGGTAATGATTTTTCAAAGGAAGTGGCTTTTAAGCAGAAACTAGAAATATTAGAATGAGCCACATAGGGGAAAATGGGGTATATATTCTAGGCACATAAAACAGCATTTGTGAAAGTTTCTCACCTGATTTTCTCTTTTAGAAACACACACTATATCTAACATCATGTGTGCATTTTATTTTGTATCGTGTTCACTGAGGGTTCAAAATGAGCTGTCCTTTGATCCAGTTAAAATCAGTGACTCTGTTTTTTCTAGTTAAAGGAAAATCTGAATGTTTTTATACACATTTCTAATATCCCTAGAGATAACCAGTTCAAAGGAGACAAACCATACAACGTGGTTCTGTAAATGGGTGAGTTTTAGTGAAGACTTTGCTGCAACGGGATAGCGTGTGATTTCAGTTTCTAGAAATCCCATGTGCTAGAGTCCGATGGCCCCTGTTGACAGGAATAGAGCCCCAGCCCTTTTTCCCGCAGAGTGGCTGGGGGGTTCCATTAGGCAAGGTCAGCAGTCCAGCACTGACAGGCTTACAACCAGACTCCTTAAGGTGCAATAAATATCTTCCAGGTTACTTTGAAAGGTACCGTTTTAATACTAAGCTCTCAAGACTTCCTCCTCCCCGTCACTGCAACCTTTGCTTCTGCCGTCTCTCCCAGAGTTGTTCTCACCCTTGACTTCCCTTCCTTCTTAGTTCCTATCTCAGGAGCCCACTCTGTCTCACATAACTACTTCACCTTGAAACTTTGATGTTACTGATTAATTTGTTTTGGGTGCATCTCTTTGGAATTATCAAGGAAGTTGAATTGCACTCTTACCTATTTTCTTCATTATGAGAATCTTACACTAATGGTATTAATTTTCTATTGATTTAAATTTGTTTATCATCATGCTAGCAAATTGTTTTCTCATTAGGAGTTTTAATGATTCATTCATGCTTTGCAATTCAGGACATCTAAACTTAGAAAAACACTGACTGAGCACGGTGCTACGCTGATGATGGGTTCGCACTACAGGGTTTTCTTTCTATTCTAAAGATGAATGTGCTTGACCTAAAGTTGTTGAAATCTGGTGCTTCAATACAGTTCGTGGCTTATGTATGTCAGATAGGTTAATTGTGCAGAATGTATTATGGGGACCATATTGATTCAGAGACTTATTTATCATTTACTCGTAGTTCTCTTTGCATGTTATGAACTTGGCACTCAGAATTTAAGACAAGTTCTACATGGTGAGTTTGATAGCCATTATTCAGCAAAACCAGAGCTAGCCAGATTTAAATTTGTTTCTCATTGACTCACAAAGAAATATTCATCTGAATTTCTGTATTCAACTTTATAGTCTAAGTTTCCAGTTTCCATCTTAAACCTCAAGTTATTTTTCTTTTCAATTCTTCGGTGGAAAAAAACCCCACAAAGGTTAAAATATCACCATTCATTACTTTGCGAATTCAGACACCATGTTATTAACTATGTACATATTGGAGACTGTTGAATCTTACTGATGACTTTATTCATGATTTCATTTTGTAATGGTCTTCTTTATTGCTTGTAATAAAACATTTTATGAAAAATCATGATGACAACATACCTCTACTAGCTTTATGTCTGTGTTTGCATCGACTGTCTTTTCAGATTGCTTCCTTTTTATTCTCTATCCAAACTTTTTCTCTTGTTAACCACGTAGACATAGTTGGTCTTGATTTTTAAATTCATGTTTTCAACACCTTCCTTTATTTGGAGTTTTCTTCCAGTGAATAAAGTGCAATGATGATGTGTCTGGCTTCAATCTGCCACCTTGCTAGGTGTTTTGTATTTGCCCCATATGTTCTTTATGTTTTGCTTGCATGTCTGTGTCTTTTCAGCTGTCTCGGGTGCTTAGTCTCCCCTTATTCTTCTCGATTGTCCCTTTTCCCCCTTTGGCTCTATTTCTCTAATATATTTTAGTGGTTGCTGTAGGGATTACAATACAAAATCTAATTACTTAATAACTAATGTAGTCAGTTCTAATTGTTCCCTAGGATTTCCAAGAAGGTAAATCTTTACGGGAAAAGACAGCATCATCTTTCTCCTGCTACTTAAAGACTATTGTACACCAATGCTTGAATACTATGAAATCTTTACTCCAGCATGATTCCACTTAAACCACCATTCCGTTTCATTGCTGTTATTGTCTGTCATACACTTTAATTAAACATCTTGTAGACCTGAAAACATATTAATGTAACTTTTTAAAAAACAATTGCCTTTATGGTTTTTTTGAAGAGAAAAATATATCATCTATTTAACCATATATATATTATTTATTTATTCTTTATATGTAAGATTTCATCTCATATTGTTTCCATTTTGCCTATAGTTCTTAACTTAATGTTTCTGGTGGTGTGAAACTAAGGATACATTTTTGGTAAATGTAATTTGAATATGGTTTAATACTGCTTTATTTGAAAATTAGTTTTCATTTCATAACAGTTTTAGATTTGTTTTATAAAAAGTTGAGAAGATAATATATAAAATTTCTATTCACTCCACAGATTCCCTTATTATTAACATATTACAGAAGGGAGCTTCAAAAAGTTCATGAAATATGTCCATTTTTTAAATTCCATTTTCTCACAAATTTTGAAGTCGTTTTGTATTGCTTTGGCATATTTATTTGTTGTAACTGGTAGTGGAGTGGATTATGCATTGAGCTGCGAACCACAAGGTTAGGAGTTCAAACTCATCAGCTGCTCCAAGGGAGAAGGGTGAGACTGTCTGCTCTGGTGAAAATTAAAGGCTTGGAAACCCCAAAGCAAAGGGTAGTTTTACCCTATCATATCGACTAGCTAGGAGTCAGAATCAACTCGTTAGCAGCTAGTTTTTGTTTTAATAGACCAATATTGATCAACAGTTATTCATTGAAGTCCCTATATGTTTAGATTTTCTTAGTTTATCACTAATATAATTTTTCAGGTTCTAAGATCCCATACAGGATGGCATTGTTTTGTTTATTAATATATCCAATAACCCATTTACTTCATAGTGGGCTCATTAATTTTTATTGTATATGTATGTTAAAAACCACTTCTGCGTTTTTTATTTCTGTTTTTGCCAGTAGGATCTCTTTCTGGTGGATCCTGGTTACTTATATCAAACCCCCTTAAATATTTTAATTTTTCAAAATAAGGAGAAGATACATCTCTTATCCTTCTATAGAAACCCAATCTAACTTAGAAATCAAGACTATCATGAGGAGCTCAATCATTTAAAACATAACCTTCATGTCACAATCATGAAAGAATAAAGAAATTCAATGAGAGACAGGGCAGTTTGATCATGATGAGAAAGTAGAAATGTTATTGGGAGGTTTCCCATGATTCTTACTCAAGGGGACCCCATATACCACAGAACTAAATGCTGCCCAATCCGACACCGTCCTCACAATTGTTACGCTTTTGCCGAAGGCAGCCACTGTGTCAGTCATCTCCTTGAGGGTCTTCTTCTCGTTCACATGATGCCCTTTTGCAGTGAATAGTCACTACTGATAACATGTCCAAAGCAAGTGAGATCAATTCTCACCACACTCCATTTGAAGGACCATTCTGACTGGAGAGATTTGTTTGTTCTTCTGGCAGTCCGTGATACTTTCAATATTCATCTCGAACACAGTGATTAAAATGCATCCATTTTTCTGTTTTTCCTTATTAATTGTATCCCTTTTACATGCATACGACACCATTGAAAATACAATCACAGCTCTGGTCAGGGGCAGCTTCATTGTCAAAGTGGCATCTTTGCTTGCTAACACTTTAAAGAGATCTTGTGCAGTAGTTGTTCCCTATACAAACGGTTGCTTGATTTCCTGACTGCTGCTCCCGGGAACATTGATTGCAGATTCAGGTAAACTCTTGGCAACTTAGATCGTTCCCTTGTTTATCATGATGTTGTCCATTGGTCCATTTGTGAGGATTATGGTTTTGTGTTTTACATTGAGTTGCTATCCATATGAAAGGCTGTAATCTTTGGTTTCCATCAGTAAGTGCATCCAGCCCTCTTCTCTTTCAGGAAGCGCGGTTGTGTCATTGGCACACTGCAGCGTGTCCGTGAGCTTTTCTCCAATCTTGATGCCCTTTTCTCCTTCAGATCCTCCAGCTTCTTTTATTTCTTTCTTTCTTTATCTATCTCCAGCGTCTGGACTTACGGACTCAGCGTGCAGATTGAAGAAGTGCAGTGGAAGGATACAACCGTGATACCTCCCTGTCCTGAGGTAAGCCCTGCAGCCTCCCTTCACTCGGTTCCAACAACTGCCTCGTGTGTTGTATCCAGATTCTGCATGAGCACAATCAACTTTTCTAGAATTCCTGTTAGTTAATGTCTTCATCCTTGGCCTTTAGCTGCTAAAATTTAATCCCGGTGTTGTAGTCCATGACTATCCGAAAACAATGACTATAAAGCTGGGAAGTTATATTGTGATTAGAAAAGAGTAAAAGATTTTCCTGTGTCTGTTGTGAAAGAAGACACCGTTTTCACGGAAGCCCTCCATGTTTTAAAAGTGGTCTCAGAAAATAGCCATCTGGAAATAACGAGCAAGCAAACAATTAATTGGTCTATGAGCTGCAATCCAGATGCCCAATGTGTAAATCCTTCCTAAACATCTCTAAAACCTTGACCTGAAAATTCCAGCAACGCACACCTCTAGCTAACATAAAATTACATCTCTGCCTCTTGGCGTCATAGTTCACACAGGGCACTAAGAGCTTTCTCAGCTAAAGGCCAAGCCTCGAGAAGGGTATTTTCCATAGCTGTTGTTTTCACAGAATACAAATTAGGAGTTTAAGTTTATTATTGTAGGTGGCATTGAAAAATGAAAGAGAATTTGGAAATGTAAAAACTTTAAATCATAATTAACTTTAAACAAATCTTCAGAGACTCGTGCTCCTAGAAACATGAACTAACATGGTTTTTGTGCTTTTGAGCAGATTTTGGGCTCGGCATAATAGTATACAGGCAAGGATTTCTATAAGCTTTCAGCTTACATTTATTTAAGATCATATTTAATTAAGGCCCCAAATTAGAGTCCAAAGGAAAGAGATTCATTTCTTTAAAAACTGCTCCTGTGCCTTCTCAAATCTCAGAGTACAATTATTTTGTGCTGGTCATTCTTTATTATAGGTATAATAATTTATTGTAGAAAATTGTTTTTGGCCTTCAGTTAACACCTATAAAGTTATAGAAGAGTTAATGACTGAACATAACTTATTTTCAATGAATTGTTTTCATATTCTCACCCTCTACATAGCATATAACAGACAACAATGATAAAAGTACATGGAAGGAAATCAGGATAGTCTAGAGATATGGAGAATAGATACCCATTACAAAAAAAGTGCTTTGAAGGCTTTCTATATTACCCTCTTAAAATTAATTTCCCATACAGTAATGCTTCAAAGTGTCATAAATGTGAATTTAGACATCCTACTAGGGATAGGCATTCTTGATAACTTTGGATGCCAAAACAAACAATCAACACCAATAGATTTTCCAGTTATTTTCCCAAACATTGATAGTCAATTACAGTTATTTCCTGGTGACCTATAAGAAAAAAAATTCACAAAGACTTTTTAGCTGTAAACTTCTCTGGTATAACTCTACTTAGCAGGTATAATAAATAGAGCAGGCGGAGGGGCGGTGTGGACATGGTTAAATTCTATAACCTGGTTAAACCCTATAAGCTCTATAATGGCACCATCCTGGTCGTGTTATTCAGAGTCCTCAGATTTCATTCTATTTACTGGAGATGCTAAACGCTCCTTGGACCTAATGAATGCCCATGTCTTACCTCTGGACCAAACGTTCCACAGGTGCCTGATTAAAAAAGAAATGGATCCACTCAATCAAATTGGAAATTCTTCATCATTGTTTTGAGTTCAGTGATGCTTTTTTCCCTCCAACATATTTAAATGTTTAACCCCAAAGAAGCCGTAATGTGGAGTAGATCTTTTTTTCTTGAATCCAGTGGTTCTCAACCTGTGGGTCGCGATCCCTTTGGGGGTCGAATGACCCTTTCACAGGGGTCGCCCGATTCATAACAGTAGCAAAATCACAGGTATGAACTAGCAGCAAAAATAATGTTATGGTTGGGGGGGGTCACCATAACATGAGGAACTGTATTAAATGGTTGCGGCATTAGGAAGGTTGAGAACCACTGCTTTTAAATGGATTGGCAGAAAATATCACTTAAATATATCATAGAAAATTTCTTAGCTCTGCGGGTCTAAGCATAGCCCTCCTCATTAAGTACTCTCCCATAGCTCTATTTAACATGTTAAAATAATACACTGAGCTTCTCTCTTTTCTAAAATGTTGAGGCTATTGTGTCAAACTCTCTGATTTGAGAACTTAATATTTTCTGAAAGTATACCTGAATCATCACTATATTTATTTATCAAAAATTGACCTGCAAAGAGAAAAAATAATATATAAGGACCTCAGACATTCCTGAGGAAACACTGATGGCTCATGGGGGGGTATAAAATGTCTTCCGTGAAAATTCACATCAGCTCAGCTTTGGAACAATATTTTGGTTAAAAAAATAAATAGTACTCTTGACTAACTTTGAAATGTTTAAAGCCATCATTTGCTTTAATGCAATTATCTCATGTAATTATTAACTAGAAAGTGCTAACATGAGCATGGAAAGAGGCATCGTATTTTTAAGACAAGTGCTCAGTGCTGTTGTGTTTTTTTTAAAGAATTTCTGTTGAAGTCTGATATTTAGACTGGAAAAAGAAAAAATGATGCCAAATCTTAAAAATGACATATCCCACTGTTAGTCAATGGTTGGATCTAATTCATGTAAAACGTCTTAGCTGAGAGCTTCACTTTTAAGTAATAGTCATTTATAAGTAAATGCGTTTGCATGGGGAGATTCTTCGTGTAAAAAAGAGACAGAGCACTTGATTACAAAGCGATGTGCTATCTTGCTGAGGAGAGGGATGTTTCTTTCACAATTGCTGTTTGCCATAGCAATGGAAGTCTTGGCTTTTTCCTCTCTGGGAAAGGCAGTGATTTTCAGCAGTCCATAAGGACAGGTGGAACTAACATCCCCAGGAACCCCCAAAGCTGGTTTCTAGGAGATCATGTTTAATGTAATTTTTCTGTGCTGTGTGCAGGCACCTCTGGGAATGATATCAGGCAGAAGTGAGCTGAGATTTGGCTACCTGATAACCATTTATTCTTATATGCCCCTGCCCAGATACTGCCAGCCCTACCTCTTCTTCAACCCGCTTCCTTCCCCCCATCCTTCCCTCCAGGCCATATGCTTCCAGTTCCTGATTGCCCCCTCATAGGACAAAATGCTCTGGATCTCAAATCCTTTGAAAATGAAATAGGAGATTTTGCAAATATTGTTCTTTCTTTCTCTGTAACCAAGATTCTATGCTGACCCTAACAAAGCCCTGAAATCATGCAGAGCATCTGCATGGATCACATGAGAGGACTGGATTGTTGATCATTTAACAACAACAACAAAAAGAAATCCCCGTGCCCTTTCAAAAATGAAAACAAAAACCACCCCACTGCCATCGAATAGATTCCACCCCATAGTGACCCCATTGGATGGGGTAGAATGCCTGTGTGAGTCTGTGAGACTGCTGTGCTCTGTAAGGGTGTCGAAAGTCCCATCTTCTTTCAGCGGAGTGTTTCAAACTGCTGACCTTTTGGTTAGCAGCCCAATTCACAAGCAGATGCCCTGAAACTTGTGTAAAAGGACTGGATAAGAAAGCAGAGCTTCAACTACTCATGGCAGGGCAGACATGCGTGATTGTGTGATACCGGAAGTGTCAGTTGGAATGCAGTCTTGCTTTCTTCTTGCACATTAAGAAGCGGTGATCCTTCCCCCTTTACAGGATGTTAAAAATACCCCATGAGTGGAAAGCACTGGGGCAGCACAGTACAGAGAGCACCTGAATGAAGTTCTCCTCCAAGGCGGAGGATGAAACAGACAGGCAGAATATCGTAGGTGACTGGGGTGGTGAAGGGGATGGGGTGGGGCATCCTTAGAAAGCTTATAGGAAGACGTCATGAGACTAAGAAGGAGAAATTTAGACTACAGCCCTGTACCTTCATGCAGCTGAAAACTCAGAGTTTTTTAATCCTGTTGAATCCCGAATGGACCAGGTCCCCACCCCACCCATGATTCTGTTGACAAGTGTGGCAAACATGGAAACAGAAGGCTCAGATTCCCCCTGAGAAAGGACTCGTGGCTAGCACCTATCTGCAGCTTGTTCGGTGTTTGGCTCAGCTTTCCAACCAAACTCAAGGTCTTCTGAGGGCAACCTCAGCCAATGTCTGAGCGATGTGGAAACACCTGAGTCACTCATCCTTGCTCTGGGACTATTCTTTGAAGGGACATGGAGTTCATCAGGATTTGAGTTGCTGCTTGGGGACCGGTCTTGTCCATTCCTATTTCCTCGCTTTTTCCCCTCTTATGTGTTACTCCCCAGTAAACCATTTGTGTTTACTCAGCAGCGGCTTCTCAGAGATTTGGGAACCCAGGAGAGAATTAATTGATGCTTTGCTTCTCGTTGAAACCATGGGATAAGGCAAACTCAACAAGTACCCTCAGATATAAATAAGCTATTCCTATGGTATATGAGGTTTTGCAAACATTGTATTAAAAATGTCCTAAAATTTACCCTGCTCACCTCCTCACTCCTATGTATAATTCTATTAATTTGTGGAGTGTAATAATTTATTCTGTTAGATTCCTGTGAAATATCCAAAATATATGGAGCAAAAAATCTCCTAAGGGCTTGTTCATATCTCCATGAAGCATTTCCAATAAAGGATGTTCAATATTCATGGTAGTTCACTTTTGCTGGTTCAACCTTTAGTTATCGATGTGAATTTTTTTGTTTGTACCTTATATGACATAATATTTCTAATTTACCTTCTATCTGAATCCTAGATTTCTATAGTTTTCGTAAGCCATATATCTGGCCTCATAACTTTTCACAGGTGAATATTTTCTTCCAGTATTTGTAAGAAGTCTTAATAGTAATTTAAACACAACTATATATTTAAGATCAATTAAACTTATATTGATATCATGAGTCTGGTGTCCAGTCCATGGGAGAAAGTTGTGATGGTCTACTGTCATAAAAAGTAGAGCTCTGGAACCCTATGAAGCAATTATACTTTGTCCTGTAGGGTCTTGGTCAGGTGGCAATGAGTTGTTTGTTTTGTTTTGTTATTTGCATCTATCTGTGGTGGTTACATAATCTGGTGTCAATTTGGGACTTGAGAGTGAAGGCATAGAATCTAGTCTGTTAATTGGTTCATAGTCAATGAGGCCTCTATGTGGGCATGACCTTCTCCTGAGGATTCTGGGAATTCCTGGATTTCCTCCTTGGAGATGGGAGAGACTCTCTCTCTCTATGCTGACTCCCTGAAAGACACTCTACTGACAAGACACAGGGCACTATGCTGATAAACCCCTTGCCCTGGGAACTGGAGGAGCCACATAAAGACCCCTGTCAGCACTGACATGCCCCCACTGCCACTAGATCCACAAGACTTTCCACCCACTGGCCTGTGATCTTCCTGCATTTGGTGTCATTGCATGTGTTGTGTGAGTCTGAAGAGGACTTTATAGATTGGTATTAGACATATGGGCTAATATAGGATTTATGGACTTGATCTGGACTGGGCTGGATATTTTCTCGATATTCAACTCCTCTTGTATATAAAGTTCTTTCTTATACACATATGAGTGTCTATAAATTTGTTTCTCTAGTCTACCCAGACTAACACAGTATCTAAGTGGACAATTGGCATAGAAACACTTGGCAGCAGGCCCTTGTTCTGTTTGAACGACTGATTCTTGATCTACGATCAGAATTCTCATGAACACGATGAATGGTGCTTATGGGAAACCTGTGGCTACTTTGCAGTTAGGTATAATTTGTTATGAGCCACACTTTCAAATGCCTTTAAGTAGTCATAGGTATTCTGCTATTCTGTGCATTAAGCTAAGATCTACCAGACATTAACAATGACATCCCTCACTCAACATCCTCTTCTGAATTTGGCTTCATTTCTAGCAGTTTCCTGTTGCTGTTCTATTGGAACCATTCTGAATGACCTTTAGCACAGTTTTTTGCATATGATGTTCATGGCACAGTTTGATAATTTCCACATTTTACTAGAACACCTGGCTTTGGAATGGGCATGGATGTAGATCTTCTCTTTAGTTTCACCATATTTATTTAATCAGGATGCTGTACAAAGAGTCTGACCACCTGAGCTGTATGAAGAATGCTGTATAATGAACAATTTTCAACATGAAGATGACAGAATTTGCCTGCTGAAAATTGAGAGGACCCGTAGCACTGACTGAAGAAGATTAAAGACCACAGCCTTGTACAGAACCTAAAGAAAATAGAAATAATAACAGCTGGACACTAAGCAGTAGCATGCTAAATGGAGACAAGATTGGAGTTGTCAAGAATTTCATTATACTTGGATCCACAAGCAATCCACAGCAGCAGCAGCACAGTAATCAATGTGTTGCACTGGGAAAATCTGCTTAATGAAACCTCTTTAAAGTGTTAAAAGGCAAAAGATACCACCTGGGGGACTACATTGCATCTGACCCAAGCCATGGTATTCTCAATAATCTTGTCCGCATGTTAAAGACGGGCAATGTATAAGAAAGACCAGAGAAGAATTGATGCATTTGAATTGTGGCATGGGTGAAGTGTATTGAAAGTACCACAGACTTCCAGAAAAATCAACAAATCAGTCTTGGAGATAACACAGCTAGATCATTCCAGAAGCTAGGTTGGCAAGACTTCATCTCATATGCATTAGACTTGATATAAGGAGAGACCAGTTCCTGGAGAAGGACATCAGGCTTGATAAAGTAATGTCAGCAAACCACCAGGAAAGCCTCAGTGGACTGAATCAACATAATGACTGCAACATTGGAACGGGCTGAACATTGGATGATTGCAGGATGTCACCGAGCTGAACAGTATTTCCTTTTATCGTGCTTCGAATCACTCTTATTTGGCACCAATGCACTGCCATCTAACAACACCAATATCCCACATGTATACACACCCTCCTATTTGCGTCTGTGGATAAGGAAGCTTTGATCATTTCATGGGAAAAATTATATTTTCATTACATTTTTCTCCAAACTTTTAAAAAATGCTTTATATAATTTAAGGTTTATAAGGGACTTCTAATACAAGTGAACTTAAAGTTTTCATCAACGAATAGAATCAAAAGAGAAAGGGATGGAGTTGTAATGAATTTTCTGAAGCCTCCACGTAGGCTTTAACCCCATAATCTTTTGACTGGTAAGAGAGTGATGGAATGAATTTCAGACTCAGAAATGTGTCCATAGCCCCTTAAATGTGATATAGTCAACCTACAACAAATACTACTGAAGATGAGATGTTAATTCATGTAGTTTAATTAATTATAAAGGGTGTAATGTCTAGAAGCATTTTATTTATAATCCTTTACTGTATAAGTAAAATTTTAAAAATAAATGATTGCAATGTAGTACTGTTTAGAATAAATGTTTTTATCAATGGTAAATAATGAATTTCATTACCTCTTTGGTTAAATAATTAAGACATTAAGACTAAAACTAAAATATAATTTTAATATTGTACAAATGGGCCAGATTCTACTTCTCAATGAATTAAGAGAAATGAAGTAAATAGGTCTTGCCTGACTTGAATTGTATCACAAAGACTAAAATGATTAAGTATGTTTCACTCACAAGATTTGCAGAAATATTAATGTGAATGTTTGTTGTAACAATTTTCCTTACAAATCTAATTTTATTTGATAAATATCACTCTGTATCTCCATTTATAAAGAGTCCTGGTGATATAGTGGGGTGCATGTTGAGTTACAGTTTGAAAACCCCAGCACTCTGCTGGGAAAAGATAAGGCTTTCTGATCCTATAAAGATTCAGAGCCTTGAAAACCCTAAAAGGCAGTTTTATTCCAACCTATAGGATGTCTGTAGGGGCCTTGGTGGTGTAGTGAGTACACGTCGGGCTGGTAACCCTAAGGCCAGCAGTTTGAACCCTCTAGCCGTTCTGTGGGAGAAAGACTTGGCTTTCTACTCCTGTAGAGAATTACTGTCTCAGAAACTCACAGGGACAGTTCTGCCTTGTGCTACACTAGGGTCGCTGCATCAGAGTGGACTCCAGGGCAATGAGTGTACCCCATTGAAGCACCGCTGTAAAGTACACTAGGCTGTGGGGCTCTTTCCAGGAGCATAAAGTCTCATCTCTCTCTGCAAAGTGGTTGGCATTTGGGAGTGCTGGCCCTGTGCTCAGCAAAGCACCTTAACCCACTGACTTCCCAGGGCTGATTTGTCACGGCAGAAGATATTCATTATTTTGGTTAGAAGTCACTTGAACTTGATGTGGCTGACAAGAATCATGACAAAATGGATTCCATCTTAAAGAATCCTGCATGAATTACAGTTAATTTCAGGATGGGGAATTTAGTCACTTTGGCTTCCAGTGTAGGATGCAAGGAACATGTACACTCATTCAATTCTTAAGGTATTTATTGTCGCTCTATGGTATCCTAATCATTGTGCCAGATTCGGGGATTAAAAATACTAATTATCCATAGCTTCTTTCTCAAGTGGTTGACACTAAATTCACATATTAGAGCCACATGTTACCACAAATGCTATAATTGATGTATCGTACAGAAATCCAGGAGTCAATGGAGGAATTATACAAATTAAAATTTCTGTACAGTATCAAAAAGTAGCTTAGGATGACAAGCTTTTAAGGGTCTAGTACTAGTCTAGAGTAGTAAAAGAACATTCTAAGAATTCCAGGAGGGATTTCTCCAAATCCAGAAACTGGAAATAAATGAGGTACAGAGGTGTTCATATATACTGAGAGAATATTTGTAGCTCTGTCAATAAGTCTTGTTTTGAATTGTAAATATGTAGATTGCAATCCTGAAATGTGGGAAAATGCAAACATTTTAATTTCAGCAAATATGACAATTTTTATAAAATGGAAAATAAAAGTGAAATGCTGTGTATGTCAAGGTTTATGAGAAAAATGGGTAACAGCACTTCTTTTCCTCAGATGACTTAAAATTTTTCAAAAGGTGAAAAATCGAGTTCATCAGATCACCAAATTATCACCAGGTGGAACTATAGTTTATGCCCTGGCCTGCTGACCACAGGACATAAGATCTACCAACCGGTCAATTACAGGCAAACAGATGAGGTGGTCTGCTGCCAGCACGATTTACCCTCTCACAAGTGCTAAATAGGATTAGCGTGATTCAAAATCGATCTGATAGAACTGGGTTTATTTTGGAGGGTAGTTATTTAAGTTCTGGCTTCATACTTCAAGGCACTTTGTAATGGTGAATCTAAAAATTAAGCATTTTGACCATTTAGTGCCAGAAAACTGAATGGAGCACATCAAGAAATCACTTAATAAACGTGAAAATACACATTCACACAAAAACACATATGTAAATGCTCTTTGCAGTAGTACACATACTAGTCATAAGCTGGAAAAATGCAAATGTCATTAATCTTTGATGAGTAAACAGATGTGTTATCTTTACCAGAAAATGAACTGCAAGTATAAGCTCCAAGACTGATGAGACCGCAAAATATTTTGCTAAGTCAAAGAAGTTGTTACCAGCTAGTTTTCCACGGCTCTCTTGCGTATGTATGCAGAATATAAGGGAGGGGGGGGGAAAGGCCACATTTAGTCCAGATTATTGGAAACATGATGGAAGAAGAAAAAAAAAAGCTCAACTTTGCAAAAGGATTTTTTCCGAAGGATTTTCAAGTGATAAAGCGATTGACTTGATGCAACAAAGATACATTTTGATTCTGAGCAAAGAGTTTGAGATGTGAGGAAGAAGCTTTCTGGACAAAAGCAAGAGCAAGTAAAAGGTACCAACAGGAGGGGGTAGCAAGCAGGGAGTAGCGACTTTCACAGTAAGTTAGTAGAACAGGAGAAAAAGTTGAGCCCGTGAAGCTGAAGAGGGCCCTTCCATGGGTGGGTTTCTTGGGAAGTGGTAAGCTTCTTTTGAGTGGGAGGGTTAGCACCTTCTGAGCCTGAGGATATGTTCGGCTGAGACTGAGTAAACAAAATTTCTGGAGTGAATTCAAAGTTAGTAGTTACACCTGATGGAAGTAGCCGAGAATGAATCTAGGAATTGACCTGGGAACAAGAACTGGAAAGACGCAGATGGAGGATGCCTTTTTTGCTTTATTAACTCCCATGCAGATATCCTGTTTATGGTCATCATGTCAGGGAGAAAGTAAAGAAGAAAACCTCTCTGAGGTTCCAGTTTTGTTGGAAACAATGCTGAAGGGCAGAGGACAGTGGTGTTTAGCAGAGGACTGGCCTCACCTTGGTCAGCATCAGCCCACACAGATGTTTTGTAGCCTGATACAGTGACAGTGCATGCATGCTTCTCTTTTGCTCCTCTGTAAGAGACACATACCAGCACCCACTGAGTGAAAATGTGAACTCTAGCTGTTGGCATTCACATAGAAATGGAGTTGCCCTGTCCCCTTGCTAACTAGTTAAAGGTAGACAGAAAGTTCCACTGGGAGGAGAGTGAGAGATGGAAAGAGTGAAAACGGAGGTCCCATGAAGGTGTGAAGGTGTGGAGATTACCCCTGAGTAAGGCTGTAGACTACTCACCCTACAGATGATGGGTCAGAATGCAAGGCTCCTTATCTGGAGACAATGGCTAGAGGGATGCCCCTTTGGGAGGTACAAATGACAGAAAAGAAGAAGACTGGCCGCATGTGCAAAGGTTTATTGGTACTTAAGGGACAGAGCAGCTGGAGAGTCTGACCAGGCAGGGGCAAGGAGCAGACAGCCAGGCAGCATTCTGTCTCGCTTCTTTTCCAAAGAGTTCTGGAACCTGGGGGTGTTTGAAACCCATTCCTTCAGTCGGAGTTGTCCCCTGCTACATCTTTCATGTCCTCAGTGAAGCAGCTATTAGAGGAAGTGCTTTGGTGTAGGACACACGTACCAGAGACTAGTTGATATGTCCTTTTAACCACTGTACCTGCAAAGCTAAATTGGGTTGATAACATTGACCATTCTTCTAACTAATAAGTCAACAAGAAAACAAGTAGCATTGCACGATGCTTCCTAGTCCACTTGCTACTTACCCCAATGAGGGCTATTTCATCTAATTCGATATGACAATAGAGAGCACTGTCATATGGAATGGGGAACTGGTTTCATTTGGCAATTTATTTTGAAAACTGAGGCAAGACGGAAGTGAGAGAGAAGTAATCATTAGGCAAGTATTGCTGAAGGAAGTAATCCTGGTCTCTGAGAAACCCTGCATTGTGGTACACTACTATTTCTTCCCCAGGTCACCTGGTTGTTTATTGAACATATTGAGAGTATGATCCTTCTGAAGAAAAGCAGCTATACCTCTTTCCAGATACATTAGAATGCCTATCAGGATTCTTGTTGACTTGGAACAAAAGTGGAGCCATCACATTGCAAATGAATGGAATGAGGTTAATAGTGAAATATATCCAGACCTTCAAAGACATCGAGCATGATCACTAAACAGTGTGACATTGACCTTGATTCTGTTTTTCATATAAGAGGGAGCTTCAAACTTTCTGGAAAAATGGAATTAAAAAAGAGAATTTCCCACAAACTTGGAGTTCTGCACAATAAATAAATATTTCTCATTATAAATGTATTAAATTGGCTTTATGATTAAAATTATTCCTGTAAGAAGTTCAAAAGAATGAATCCAAAGATAAATTTTGAGTGAGGCCCACACTGAAGTTTCAGACCTTTAAGTAAAACATCAAAATAGTGGAGAATACAGAGGAAAACTTACCTTGAGGTCTTTCCTGATTATATACATACTATTCTCCTGTAGTGAGCATCATTTCTGGCAGTTCATTTCACATTTTAATTCATGCTAAGCTAGCGGAAGAACAAAGTCATGCTTCATCGTCTAATAATACCTCTGTGTAGGACTTCACATCTCTAGATTCATAGACAAATTTTAATTGATTTAACATTACTCCCCTATAATTTAAAATGAAATAAGAGAAACTCAAGTTGTCTGGTCTCCATAAATACTTTGGTCCACCAGAAGAATATTAGAAAGTTCTGTTAAAGTTTAAAACATTATTTTTATATATATATTACATAATACATGTATGTTTTTATGAACCTCCTATGGTAAATATTTATGTGCATATATACATGTATGTTTTTATGAACCTCCTATGGTAAATATTTATAAAAATAAGGGGTACCCCAAAAAGACAAAAAAATTTTCCCAAAAGTATGTATTTAAATTTTTTTTACAAAACAACCTTATCACCTTCAAAGTACTCTCCATTCCACTTACTACATTGCCAAATCTGCAATTCCATTCTTGGAAACATTTTTCAAACTCATCTGTTTGGATGACTGGCAGCACTGCCCTCGTTTTTTTCTTCACCTCCTCTAGTCATCAGTTCGCTTTCCTTTCATGTACCTCTTCATTCAGGGAAACAAAAAGAAGTCGCACAGACTTCTGTGGTCAGGTGAGTAAGGTGTGTGTGGCAAGAGAGGCATGCTGTTTTTTTGCCCAAAATGGCACACTGAGATGGCTGCATAAGCAGGTGCATTATCGTGGTGGCAAAACCAGTCTCTCATCTGCTATAAACCAGGCCTTTTTTTTGTCACACCCTGTTATTCAATCTTTTCAGAACCTCTAAATATAAAGTTTGATTAACAGTCTGATCTGGTGGAATGAACTCCAAATGCACTATGAGTCAACATTTTTTGTCCACTTGGGAAGTTGATGGAGGTCTAGAACAAGGTTTGTCATCTATCAACATTTCACCTTTTTTTAAAAAGAGAAAACCACGCATACACTTGATTTTTTTACCCTATAGTACTGTCCTTGTAAGCTGTGTTCAACATCACAACAGTTTCTGCATCATTTTTTCCAAAACAGGAAACAATTTTTCATAGCTGCATGCTGATCTTCTGAATCAGCCATCACAAAAAATAAGGTTTGAGCAAAACTACTTTCATGAAAAAATTCACTGTGACCAGAGAGAAACTTCCCAGGCTGTGACACTGGGTGCACTAACTCAGAGTGATGCTCATCAGTGGGAAAAATACATTTTAAGAAAGCTCCACTCTTCCCAGTGCAATTCCAGTTTTTTGGGGGGTCAGGGGGGATACCCACTCGTATAGAAGAATAGCAAACACACTTCCAAGTCCAAAAGAATTTCCTTGGAACTTAAAATCACCCTATGAAACTGAGTAGAATTGCTACTTAATATTCCTGAAACTATATTTTCATGGGAGTAGATAGCTCCCCTTTTTCCAGATCGGTGGCTGGTGAGTTTGAAGGACAACCCTTCCATTCACAGCTCAAAGCTTAACCCACTACACCGTCAGGGGTCCATTCAAACTTGGGAATGAAGTCGTTATTATTATCAGATATTTTTTCAAATATCTGATATAAAAAGGATGTTCAACATCTTATCTATCAAGTAAACATAAGTTAAAAGACTAATATAAATGTGGACAGATAGTGATGCGAAGCAATTGGAATTCTCCAATGCTTTGAAAAGTTATTGAACAAAACTGACACATATACTCCCTGAAACTTCAAAATCTCACTCATGGATATGAATGTATCACTGAATGAGCATCAACAGAAATACATAACAATACTAATAGTGAAAAAAATACCAATAGTGGCATTATTTATTATAGCCACAAAAATAGAAACACTCTGAAATTTAACAGTAATTGAATGAATTTACTGTATTTTATATGATCTGATATGAAAATTCATTGATTTTTAGACCAATGAATTAACAAAGAAATGATTGCTACATTCTATAATATGAAATAATTTAACAGACAATATGAACAGAAGAAATTAGACATAATGTACATTATTATGAGATTTCAATTATGTTTGCTACTAAAAATAAATATAGCAGTTTTCTTTTAGGAAAAGAAGGGCACACACAAAGTGGATCTGGGAGGTAATAGTAATGACTATTTTGTTGATGGCGATGTTCTTTGCTTGAGCACATTGAACGTTTTTATAATTATTAAACTCTACATTTAGAATCTCTCATAATTCTAAATGTTTATTTTATTACAATAAATGTGTAAACTATGTAACACTATGTGCATGCCACTTTGTGATTTTTCATCAATTTTAGATGCAGTTATCATATGAGAGTCCTAGACACAATTTCTATGTTGCCATTTCTAGACCAGCTCGTACCATGTTGGACAAACTAAATACATTTATGCTTTTCCCACTGGCAACAGATCCCAAAGGCAAGGCATGTAGTTTTTAGTATCTTCTAGAGAAGCACAATTTTTATACATTTTATGGTCTCATTAGTTATGTTTATGTAATGCTCTATGAATCTCTGGTGACTTTGGCCCCAAGACACTCCTGGTATTCCTAATAAAAGTTCATTTGCTGTTTGAGTATTAATGTAAGCAATGTTGTTACAGCCTTTTCCCAAATGTTGCAAAACAACAGCTTTAAAATAAATGAGAAATTTTTCTATTTCCAAGAACAGATGTTTCATTTTCTTTTATTTTGAGTTTCCATTTATTCAATGGTTCTGATAAGCTGTTTCCATCTTAATAATGTAAAGATAATGTCCACATCAGTTATGGACATTGAAGGATTTCGCTTTCCTTCCCTGCTGCGGGGCTATTTTCTGCATGAGAGGATGGTTGGTTGAGTAGCACAGAGCTATTGTGTTTGATAAATGGGGCCATTACAGTTGATGAGCTGCAAACAAATACTTCTTTTTCCCTCTGTGAGTTATATGCACTTAACAATGTCTTTAGTACAAATGTGATTACTCTTTAAGCTTTGGAATCTTTAATGTAAACACGTTGATGTATACTTTTTTTCTCTATGCACGCAAAGTGGGACCCTGGCTGGGCAAGTTTAAGTACTTGGTTGTTAACTAGAGGGAGGGTCTGCAGCTGGACTCCACCCAGGGCTCCACGGAAAAAAGGCCTGGTGATCTACTCCCTTAAAGATTGCAGCCCCGTGCCACTCCATCACATAAGGTTGCTGTGAGCTGGAATCCATTGTACTACTGCACACAAGAACAACAATCATGGACACATACCCAAAAGTGCATCTGAAGAATAAAGTGTTGAACCATCATTTTGTGTGTATGGGTATTCAAACAATAATTTTCATAAAAGATAAACAAAAACTGGAACTTTTCTCTCCAAGACAAGTCCAAGTAGAAGTTTATGCATAGATGTGTAATTAAAGCAGTCTGGCCCCTAAGTCCTATCTCATAATCACCAAACTCACTGTCATTGAGTTGATTCTTACTCATAGTGATCCTATAAGGCAGAGTAAAACTGCCCCTGTGGGTTTCCGTGATGAATCGTTACAGGAATGGAAAGCCTCCTCTTTCTCCTACAGAGCAGCTACTAATTTCGACTTGCTGACCAGGTAGTCAGCTGGCTAACCCATAGTCCACTACGCCACCAGGACTCCTCCTGTGCTACCAGAAAGCCTACTATTTTTCTTTCGCACATTTGTCCTATTCAAAATTCTAATTTAGAGGTCAACTGTGATAGATTCTTTTGGTGTGTCTTGAAAACATTATAGATGAAGCAACATTTCTGCAAGAAATATTGTGGTAAATAGATCAATATCACAAAACTTGTGATAAATAGATCAAAGAGAACTATAATCTTAAATATTTTGGAAAAATTATAAACTAGTGAAATATGATATAGGAAAAATGCAGGGTTTGCTACCTGTGGTAACCTTAACTTTAAGAAAATCTCCTGAGATGCTCTTTGTCTTATCCCTGAACTGTGTGTTGTGAAATGATTATATTAATTTATGTGGCAAAAGGATTTGCAGATTTAATTATGACTACAGATGATCATCTAATGTTATGATTATCTGGGGAGACTTACCCAGACAAACACTTTAAAACCAACAATTTCCCCCAACTAATAGTAGATAATGTCCGAAATATTTTAAGCACCTATCCACTGCAATGCATCTTTGCTGATTCTGAGCTAGAGGGTGTCTCGCGGTACGGGTCTGATATTGGACTTCAGACCTGGGCTTAGAAGAAAGCAGAGCCTTCCTTCTGCAGAGTGGAATAGAATTCTAACAACAAAGAACTGCAATCTACCAACAAGAATAAACTTGGATAGAAACAGATTCTCCCTTCACACTCTAGAACAAATTTACCCTGGAAGGACACATTGCTTTTGGTTTGCTGATACCCTGTGTGGTAATACTTTTTTTTTTGGTAAGAATTATACCAGACTAGGTCCAAGGGATTGGAGACTGAAGATGTCCCGAATGTGCAACTCTTCCAAGATACTATTTTGCTCAGTTTCCCCCTCTGCTCCCTGAGTACATTTCCTTACATCCCTGGATTCTTCAATTTGCTGCAACATTCCCCAGATACTCACAGCATGTTGAAGAACTGTCTCAGCTAGTGGTGAATGTCTTACACCCCCCAAATCTGAGGGTGAGGCAGAGATGAGCCAAATGAAGGCTTCAGAGCCAGAAGCCAAAAATGTGCCCAAACCACAGTGGTGGCTTGCTTCTACTGAAGCTCAGTCAGGAAAAAGAGGGTTTTTGGTGAGGTAACAAGTGTTAGAAACAGCATCTCATGCCTTACCAAAAATAGTATCGTCAGGCACAACCTCTACCAGGAGAAAAGTCAAAGATGCCCCCAAGGAAAGAGTACAGCTCAGTTCACAGCTCCTATGAAAGGTCTTAAATATACTTCCGAGAAAACAATAGGTGTGGTCTGGTTTCCACCTTCTACTAAGGTGGAATCTTAAAGATCGCCAAGGTCAGGTCTCAAGCGCACCCGACTTCTGTCCATTTGCATAGCAGAGAATGTCCTTCAAAAGGGAGCATACCGCAGGGGCCTCCAGTCCAGAACCATAAAACAGCAAGTAAGGAACCAGGGCTGGAAGGGCCTTAGTAACTGACCACAACTCAGGCCAATCCCGGGCTCTTCTAGCCATTAATCCTTTTCTACTTCAACTATGAAATTCTTCTCCCACTCTGGGTCTCTCTTAGGGAATAAGCATTATGTTAAAATTTCCCCAGTGCCTAACCCATTTATTCCTGACTTTCCCGTCAACTGCAATTTCTCCTACCTTCCACTTATCATTTATATTTATCCAAGCACTTCCACCTTGGAGATGGGCATTAGGTTCAGCTGCTATGCCAGTCTGGATTGCTGGTAGCAAATGCTTTCCCTCAGCCCATTCCTTTTCTTGTTGGGGGCGTGGGGGTTACACAGTTACAATCCTAGTGGACGGTCTCAACCACTCAGCTGTAGGCCGCAGTCACTGTCAACCTCGTTTGCCAGCTGTGTAAAGGATACATTGCATCCTATCAGGCCCTTGGCAATTCTCACAGACAGATGGAGGGACATAATTAGAGTCTCTTGCTGAGTGATCACCCTTACATCTGGCATTCAGAGCTGCATCCCTGGTTGTGGGACCAGTGCATCCAGGGGCACGGGGGCAGCAATTCCAGGTTATATAGAGGGGAAGAACTGTGAAGTGGCACCAAGAACCCCCTTCCCTGTCTTCCTCAGACTCTCCTGAGAAAAGTTAGCTAATCTATCCAGTGGTGACACTGCTTTGATCCTCCCTCTGTCCCCGTCATGTTGAATGTGAGTTCACAGTCACAAAGTCATAAAAGCCAGTCCCTCGTATTGTGGTCTCCCCCCGTCTTGGATACCAAATGTTTTAGCTGCCCATTCCAATGATCTAGGAGACTGTTCTCCAGAGGGTGGTGTGTTGCATGGTATGTCCATTTAATATGATGTTTCTTGAGCACCTGCTGCACCCTGTGGGCTGTAAAGGGTGCTTCTTGGTCTGAGGACATATAACGTGGTGGCCCAAACTGGTACAGTGTCTTTTGTTCTAACGCCTTGATGACACCTTTAGCATCTTCATGTGTCACGGGATATGCAAAGCTCATTCCGGAGTGTCTATTCCTGTGTTGATTCATCTGTAGTCACCTGGGGTCATGGATATCATTGGTCTGATATAATTGACTATGTGTACGATGTCCCTCCGGAATGTGTCCCCTAGCCACTTTGCAACCTGTAATTCCTGCTCCTAATGTCACTGTACAGTTCTTTCCCCACATTGTCTCCACCTGCTTTGATGCTGCCGGCAGCTGTGGTCCCAGCAACTGGGATGCAGCTGCAAATGCCAGTGACTGTTGCTATGCTTCTGAACCTGTATGTGAGAATTTCTAAAAGCCTGATTTAATGGGCTGGATCTGCTCCTCAATGGGCAAAAATTGGATGGAATTTATTTTCATAAGAAGTAATGGTCTGTCAAAAATAGGCAAAATTAAATTGAGACAAAAATCAGAAAAAATATTTGCCACATCCTTGAAACTATAGCCCTTGGACACCCTTCAAGCTTAAACGTGAACTCACCCTTATGGCTCAACTTTCAAACCACAGACAGGCTTTTACCATGAATGCTAACTCAGGGAGGTAGGTACTTTCTACAACAACCAACTATATGAGATAAGAAGGCAATGTTTGCCCAGGGGTAGAGCTCAGAATGCGTGAGGGTAGCGTGGCGAAGGGAAATGAAAATACAGAGAGAAAGCGAGAACAATGCTGTACATCTTGGGGACTGAAATTCATGTTACAAAACACAATATGTGTGAATTGCTGAATGTAAAACACATTTTCTCTCTAAACTTTGGCCCAAATCATAATTTTTAAAACTGGTCTAAATAGCAAACTTCATGTTATGTATATTTTACCACAACAAATTTTTTGATTAAAAAGTTTTTATCATGTGGTATACCTATAAAGTGCTATATTAAGGGTAGCCTTAATATATAAAGAGTTCTTACATATAATAAGTAAAATCATAGATAAAAGTTCAGTAGAAAAATGGACAAAGGACATGAGTGGGCAATTCATATAAGAAGAATATGAATTGCCAATAGATATAGATAGCTCAAATTTAAAAAATACAGTCAGAAAAATGCTAGGACTTAAAAAAATGGTTAATGGTAAGATTTGGGGGAATAGCATTTCTCATATCAAAAGAATACAAATTGGCATAACTATTCTATAGGGTGACACTTCAGCAAAATTGATCAAATTTAATGTTCATCCTTCTTTCAACCTAGTACTTCTCCTATAATGCACTGGGCTGCTAACTGCAAGGTCAGCGGTTTGAAACCACCAGCCACGCTAGGGGAGAAAGAGGAGTCTTTCTACGCCCATAAAGAGTTACAGTCTTGGAAACCCAGTGGGTTTCTAGCCTGACCTGTAGGATTGCTATTAGTCAGACATGACTCAATGGCAGTGAGTTTGGTTTGGCTTATTCCATTACAGTGTTCATGTTAAGCACAATATATTTACCGGTGATTCGTGAAAATACTATTCTTATAATTCAAGATTTGAAACAATAAAAATGCCATCCCAAGAGAAGTGACTTTCAAGTAAGTTTCAGTACAGAGCTACAAGGGCACCCTGGACAAAGAACCTAGACTGCTGGCTTACAGATTAGTGGCCCAACAAACATTGTAATTGAATTTTTTTACATAATTATAAATTCAAATGCAATGATAAGAAATAACACAAGAAAACCATGCATTTCCTTTAATCCAGTTTCCCACAGTGGTCACATCTCACAAAATTATAATTTCTAACCAGGATATTGACATTCCTTCAATTCATTGATAGAATTCAGATTTTCCCCGTTCTCCTTGTATTCCTTTATCTACCACCATGACAGAAATAGAGAACATTTTCATAATCACCCGGGTCCCTATGTTGCCCTGCTGGATCCATACCCACTGACCTTCTGCAACCCTCTCCCCTGGGCCCTGGCAGCCACAAATCAGCTCTCCACTTCTTAGGAATCTGTCATCTCTACAATGTTATATAAATGGAGTTGTACAGTATGTAACCTTCTGGGATGGACTTTTTTCCAATCAGGATAATTTCTTTGAGACTCATCCAAGTTGTGGTGTGGATCAATAGTTCATTTCTTGCTATTGCTGAGTAATATTCTGTGTAATGGATGGAAAGCAGTTTGCTTTAACATACACTCCTTGAAGGGCATTTGGGTTATTTCCAGTGTTCAGCTTTATTACAAATGAAGCTGCTGCAAACATTCCGATTTCTGTCTGAACCTAAGTATATTCGTTTTCTGTGGGGTGTGACAAATCACCATCGCCTAGTAGCTTAAAACAACAAAAATTTATTGCCTCACAGTTCTGGAGGCTAGAAGTCAAAAGTAAGCATCACTGAATGGATTTCAAGGTGTCAGAAGAGCGGCTACTCCCTCCCAAAGCTCTCAGGGTAAACTCATCCCTTGCCTGATCCAGCCTCTGGTGGCTGCCAATATTCTTTGACTTATGACTGCATCACTGATTTCCTGCCTCTGTTATAGCATTGCCTTCGCCTCCTCTCAAGATTTGTGACTTAGCAACAATTGCAAAGACTCTTTCTTTTCCCCCCAAAAGGTAACATTTATCATTTCCAGGGAGTTGGGTGTAGATATCTTTGGGGGGGAGGGGCATTTTTCAGCCTACTGCAATACATTTTAATTTCTTAGAGATAAATGCCCAAGGATGTAATTACTGGACCATATGGTGATTGCATATTTGGTTTTATAAGAAGCTGCCATAACTATTTTCCAGACTGGCTGTGTAATTTTGCATTCCACCAGCAATGCATGAATGATCTAGGTTCTCTGCATTTTGGTGCTTTGGTAATTTGTTATGCAGCTACAGAAAACTAATATACTATCTTAACCAAGATACTACATAAATACGAGTGCTATGTTTTCCACCTTATATTGTGTCCAGAATACAGTGTTAGAATGAAATTGTAGACACAAACAATCAGAAAGCAGGCAAAGCATGCATTACATGCAATCTGATAGTTAAGGAAGAGGATCCTATATGGAAAACATCTCTCACTGTTGCTAGATGCATATGCATGGGAAAAATTGCAATAGCATCAAGCATAAAGATAGCGATGCGTTGGCTTCTTATTAAGGTTTTTAATTAGGGGGAAGCTGTTCATCTGAGAAATGGTACAACTTGGTCCGAATTCATTGTGTCAGCTTTCTCCCCAGAACTCTCTGTTTATATGAATGCCTTTCAATTCTCCCTTTCCTCATGATTTCTCCTTTTCTCTCCCAGACATACTTCAATATGGTATCTATCCTCCTCGTACAGCAAAAGAGAACTTACATCTTGCGAAATCCAATCGATAATTTTCAGTCATAATCTCCTTCGATCTTGGAGCCATTTGGGAGAGTAAACATTCCATTTTTGAAGCATTCTCTTGAAATAGCCCTTAGCACACTGCACATATTTATTGGTTTGTTTCATTCTTAACACTCCAGCCACTTTAGCAGGTATATGCCCCACTACCAGTCTATTAAGTGCTGGAGCTTCTCAAGTATTGATCATTTCTGTCTCTGAATTGCTAGATGATGTCACCTGTATATACAGCCTTAAATTCCTCTACATCAATGACTATGAAATTTACATTTCTTTCTTTGAAGCTGTAAATCCACATATCTAAGTGCCCTTTTAACACCTATACTTTGATAGCATCTCAGAGTCACTGTCCAAGTAATAATGATAATAATAATAATAATAATGGTAAAAATTTTAAGACTAATGATCTTCCCCTTGGCAAACTAGAACCAAATACTTTTCACTAAACACCAACTAGGAAAGTTACAATCTGTTCTAGCCAGGCCGCTCAGAGTCAGAAACTTCAGAAGTGTCTTTGATTTGTTGTTCACGAAAACCCTTATAGCCTGTATTTAAAATGTGCAATCTTGCAATTTGAATTTTATCAACTTGATCCATCCCTTTCTTTCCATTTCCAATGCTGTGTTTCCATTGGCTTGATGAAAGTCCTAATTCATTCTACTCTGCTCTGGGATCATCACCGAAATCCCTTAACTAGTCTTATTTTGTCCATTTTCAATTTTCTCAAGATATTTTGCTTTTTACATATAATCCAGGGTCATCTTATTCGATATTGAAATCTGAGTTGACACAGACAGGGAAATGTTATTTGATAGCTTTCCATTACTTTTAGGATGAAAATCAACATCCTTCACCTGTCCTATAGAACCTGGCTTAGTCTTGCTTTAATGTGACATGTACTTATCAAATACTTATTTTCGTGTTTACCACGATTCATGTATTAGTGAGCAAACACAAAAGTAATATTTGTTCTCTTAGAAATTGTAAATCAGTGGGAGAAATAGACAATCAACAAATAATTATACAGTCAAAGGTAAACTTGCTATTGTTTCAAGAATGACAAAATGAGCAGAGCTGTGGAAGCTGATAAGAACTGAAACAATGAAGTGGGATTATTGGAATTGAGAAACTGCCAAATGGCAAAAGACACCCTTTCATCAATTTACAGGAACACATTTTTTATCTGAATGTTTCACATTAATGTTTCTACCAGCTGTTGATTGTAATGTATGTCACATAAAAAGCTGCATCAAATAAGTACATTGGTTTAAATAACAGTAATAAAATAAATACCTAAATATTACCATAGAGGTAAATAACAAGTACTGATTGTTTGGATCGCTTTTGTGTGTGTGTATGCATGTGCGTCTCACATTGGTCAATTCCATCTCCTGCCTCCTCCTCAGAGACATCCACCACGCCTTTCCTGTTCATTTTTCTTTAGTTCTTTTCTCTATGGTTTTTTATTTTCTCCTAAATGTTCTCTCCTCAGTGGGGTTTAATGGAGCCCTCAGTGTTAATTGGGCCCTCAACCATATTCTTTTGAGCCACCTGTTGTATTTCTTCTAATACTCAACCCTGGCTAGTTTATGTTGTCTGTTGCTGTATCCTCCGTCCCTAGAACAGTAATATTTAATAGCTCTTGTTAAGTGAATGAAGAATATTTTGAAATTTATGATGAGATGATGAATGCTTAAATGATATTTAATATAATGTGACATTCCAAATTTAAAATTGGAAACGATGGGGCAGATATTAGAGATAATATAAAAAAGAGAAATGATGAGATAGAGTGATCGATTGAAATGATGGGAATGTGAGATAAAATCTTGGAGAATATTCAAAATTTCGCGTGTAAAGTGTTACATAATTTCATCCTCATTTGTTCCCCCTGGGGCTCTTGTTACTGTCACTTTCCTAAAATATATTTTTCTTGTTACTTCCATATACTTTATTACATATTCCAAATGTTAGACTTATTCTTTTGAATTCTTGATATTCCTTTTATCAAATAACTTGAATTAGAATACCTGGGCATTGAGTGAAATGGTACTTGAATAATTCTAGATAACTTGAATTAGAATACCTGGGCATTGAGTGAAATGGTACTTGAATAATTCTATCTCTTGATGATCCCAAAAGGCAGTAATTGCCAATTGGACACACATACCCAGAATTAAGTCAAGAGTCAATTTATCCTATTTTCTGAGGCAAATTCAATCAATAATTTTCCCTGAGAGTTCACAACATGGCTCTTCGTGCTTTAGAGTTTAATTTTACCATTTTCAGCCTGAATGATTTCTTCTAAAAAGCTTTTTTCTCTTTCATTGCAGGGACTTTTCATGATCACTCCAACAACACTTCCAAGCCCATGGATAAAGGCAGAGGCCAGAGGCCGCTATGGCTGAAAGGCCAACAAGAAAGACGCAGGCTTTCCAGTATGGCTGAGAAGAAGCGTAGAGGAAAAGCAGATGGCGTTATTAACATTTTGTAACCTCTTAGGTTCCCTAATAAACCCACAACTGTGAGTATTGCCTGTGAGTTCTGTGTGGCCATTTCCACAAAGTATAAAACCCACAGAGAAGTAGCGCGCCTTGAGAGGAACGGCTGCGGTCAGAATGAAGGAGGATGGCAGGTGGTTGCACTCGGCCTTGGGCTGATGTGGACTTGGATTCTCATTCTTTGTTTAGCCAGAAAAGGTCAGAGATGTAGCTCCCTTGCCATTTCTTCATTATGAAAAATACTTTTCTTTAAAAATAATGCCAAAGTCAGTCTGTAGCAGTGATTCTCAATAAGAGGTGGGGATGAGGGAGGGCAATTTTGTACCCAGGGAAGATTCTGCCATGTGTGGGGACAATTTTGGTTTCACAACTAGTGGATGATGAGCATTTTCAACTAGCATCTAGTGGGTAGAGGCAGGGGTGCTACTAAGCATATTTCATATCAAAGAATTATGTGCCTTAAAATGCTAAGAGGATTGATCAAATGCATCCATTCTTTTGCAGTCTTCTCTGTTTATTGGCTCTGGTAGTGCAGAGAAAAAGATGAGAAAACATCAGTGCGAGTTAAGGACAACTATTCATCATGAGCATTGCAAAAGATACAATTTTCCCAAGTAGCTAGTCATAGATGTCCACTTTCGTTTACTTTTTCATTAAAGACATTTATAGTTCTCGGTTTACATTTAGATCTTTGATCCATCTTGAGTTTGTTTTTTCAACATGGTGTAAGATATGGGCCCTGTCTGTAAATGGCTATCCTGTTTTGCCAGCCAAGTGGCTGCAGGCCAGAGAGAGTCCTGCCTGCAAACATGGCAGAGAAGAAACTGTCCTGACTGAAAAATTGTGTCCTGAGTTTTTCTCCCCTAATAGCTTCCTTAATGAACACTATAACCTTATAACCCATCGTCTGTGAATTGTGTGTGGCCATTGCAATGAATTATAGAACGTAGCAGAAAAGTAGAGTGCAGGGAAAGTAGAAAATGGATTGGGAGGGGCAGTTGGCGTGATAATAGACAAATTAGAATGGAGCGTGGAGGCATATCTGACCTCTGCTTTATGGCACTCTGCCTTGGGAATCATAGAAGGTTAGATGTGGTGCCCCGCCCCCCCCCTTTCCTTGATAGGGAAGAGCTGCCTCCTCAAAACAGAAGGGACCTTAGTGGTGTGGATGGAGCAAAGCATTTGGAATCTTCATTTACTTAAGAGGCAAGACTCAAAGTGAAAAGAAATAGCTGCAAGCACCTGTTAAATTGAAACACTAAATTTATAAAATAGGAATCTAGGAAAATTTGAAGTCATAAATCATAAAATGGATAAAGTTCAATGTCCTAGGCATAAGAAAACTGAAATGAACTGATAGTGGACATTTTATGTTGGTCAATCATAATGCAATGTTATGAATGACAAATTCAAGAGGAAGGAGTCACATGCATCATACCAAAAGATATTTCCAGGTGCATTTTAAAAAAATCATTTTATTGGGGGATCATACAACTCTTATCACAATCCATACATACATCAATTGTGTAAAGAACATTTGTACATTATTTGCCCTTATCATTCTCAAAACATTTGCTCTCCACTTAAGCCCTTGGTATCAGCTCCTCATTTTTGCCCCTCTCTCCCGCTCCCCTTCCCTCATGAACCCTTGATAATTTATAAATTATTATTTTGTCATATCTTACATGATCTGATGTCTCCCTTCACCCACTTTTCTGTTGTCCATCCCCCAGGGAGGAGGTTATATGTAGATTCCTGTAATCGGTTCCCTCTTTCCTCCCACCCACCCTCCCTCCACCCTCCTGGTATCACCACTCTCGGCACTGGTCCTGAAGGGATCATCTATCCTGGATTCCCCATATTTCCAGTTCCTATCTGTACCAGTGTACATCCTGTGGTCTAGCCAGATTTGTAAGTTAGAATTGGGATATGATAGTGCTGGGGGTAGGGGGCAGGGAGTATTTAGGAACTTGAGGAAAGTTGTATGTTTCATTGTTGCTACACTGCACCCTGACTGGCTTTTCTCGGCCTGGCAACCCTTCTGTAAGGGGATGTCCAGTTGCCTACAGATGGACTTTGGGTCCCTACTTCACACTCACCCTCATTCACAATGATATGATTTTTTTGTTCTTTGATGCCTGATACCTAATCCTTTTGACATCTTGTGATCACACAGGCTGGTGTGCTTTGTTGGGCTTTGTTGGTTCCCTGCTAAATGGCCACTTGTTCACCTTCAAGCTTTTAAGACCCCAGATGCTATATCTTTTGATAAATGGGCACCATCAGCTTTCTTCACCACATTTGCTTATACTCCTGCTTTGTTTTCAGCGATTGTGTTGGGGGGGTGAGCATCATGGAATGCCAGTTTAATAGTATAAAGTATTCTTGCATTGAGAGAGTACTTGAGTGGAGGCCCAATGTCCATCTGCTACCTTAATACTAAACCTATATAGATGCACATAGATCTATTTCCCAATTCTCATATAAAAATATATTTACATATGTACATGCCTGTATTTAGACCTCTATAAATGCCCTTTGCTTCCCAACTCTTTCCTCTATTTCCTTTTACTTTTCTCTTGTCCCACTATCATGCTCAGCCTTCATTTGGGTTTCAGTAATTCCTCTTGGTTACATTACTCTTGATTACGCCCTACCAGGCCTCCTATATCCACATCACCACTGATTTGGATCACTTCTTGTTCCCTTGACCCTGTGTTTGTTAACACCACTTCCTTTCCCCCCACCTCCTCCTCTGCCATGGTCCCCCAGAACTGTTGGTCCCATTGTTTTTTCCTCCAGATTGTTCATCCAGCCTATCTTATTTAGACAGACCTGCAGAGATAATAGCATGCACAAAAATAAGACAGAGCAAAACCAAGCAACAATATGAAACAAAACAACAACAAAAAGCCAATGACAAAAAAGCAAAACAAAACAAAAACACAACAACAAAAAAGAAAAGCCTGTAGTTAGTTCAAGGACAATTTGTTGGCCTTTATGAGTGTTTTCCAGTAGAGTTTGATGGGGTGCCAAGCCCTGGCCCCAAAGTCTATTTTTGGTATTCCCTGGAGAATGTGCTGCTCTCTTCCCCTTGCTGTTCTGTTGAATGCCCTTAATGTTTTGACTCGGTGTGGTGGGATCAGATTGGACAGAATTCCCACACTGTGTCTCCAGTGTTGTCCCCTGTAGGGCTATGGGTCAGTGAGGGATGTCATGTTTCATAGTGGGGCCGGCTATATGGTCTTCTCTGTGGCTTGGTGGGCCAGAATGTGCTCTTCTCTCTCTTCCTTCCCCTTCATTTACTCCCATGTGCTCTGATCAGACATGTCCCTCTCCCTGAAATGCAGCTTCAGTGCTGTCCTCTGAAATAAATTCTTCTGGGGGGAGGGGCAGGTATCCACGTAGTTGGGATTGGGGCCGGCCCCTCAGACCTCTCCACTGGTTCCAGGTATATTTTATCTATACAGGTGTATAATATCTATACACGAACATGGAAGACAAGTTAGGATGCCAACCAAACAGTAATGACAATAAGGAAGAAATTGAAAAGAACTTCACACGTAGACCTTACCAGATGAAACACATAGGGACCAAATCAACAATATCTATGGAAAGATATAACTGAGAACTTCAATAATACCCGGGTAAACCAAGTGAGGAGCTGACTATGAAACAGATCCTCATGTTACTCCTACATCAGTGCTTGTTAAAACTAAAGAAAATTAACAAGCCCGTGACAGCTAAAATATAATCATGGGCATACTGTTGTTAGGTGCCATTGAGTCAGCTCTGACCCCTAGAGATTTTATTCCCAACAGAAGGAAACCCTACACGGTCCTGTGCCATCCTCACAATGGTTCCTGTGCCTGAGCCCATTGATGCAGCCACTGTGTCACTCCATCTCCTCGAGGGCCTTCCGCTTTGTCGCCAAACATGCTGTTCTTCTCCAGGAACTGATTTCGTCTGACAGAATGTCCAAAGTAGGTAGGACAAAGTCTTGCCATCCTTGCCTCTAAGAAGCACTCTAGCTTTACTTCTGATACAGACCAATTTCTTCTTCAGCAATCCATGGTACTTTCTTTTTTTTATATGATGAAATTTATTTATTTACTTTTTAATTTAATTAATTTATTTCTTAATAGTTTTATTAGGGTCTCATACAACTCTTATCACAATCCATACATACATCAATCATGTAAAGCACATTTGTACATTCATT
>NW_022103968.1:47826581-47839376 GCF_000313985.2 Echinops telfairi | reverse complement strand
TTATTATTTTGTCATATCTTGCCCTGTCTGACATCTCCCTTCACCCACTTTTCTGTTGTCATCCCCCAGGGAGGAGGTCACATATAGTTCCTTGTAATTGGTTCCCCCTTTCCAACCCACTCTCCCTCTACGCTCCCAGTATCACCACTCACACCACTGGTCCTGAAGGGATCATCCGCAGTATTTTCAATAGTCTTCTTCAGCTCCACAATTCAAGTACATCTATTCTTCTACATTCTTCCTTAATCGCGGCCCAATTTTCATATGCATACGATACAATGGAGAATACCATGACTTCAGTGTGGTCCACCTTAGTCCGCAAAGTAACCTCCTTGCTCTTAAATAGTCCAAAGAGTTGTAGCAGATTGACCTGATGAAAATGTCTTTTGATCTCTTGACTGATGCTTCCAGGAGCATTGATTGTGAATCAAAGTAAGATAAAATTCTTGACAACTTCAAATGTTTTTCATTTATCGTCATTCTACTTATTGGTCCAGTTGTGAGGAGGTCGGTCTTACTTTCACTGAGTTGGAATCCACACTGTAGGCTACCACTTTTGATTATCATCAGCAAGTGCATCATTTCCTCCTCACTTTACTCAAGCAAAGACTGTAGGTTGTTAGCAAGCCTTCCTCTAATCCTGATGCCGCACTCCTCTACAGATAATCCAGTTTCTCGGATGGTCTGCTCAGCACATTGAAACAGTTTGGTGAAGGATACAGCCCTGTAGAACAGCTGTCCTTATTTTATACAATGTTGTACGCTCTTTATTTGTTCGCACAACTACCTCTTGATCCATGTACGAGTTCTGCATGAGCACAATGAAGTGTTCTAGAATTCCCATTCTTCTCTAGGTTTCCCACAGTTTATTATGGTCCACAAGTCAAATGCCTTTGTATAGTCAATGAAACATAAGTAAACATCTTTCTCATATTCTCTGCTTTGAGCCCCAATCCATCTGATATCAGCAATGACATCCTGTGTTCCATTCCTCTTTTGAATCAGGCCTGAACCTCTGGCAAGTTCTTGTCAATGTGCTCCTGCAAACATCGTTGGATGATCTTAAGCAAAATTTTACTTGTGTGTGATAGTAGGTTTATTTGTATCTGGTCTGCATATTCTGTCGGGTCACTTTTCTTTGGAATGGGCACAAATACTGATCTCTTTGTGTCAGCTGGCCAGGTGGCAGTCTTCCAAAGTGCCCACCATAGACAAGTGAGTGCTTCCAGGGCTTCTTGAGCTTTCTGAACCATTTCTGTGGGTGTCCCATCAGTTCTCGGATCCTTCTCTTTGGCTAGTGCATTCAGTGCAGTTTGAAAGTCTTCCTGCAGCTAACAGAGCTAACAGCCCACATGAACAATAGACAGTTCTGGGTCAAATGAACAAAAGCATAGAATCAAACTAAAAATTTATAAGAAAAAAATGCTGGATTTATTCAGACTAGACAAACCCCAAGACTATTGCCTATTGTAACCTTTGAACTTGGAATTGAATAACACCAGCTCTTTTTTCAGCCAAATTATAAATTGGTCTTAAAATTAACAATATTTTCCATGAGTAATGTGTTCCCTTAAACAATTAACTGTATGTGACTAACTGGTCAACATTTCCCTAAAAATAATAATGAAGTGGCACTGAGGGTAAGGAACTGTAGATGAATTGAAACACAACAACCAGAAGGAAAATAATGAGAATAGTGATACATTGTATAGTTGTGATATGAAATAATCTTTTATAAAAGTTATTATAAGGGAACATAATTGACTGTGTAAATTTTCACTAAAATGCAATCTGTATTTTTTTGGTATCAATCTCAAAGATGACATACTGTGTACTTCCATTTGTATTACATTCCTGGGATAAAATACATATGAAAATTGAGAACAGGTGAGTAGTTGCCAGAGGTTCAGGATGGAGATAGGAGGGAGTGTGGCCATGAAAGGGCAGCAGGAGGCATGAGGCATCCTGGAGGTTCATGGGATCAATGTTAAAATCCTGGGGATAGGTTGACCTGGTTAAATGCTACATGGTCCATCTGGACTATATTTTACACCTGAATGTGAATCTATAACTCACTCAAAATAAAAAGTTGAATAGAAAGAATTAAAGGAAGGGAAGGAGGGACGGGGAGGGAAGAGAGGGAGGAAAGAAAGAAAAGAGTAGTAGGACTTTAGGACCATTCAATTTTGTAGTAGAACATCAATGACGCAACTCACTCTGAGATGATCCACTATTTTAAATGCTTATGCATCACAAAGGAGGGTAGATTATTACAAATAAATCATTAGGAAGACAAATTGTGAGACATTTAAAAACAAACAATTAAACCTGTTGTCCTCAAATTGAATGCAACTCATTGTAAAATTATATTCCATATAAGTTTCAATGGGTGTCATGCAAAAGACGCCAGCAGGTCTTTCTTCGGTGGTCCTGCCAGGTAAATTTGAACTGCCCACCATTCAGAGTAGCTGTGTGCTGTTTGCACTGTCCAGGGCGTTATGATGAGAAGAGGCCAAGACAAATGAGGATGAGAGCCAGGTGTGGCTTTCTTCCAAGTAATGGGAAAGGAAGAGAGAAGAGAGAAGATCCTATTGGATAATTCATTGGGACCAGTTCCAATAGTCATATAGAGTTTTGGAGACTGGAACTGAGTTTTGTATGAAACAAAAATCATAGTTTCATAGATAACACTTCACAATTTGGGCCACTTCAATCAACTCAGACTATACATCTCTAGTTAACACACTTGAAAACATTGAAAATCTCCAACATTTTTTTCTTAATGTTCTGCTTGCTTATTATTCTAATGTTGACATTTCTTATTGAATAGTATCTATCTTTTTCCATATTTGTAACCATAGTTCAATAAATTTAGTATCAACAAAATTACTGCAAAATAAATCCTCTTGGGAAGTAACACAGTCTAACAAAACATAACAGCACTGTCTTGTTTTAAAACAAAAATCAAGACTAAAATTACCATTATTTTAGAAACTACAATTAGTGTCTCAAATATACAAAAATATAGGATAGCTTATGACAATTATCAAAGGATATATAGGGTTATAAGCTACATTATAGACACACAGGGAGGACATATTAAAAACAGATACATTAAAACTGGACTCAACGTGCTGGAAGTAATTTTTAAAGAGTTCCAAAAATGTTCAAGAATGGTAAAAAATATAACAAGAAAGAAGGAAAATAATAATATTAAAATCAAATTAATAAGATTAAAATTTATGCTTTAGAAACCCTTGTGGCACAGTGGTTAAATCACTCAACTGCTAACTAAAAGGTAGGTAGTTGGATTCCACCACCTGCTTCCCAGGAGAAAAATGTGCCGGTCTGCTTCTATCAAGATTTGAAGGCATGGAAATCCTGTGGGACTGTCCTAGTCTATGCTATAGGGTTGCTAGAACTCAGAATGGACTCAGTGGCAATAGGTTTGGTTTTATGGTTTAGAAAAACATTTTTTAAAGAATTTTAAAAGTTGGCACATGCTAATTAACTTCAGAAAAGTAGAGAAGGTGAGAGCAATGGACAAACAGAAAGAGAGGGAGAGATAACAGAAAAGGAGGGGATGAAGAGAAAGGAGAAGAGGAGGAGAAAGAAAATGGGGCAAAAAGCGACATCAATTTAGATATCTTGAAATTTTTTCCAATAGCTAGGATGTATTAGCATGCTACAAATCTTTATATCTCTAAAACCATCAGCAATAGGGCAGAATATTGAAATGTTACATAGATTTGAGGACCCATTTGTTTTACCAGGACATGTGGGTTCCTTTCCACTTCCTGCTCAAAGCTGTAGTGAACAAACATGATATTCTGTCGAATATTGTGATAACAGCAGGAGCAATGGAGATTTGTTTTAAGACTCTAAAGGTATCGTATCATCCTCTCTACCCCATATGGGCACAAAGTGCTCTTCATTCTTTCCTTACACATATTGAAGAATACATTTTTCAAGATCAATAAATGCTCAGCAATAGTTAGAGAGTGTAGTGATCTGTTCTAGTGAAAACAAACAAAACCAAATATCTCTGGCATTGAGCAGGTCTACCACTTAGATCCATTTCCAATAGTTGACAGCTATGCATTGAATGAAGCTTGTATTGCAGGAGCCACAGTGGTCAACGAAACAACAATCGCCATATATCCTCAAGTCTTGAAGATGGGACTTAATTGCCATTCTTCATGAGGTGTGGTGTTACTCCTGATGTAGCTTGGCTTCAGGCTGGGTAATTCAAGGATTCTTCCTTTGTCTTATTTTGATGCCTCTTCACAGCAAATCAGTCTTAGTGGTGGACCCTCACCTAAGAACCCACTGACATCCAGTCCATTCGGAGGCATAATCACCCTCTAGGGAAGAGTAAAGTCATTCCGTAGGGTTTCTAAGACTATTATACATTTTTACAGGAGTAGATAGCCTCATCCTTCTCCCTTGGAGTTTGAACCACAGACCTTGGGGTAAGCAGCCCAATGATTATCCCACAATACCACCAGTGGTCTTTCCTTTAAGAATGTCTGTCCTAATTATACATTCAGAGAGCAAGGGAAAATCATAGGATAAACCACTAACCTATAGGAAAAGGGAAATGAACAAGTAGTTTTGCCTATCCTGGTAATTAGATCATCTTATCTTTGAGGGATAACTATTTCCAACTGGCCTGAATCTAGTTCTATAGCAACATTCCTTATTATTAAGTATAATTTAAAAATGGCAACCATTAACATTTCAGCAATGCCAGTTTTCTCTATAATTATGATTACTATTTGTTAATATTGGGGGAATCTGGGAAGTCGTCCTGGGGAACTCTGGAAGACAGTATAGAACATTGCTCTGAATTCCCCTTCATTGGGGAAGTATAGGTATTTATCCATCAGCTCCTACTTTTCTTTGGTTTAGAGTTGGGTAGTGATCTGTTGGTAAATGTTTAACAATAAGCACTTGAACAAATAACCCTATTTGAAATGTTTTCTAATATTCGCATAGAAATACTTTCATTGTGGCCAATTTCAAGCTTAAACATGCCGTCACTGACTGCAGAGTCAGGAAGCGATACACAGTAGTACACCACACCATTATCGAGAATCTCCACTGTACAGATAGAAATATGACAAGAATAGGAAGCAATAACATGTTAAATAATCGGGAACTAAAGTAGTTTGAACATACTATGTGGTTACTATAATTTATTTAGTGAAATTTTATATCATTTATATTTTTAATAATTGCTGTTTGGAAAACGTAACGCAACACTTGAAAGCTGTTACTCAAAGGGGCCGGATACCACCACTCTTGTGCACATCAGCTTCTTAGAAACTCTGTTTGGCCTAGAAACATTATTTGGTTTCCTTAGCCAAAGAAAGGAATCACTTAGTAATTTGCAACTACTTTTAATAAGAAGCTAATGGGAACACAGGCCAGTGATCATTATAAGGCTCTGTCTGATTGGATATTGAAGGCATCTTCTGTTTTATATTAACTTAAGAATTAATGACAACTTGCTTAGATAATACTTAACATATATAGTTTGTATTTAACTGACAACAGATTTCACATTTATTATAGACCAGCAATGTGTTAAGTGACCTTAGTCATCATAATATCTATGTGTAACCAAAATGCTCCTGAGAAATACAGGTGGTGAGACTTCATCTCATGTACTCTGGACCAGTTGGCAGGAGGGACCAGTCCCTGGAGGAGGATGGGTCAGAGCCACCTTCGATGAGATGGATTGACACCGTGGCTCAAACAGAGCTGTGATTGTGAGGGCTGAATTATTAGCTATTGAAAAGACAAGCAATATTCTCTGTGTCTAAGTCAATAACCAGCTGAACATAGATGTTATTTATTTATATTTGAATATAGCTTTTAATCCAGACTTGTCTGCCCATGAAGGCTGGGCTATTTACTTTAAAACTTGAGTAATGTGTTATTATTTTCATGATATCCTATTATAATGGAAAGAAGAATAAAAACTCTATATAGTTACATATATGTGTGTATACACACACACACACATATCTATGAATCCTGCCTAGATTTCAAGATGGAAATGTGTGGTATAGCAGACAATGAGCCTCGATTGGTTACCAAGGTTATAATGAAAACTGTATTTATCCAGACACATGCCACCCTTTTTTCTGTCATAGAATCCTGAAATATATCAAGCAAAACACACAAATTTCCTAAAGGGAAATTATTATGTCTTCAAATAACGTCTTTAAGAAATGGATGAAGAAAGTTATTTTTTTTACCAAAATTATTGAAGGAATTGTGTTTTAAACAAAATTATCTTGTTCAAGCAACATTGATCTTAGTTCTTTCTACCCTTGAGAACAAATCATCTTGGAAATCGCCATCGCTTCAGAAAAGTACCTGATTCAGTGAGAGGAAAAAATAGTGAAGGGAAATGTCAGTATCTGGGTGATTGGTTTTGAAGTTTAACAATTGACTACACCGAACTTTCCCTAATTATTTCATTTTCCTTTTTGAAAATTAGCAGCAGCTGTGTTAGCTCCAGTTTTACTTAGCGGTAACGATATACACAGAAAAGTAATGATGGCATAGAAACCATTAGTGTCAGGAAGGAAAAAGGCCAGCATTTCATAACTTAGGGCAGGAATTGACAAACACTCTCTGTAAAGATTTAGGGAATAAATATGGTTTTTCAGACTGTAAGATCTCTTGTCATAATTACTCATTTCTGCCATTGTAGTCCCAAATCAGCCAGGAACCATTGGTAAATGGATTAATAGGGCTTTGTTGTGATAAAACTTTACTTATATTTATAGGAGTAAGACTAAATGTGTCTCTCAGGTCACAGTTTTCAGACCCCTTAGGCCAGTGATTCACATAGGTAAGTTCCTGACAAGTTTGATTTGTTTGAATGAAACAAAGATTCAAACAATAGACTCATTGTTTTTTAATTTTCCTTCAACAAATATTGATGGGATGGTTAATAGGGCCAGGCACTGCTCACACAGTAAGGAAGCTTCTCTCCCAGCGAGTACACATGGTTGAACCAGCTAAGTGAAACTGTCGACTAGTACATCAGAAGTTGCTCTGAGGAAAACAAACAAACAAAAGAATGAAAATTAAAATGTAGGGGAACAAAGGAAGAAACGGAGTGACTGGCTAGGAGCCTTTCGCGACAATCGGAGTGAGAGAGGGTGACAGCACTAGCTAGCGGGACATCGAGAGCGGTAGAGAGATACCGTTGCGACGTCATGGATGTGCTGGAAGGAGGTGCCTCTGCAAAATTCTTGACATTCTCATAAACATAGTTAATTTCTGATGAACTGCCTGCCTGCCAGGATTTTGCCTAATTTGACAGAATAAATTTAGTCAAGACCTTGATTGTTCTCAAAAACCTCTCTTGACACCAAGTGGCATGTCCAATATGATAAATATGATGGGATTTAAAGGCCTGACAAGGTGAGATAGTTAGTTTATTGTGCCAGCCTGGCCGATAAACACATCTGGGATTAATTGAAGGGCAGAGAGCTAAATGGCTAAGTGAGCCTCGCCTTTCCTGTCTCTCGCTCTTTGATCATCGGACCAGTGTGCGGCTGCCTTGCTTATTCTGTGCCTCAATTTGCAAGCCACACTACCTGTGGACATCTAACCTGTAGACTGTGCCACTGTTATCTGAAGTCCCTTTAAGACCGGCTTCACCACACAATTGGAATTTACATCTCTTGAGCTGGGGACTGACGGTTGGTGACCTGCCTTGCTGTTGGCTGCGTGCTGGGAGAATCTGACTCTCTCTACAGAGGACAGCTGGCGGCCCTCAAGACTCAAAGGACTGCCAGTGTCTCACAACCCTCTGACACGTTTGACTTGTACTGAGCCATTGGTACTGCTTTAGAATTTAACTGTTTATTTCTTGTGTTATCTATCTATCTGTATAACTGATTTATAATTTAACTGTTTATTTCTTGTGTTATCTATCTATCTATCTATCATCTATCTAATTATTGGAAATCTGGTTTTGTCTCTCTAGAGAACCCTATCTAACACACAGGGAGAAACAGAACAGAAAATGTTCCCATTGGAGACATTATCACAGGAAAGGATGATAAAGTTGCTGTGACTTGGGACAGCATTCGACTGAGGCTGCCACGGATGCCCCCTTTTTTTTTTTTTTTGGTGTGTGGGGGAGAAAATGCCTCTTTTGCTGGGGATTCTCTCATCTCCCCCATGAGAGTATGAAATGAAATTATTTGATATGGCTCTTCTATCCATAGTCTTTGTCATTCCCGCCAAATACCTGGGTGGGACCATGCACATAAGAGGAATCAACTGAAGAGATTGGACAGGATAAAGTGAGCCATCTCAAAACAGGGAGGGAGAATCCCATGCTCACCAGGGATTCCTGTGTTGAGATGCAGCAGCAGCAGCAGCAAAGGCCAAGAAGTAGCCATGGTGGGAACAGAGACCAGGCTTCCTGGCCCACAGAAAGAGGATGGCTGATTGCCTTCAGACAGGAAGTTGGTTGGTGAACTGAGGTGCCCTTTGGGGCTTTATCAGTGCCCAAAGAGCATGGTAACATGTGATAGGTAGAGCTCAGGGGCCATGTGGCTGAGAGGCTCCAGATCGGAGAAAGAGCTGGCTGCCAGTGGGAGTGACAAGAAATGCTGCAGCGCCAAAAATCTTGTGTCTTTAATGTTTTCTTTTTTTGACTTGTGAGAGTTGAACTACCTTAATAAATCCCCCGTACTCTCTAGTATTGTCTGTGGGTACTCTGTGGGCATTGCAACACATACGTGAACCCAAAAGAGAAATGGAATGCCACAGGAGGGATCGCTGGCATCAGAAAAGGATAAAGAGGAATGGGCATGGAGACACCTCTGACCTCTGACTCATGGGAGTCCTCCTTGGGCAAATGTGGAGTTGGGTTCTCTCATCCTCTTAGGAATCAGAGGAGGTCAGAAATAGCTGCCACATCATTTCCTCCGTTTCCAACAGTAGCATTCTATAAGTCTTCTGACCTTGATGCTCAAGTCTTGTACATTTGGACCACTGAGAGATATAAACTAACAGCTGTTTAGATAGTGGGGAGGGCCTGCTGAATTTCCAGATGGATGCCAGTGTTTCCTACCTGTGGAGTAGTTGGGGGAAAATGCTCCCCCAAACCTGCCATGCATATCAGACTGTCTGTATAATGAAAGGCCATTTCAATTTGGAAGATCCCTGAATCCCAGAAATTACTAGGAATTATCTGAGATGTTATTTTACCTGAAAGCCTTCAAAATGAAAGCATTGTATAAAGCACAGATAATTACTTCTCAACTTAGAGAGGGCTAAGAGCACAGCTGGGATTGAGTTTGTAAAGCTTTATTGTGATAGGAGTTGGGAATGGAGTCATCGGGACTGCTGTTCAAAGAGATACGCTGTTTTGATTGTTGTTAAGAACCACTGAGCTGGTTCTAACCCATAGCAGCCCTCTGCACAACAGAACCAAACACTGACCCACCCTGCTCTCCGAGCCCTGAGCCATGGTGTCACTGCATCTCCTTGACAGCCTTCCTCATTTTTATCAAGCCTGGATCCTTCTCCAAAGACTGGTCTCTCCTGACAATATGTCCAACATATATAAGATGAAGTCTTTCCATCCTTGCCTCCATTGTAAATGGATATAGTTATTCTGCACACTTGTTCGTTCTAGTGTTGAGCAGCAACCTCTATCCCATTGCTTTACAAACGTTTATTAAAATGTAATTAAGAATCTTCCACCCCCCACCACCATGACCCCAGTGCTGCTTCTCAATTCAGACTAGACAGGAACATGTACACAGGTATAGAAAGGGATGGGAGCTCATGACACACAGAATCCAGGAACAGGAGTAGGAATAGTGATACCAGAAGGGTAGGGGGAAGCGGGGGAGAGGAAGGGAGAAAGGGGGAACTGATTGCAATGATCGACATATAACCATACATCCCTCTTCAGGGGGAAGAACAACAGGATACATGGGGGAAGGGAGACAGCAGTTGGTGTGAGAGATGAAAATAATAACAATGTACAATCTATCAGGGAGTTATGAGTGTTTGGGGTTGGTTTATTTTGAGGTGAAGAGCCGGCACCAAGGGCTCAATAGAAAGTAAATATCTAGAAAAGAATGAAGGCAACAACATATACTAACAAACCTGATTCAATGAAGGCAACATATGCACAAACATGCCTGATTTAATTGATGTATGGATTGTGATAAGAGTTATCCGAGCCCCCAATAAAATGATTTAAAAAAAGAATCATGAAATGAGATTGCCCTGGACTGGAATGGGCCCTACATTTATTGATGTTATATTTACAAGAGATGGTAGAGTAGAGAAACATATAAGGCAGGGAGACTTATGAAGGCAGAGGCAGAGAGGGAAGTTACACAGTCACAAGTCAGAGAACACCAAGAATTGTTGCAGTCCCCAGAAGCTAGGAAAGAGACAGTTATTTCTCGCTCAGAGTCTACAGAAAAGACTAACGCTTTCCATCATTTCATTTCATTTCATTTCATTTCAAACTCCTAGTCTCCAGAGAGTTTGACATCGAATAAGGAAGATCAAAGAAGAATGGGTGCACTTGACTTAGGGTGCCAGTGAAGACTATTAAAAGTGCTATGGACTGCCCAGAGAACAACCAAATCTTGGGTTTGGAAGAAGTACAGCCATGATACTTCTTAGAAGCAAGGATAGTAATACTTCATCTCCTGTACTTTGCATACGTCATCAGGAGAGACCAGTACCTGAAAATAGACATCCTGTTTTTATTTTTTATTGTTTCTAAGATTGAGAGGCAATGAAAAAGAGGAAGACAAGGTAAATTGACCTGGTGACTGCAACGATGTGACAAGAATTGTGAGGATGGCGCAGGGCCAGGCAGAGTGTCCTTCTGTTGGACGTCAGGTGCCTGTGACTCCAGGGCACCTCACAACCACAACCGTCTAGACTATCAAGAGAAAGTTGCTTTTTCTTTTCAATGCCACCAAGATTTTGACAATTTACTAAAACAATTTAGTAAAGTCCTAGCAATGGCTACCTCAATTGTTGTGGTACTTGAAAATACTGGTTTATACGTATAATGTAGATAGTGCATTTTGTCAAATATCTGATCAATAACCCTACCACAGGGCCCTGCCACCTCTCGAAAGGGTAGGGCGATTGCCCTCGCCGTTCTCCTCCCTCTGATTACCAGCACCGATCCAGCTACAGGAACACCGTTTCAGCTAACCGTTTCTGACTTTGAGGTCATTGCCAGAAAAGGGGCCATCTCTTTTCATTTATTTCTTATCCCTACTCTCAGGCACCCCAATGAGCCGTTGTTAGCTTCCTCTCCTGCTAAGCCAAAGCCAAACCCATCAGGCTTTCCAAGGGAGAAAGATGCCATCACCTTCTGGAAGAGCCTGGGGCAATTATACTAGATAGGCATGAAATGCATCGTTCCTTAGGGCCTTCAAAAGGAACTAAAGCTGTAGGTCCCTTCTGCAGACTTGCAGCCTTCAGAATTGATCGCAAATACATGTCTGTAGGTTTATATTACTGAGTTTGTAGTAAATTGTTATGGCTCTCACAAACCTCTCTGACATCAAGAGAATTCCGACTTACCTTCAATAAGTAACCCACTGATGGTTGGGCTAGATGACGATTAAGTTCACATGCATCAATAGTTCTGGTTACATAGGAAGAGACAAATTGCCAAATGGGTTGTCAGAATGTAGTAACATAAAACAAGACTAAAGAAATGAAGATTAATGATTTAGGTTAGTATAATAATTCGTTAACTGAATGCAGATAAAAGAGAACACACACACTAACAAAATAGCAGATGATTGCCCTTCCTAGGAAGCATGCATTTTTGATAATCTCTTAATGGTTAATGCAAATACATTAAAATTTAGTCAGAAACAGAGGGGCTTTTGTATTCTACTGGAAGTTTTGCCACAAGTCGGCAGCCATGTGAACAAAGTTTATAATTCATTCAAAAAGACTTCAAAATTATGTAATTACCCAATCTCTGGGGGCTATATTTAGATATCAAAATTTAAAATACATTTTGATTGTATTCTTTCACATGAATAAAAGCTGATTGGCATTTCAGGCCGACATGGTACTTGGATAGTGATTTTGAAATGGTTTTGTGCGGTCTGTCCCAGCGAAGGCAGCATCCATTAAATGCAAGTACTGTGTGTGAGAGTACTTTAAGATCTTTGTAGCTGAGCATTAGCTATCACTATATAATGGGATCTTTGATATTTAGCATAAACTTGATTAGTTGATAATAACTATGAATTGCTGTATAGTTCTCTAGCTCACATGAACTTTGAATATAGAAGGCTTGATTATATCTCTTATGAAAATAAAGTTGTAAAAAACTTAATACTAAGCATAGTAGCTGAGTCAATTTAAAAACCTTTAGGTTTAAATGTTATTTGTGTTTCATTTTCTATTTATAGTTATTGACTGATAACCTAATTCGATGGCCAAAAATACATAAACTATAAAACTTTAACCTCAGCAGGAGGAGAAGAGCGGGCCTCAGATATTTAATCACAGATTTTCCAATGTAGCTAAAAGTATGACACTAAATTACAATACAATTTGATCTAACTCAAATTACAAGTGCTCTTTTAAAAAAAAAAATCATTTTATTAGGGGCTCATACAACTCATCACAATCTGTACACACGTCATCTGTGTCCAGCACTTTAGTACATATGTTGACTTCATCATTCTTACGACACCCACTTTCCACTTGAGCCCCTGGTGTCAGCTCATTTTCCCCTCCCTCCCT
>NW_022103968.1:47806799-47820218 GCF_000313985.2 Echinops telfairi | reverse complement strand
TATGTTGAACCATCCCTGCATACCTGGTAAATTATTTGTTTTATATATTTTTCTATTCTCTTGGCTAGTATTTTGTTAAGGATTTTTGCATCGATATTCATTAGGGAGATTGGTCTATAGTTCTCAATTCTTGTGGGATCTTTACCCGGTTTAGGTATCAGAGTTATACAGCTTCATAGAAGGAATTTGGGAGTTTGCCATCTTTTTCTATGTTCTGGAAGTGTTTGTGTAGAATTGGTGTTAGTTCTTCCCTGAATGCTTGATAAAACTCACCTGTGAAACCATCTGGTCCTGGGGCCTTCTTGGTTTTTAATTCTCTTATCGCCTTGTCTACTTCTTGTACTGATATGGGTCTGTTGAGATCTTTGATGGCTGTTGGGGATAATTTGGGAAGGGATTGTTTTTCCAAGAATTCATCCATATCTTCCAAGTTTGTGAATTCATTGGAGCACAGTCCTTCATAGTACTGTGTAATTATCCTTTTGATTTCACTATGGTCCGTTGTAATATTCCCTCTTTCGTCCCTCATCCTTGCTATTGAAATTTGTTCCTTCCTTTCTTTGGTCAAGTTCGTGAGAGGTCTGTCGATTCAATGTATCTGTTCAAAGAACCAACTTTTAGCAGCATTGATTTTTTTCCATAGTTTTCTTATTTTCTCTCTCCTGAATCTCAGATTTCTTTTCTTTTTCTATTAGTTGGATTTTCTTGCTGACTCCACTCTAGTTGCTGTAAATTTTGTGTCAGTGTATCAATCATATGCCTCTCCTCCTTCTTTATGTGTGCATGTAATGCTATGAGACTATCTTTGATGACTGCCTTTGCTGTGTCCCATAAGTCTGGTATGTCGTGTTTTCATTCTCGTTGGTTTCTAGAAATTTCCTAATCTCATCTCTGATTTGGGCCAGAACGCTCTCCTTTTGTAATAGAGATTTGTTCATTCTCCAATGGTTTGCCCTTGCTTTCTTTATCTTCCTTTGGTTTATTTCCAATCTTAAGGCACAGTGGTCAGAGAGATAGATCTGTATGATATCAATGTGCTTGAATTTATGTAGATTCGACTTATGCCCTAGCATGTGGTCTATTTTAGAAAATGTGCCATGGGGAGCAGAATAAAATGTGAATTCCTTTTTCTTTGGGTGGAGAACTCTGTAGATGTCTATCAGGTCACATTGTCTAATTGTAGTGTTTAGATCTCTAATCTCCTTGTTGAGTTTCTTTCCGAGTGTTCTGTCTTTCTCAGAGAGTGATGTATTGAAATCACCTACTATAATTGTTGAGGCTATGATTTCTTTTTTCATCCTTTGAAGTGTTTTCTTGACATATTCTGCTGGATGCTTATTTGGCGAGTAAATGTTTAGAATACTTATTGGTTCTTTCTGTAATGTTCCCTTGAGCATTATATAGTGCCCATCCTTATCTCTTTTTATGGTATGCACTTGGAGGTCAATTTTATCTGATATTAGGATTGCAACCCCTGCGTTTTTTAAATTAGAGATTGACTGATAATGTCTCCATCCTTTGATTCTCAGCTGTTTTTATCTGTAATGTTGAGGTGTGTTTTCTGTAGGCAGCAGATCGAGGGTTTGTGTTTTCCAAGCCAGTCTATTAGCTTCTGTCTCTTAAGGCCGGAGTTCAAACCATTGATATTCAGGGTTATTACATCTATCTATGGACCCTGTGATGTCATTTTATGTCTCTTGTGTTGGGTGTTTTCCTACCTCCATTTCTTTACCGTGGATTGTGTATATGTGTGTTTGCGGTTCATTCTTGCCTTCTTTCCATCGTTGTGCCAGTTTTATCTTGGGGGCTGTTTTCCCTTTGATGATCTGTGGGTGGAGTTTTTCTGTGTGGTGGTCTCTTGTTTGTGCTTGATGAGTGTTGTTCATCTGCCCATACTGGGTCAGCAAGGATCTTTTGTAGTGCTGGGTTTGTTTTAGCATATTCTTTGAGGCTTTCCTTGTCCGGGAAGACTCTCACTTGTCCATCTATTTTGATCGATATTCTGCCGGGATACAATATTCTTGGGTTTGTGTTAATTTCCTGCAATTTTCGGAATATGCTGCTCCACTGTCTCCTCTTCTTCATAGTGTCTGCTGACAGGTCTGAGCATATTCTTATCTGTTTGCCTATATATGTGGTTGCCTGTTTTTCTCTGACTGCTCTCATAATCCTCTCCTTTTCCTCATAGCTGGATAGTTTAACAACTATATGTCTTGGTGACTTCTTCTGGGGATTCAGTCTAGCTGGTGTTCTTTCAGCCTCTTGAATAATTGCCTTGTTTTCGTTCATTAAGTTAGGAAAGTTTTCTTCCAAGCATCCCATCACTATTTTGGATGTTGGTTTCCTTGATGTGGATTCTTCCTCCACGCCAATAATTCTGAGGTTGTTCCTTCTCATAGCGTCAGACATAGCTCTGAGGTTTTCTTCAGCTTCTCTGATGGGCTTGTTAGACTTTTTTCGTGATTATTAATTTCTGCTTGTGAGTCCCCTAGGTCACTGCTGTGACTCTCAGCCTCCTCCATTCTCTGAGTGAAGTCAGTGAGTTTGCTGTTAGTTTTTGTTATCTCGCCCTTTAATTCCTGCATTTCCTTTTGGTGCATAGCCTTTTATTCCGCTATCATTTCATCCTTTTTCTGTAATGCTTCCCTCATGTCCTGTATGGCTCCAAGCAGCATTCTGAAGGTTTCTTTCTGTGGGGGGTCAGCCTCTGCCCTTTCTATGACTGTTGTTAGGTCCAGGTGGTCCTCTGGCATTGGATTGTTTCTCTTTCCTTGTTGACGCTGTGGGAGCAGCTTGCTGTTTCCTGTTCGATTTGTGGGCACTTGGTGCCATTTTCCCGGTGTCTCAGAGCCCTGAGCTCTCTTTGGGAGGTTGTAGCTGTGCAAGCTGCGGTCTCATAGAAAGTATTGGCCCCAGTGCAGGGGAGTGTATTTTTAGGGGATGGGTTTGGGATTGTGTGATCTGTTTCTGGCTAGGGGCACTTCCCTCAGGTAGGCAGATGGGAGGGGGGCCGCGACTGGTGTGCAAATGCACCTCTTGGAGCCAAAAGGGTGGGACAGAGTGAGCAGGGAGAAGGGAGAATGCAGTGATTAAGTCCCCAGAACTTGGGCTCCTATGCCGCAGCTGCAGAAAGTTGTGCCAGCAGCTGTGTGGCAGGATGCGGATCACTGAGTACATGTGTGTGAGTGTGTGTATGTGCCTGCACACGGGCGTGCACGTGGATAGGGGAGCGGGTGGGCAGCGAGGCCCAGGGAGGGGGCTGGCTGGCGGATCTGCAAGGAGCGCAGTGATGGAGCGCACTCCTCTGGGCTGCGGTTTCTGAGCGTGCCGGAAGGTCTGATTGGTGGTTTACCCGGAGTCGAGAGGCAGGTCCTCAGACTAACTTTTGCCTGGCTGTGGTGCCAGGTGCCCGCCTCCGGGAAGAAGGGGGGTGGGGTCCGGCATGTTGGACCACGAGCGGTGCCCGGGTGGAACCCAAATCTGCAGGGGGTCAGGGGGGTCTGCTGGTCAGAGCACACACACGAGCCCCGGCTCCCTGTGGCAGGGTGTGGGCTCCTAACGCGGTTCTGCGCGGAGCACCAAGGCGGGCGGGCTCAGCCTCTGCCGTGCACCTGGCCGCTTTGTGGCATGGCTCTTGCCGAGCGGGTGAGCAGCACCTCACCTGAGACCCCGGGTGTCCGCGTGGAGCCCTGGCTGTGGGTGGGAGTCCACCTCTGGGTCCTAGAGATGCTCTGAGTGGTCTTGGGAATCGAACAGACAAATTTTATACCCCTACTCCGCCCCCAACTCTCCCCACTCACCGATCTCATCGTAAGCCACCTAGTAGTCGACCATCTTCCCCTGCCTATCTACAAGTGCTCTTTCATAGGCATTCATATAAAGAGAAACCAATTATTTTATCAATATTCTCCTTCGCCTCAAAGTCGAAGCTGTCTGAGACTGACTAGAAAGTTATTAAAATAGTTTACCATACCCTGGATCCCAGACTGATATGTAAGGATGGGCATTGCTTCCTCCCTGAACTTCTCATGATGAGACTTCCCTAGGGACTGAGTTCATTTCGATAGAGAAGAACAATACATTTAAGTGTACATGAAGGAAAGGTGTAATATCCTAGTTTCTCTATAGCATTCTGACTTAAAGAAAGTTGGCTCAGGTATCAGGAATAGATGAAGGATGTTGAAGGATCTTACGTTTGGGCGAGGCAGTCTTACTCTGTGGATCCAGATATGTTCCCGCTGTTCCTTCTAAGTACAAGAATGATTCTTATAGTATAAGTTAAGATGTTATAAGTTAGATAAACTTGAGTGTGAACTATGTGGGGAATAAAGGAAATATGTTGGTCAGAAGGGGGAAGAGGTTGAAAGCAAATGGAAGTCATAGGCAGTTAAACACGAAATCAGGGAATTTTCCTACACCAAACCAAACTAAACTCACAGCCACGGAGTCAATTTTGACTCACAGAGGCCCTATAGGCTATCCCCTGTGAGTTTCCCATGGTGGGGCTGATGGCTTTGAACTGCTGACCTAACAGCAGCCCCAATATTTTTATTTTTTTATCATTTTATTAGGGAATTGAACAGCTCTTTTCACAATACATCCATCCATCCATTGTGTCAAGCACATTTGTACATTTGTTGCCTTCATCATTCTCAAAACATTTTCTTTCTACTTGAGCTCTTGGTATCAGCTCCTCATCCCCCCACTGTCCTCCCTCCCTCACGAACCCTTGATAATTTATAAAGTATTATTTATTTTTTCATGTCTTACACTAACCAAAATCTCCCTTCACCCACTTTTATGTTGTTTGTCCCCCTGTAGATCATTGTGATCAGTTCTCCCTTTCTCCGCCCCCACCTTCCCCTTCCCCTCCTGTTTTCACTACTATCATTATTGGTCCTGACGGGTTTATCTGTCCTGGATTCCCTGTGTTTCCAGCTGTTATCTGCACCTCTGTACATGCTCTAGTTTAGCTGGATTTGTAAGGTAGAATTGGGGTCATGATAGTGGTGGTGGTGGGGTGCGAGGAGCATTAAAGAACTAGAGGAAAGTTGTATGTTTACTCAGTGCTATACTGCATCCTGAATGGCTCGTCTCTTCCCTGTGATGCTTCTGTAAGGGATGTCCAACTTTCTATGGTTGGGCTTTGAGTCTCCACTACGTACTCCTCCTCATTCACATCACTATGATTTTTTTGTTTTGGGTCTTTGATGCTTGGTATCTGATTCCATCAACACCTCATGATCGCACAAGCTGCTGTGCTTCTTCCATGTGGACTTTCTTGCTTCTCAGCTAGATGGCTGCTTGTTTACCTTCAAGCCTTTAAGACACCAGACACCATATCTTTTGAGAGATGAGCAGGTCAACTCTTTACCACTAAGCTACTCAAAACTCATTCACTGCCATAGAGTTAAAGCCTACTCATAGCAACTCAATAGGACAGGGTAGAATTGCCCCAGTGGGTTTCTGAGACTCTAACTCTCTCCAGGAATAGAAAACCTCATTTTTACCTAAGGGAGCAACTGGTGGTTTTGAACTGCTGACAAACTCTTGGGGTGTAGTTGCTACATGTTGCGCTGCTAACCTCAATGTTAGTAGTTCGAAGCCACTAACCACTCCACAGGAGAATGATGAGGCTTTCTATGCTTGTAAAAATTTGCAGTGTCAGAAACCCCCAGGGGCAGTTCAACCCTGTCTGATGGGGTCACTAAGTTCAGTGGTCAAAGGAGTATGAAAAACACAGACTTTGGAAGACCGTATCCATTCATGTATTATAATTATAATAATGATGAGAATGATGATAATAGTAGCTTTCATAATTACAGTATCTCTATGTGTCAGATATTACCTTTGACTCAAATCAAAATGAAGGAATAGCTACTACTATTCCCAATAAGCAAACATTTCTATTAAAATACACTGAATTTTAAAATATAAATTTAAACATGCCTAAAGCCTTGTAGATAGAAAATTTTATTTTTAAAAAATAAATGCAACCAAAGTCTATCCTCATTATTGATGAGACTTTCTGATTGAGTGCCGCATATCAGGGATAGCATATTATCTGTTATTTATGCACTTGAAAAGTGATAACTCTTTCCCCTCTCTTTGAGTTTGGGTTGACCATAATAGCATCTTTGTGTGACACAGCAATGGTGCTCTGTGACTTACTTCTAAGGCTATGTTATAGAAGTTGCTCAACAACCATCATGCCTTTTGGAATGGTCAATTGAAGTCAGCCTCTCTGTTAGAAGTTTAACTACCCTAAGATGCCAGTCGTGAGGAATCAAAAGTAGTCTATGTAAATAAATAGTGGATAAAATAATATGCTTGGTGAGCCTTACCAGGCCCAACCATCACAGGGCCAGCATTAGATGTATATTCCTATGGAGAAGACCTGAGGCATTATAGAGCACAGATGAACCATATTTTCCATGCTTGGACAACATTCCTAATAGATAAATGTGGAAGCATAATTAAATGATTGTTATTTTTTTATCATAAGGCTTCAATGTGTTTTGTTTCACGGCTTTAGAAAGAATATAAAGTGTACCAAAACAAAGTCTATGTGAACTCATGGCGATCAGGAAAAGTGGGGGGACAAGAAACCAAGGATTACAACTAGAAACCCTGAAAGCAAACAAAATACAGTAACATGGATTTCCTCAAGAAGCCTGGAGTCCATGACAGAGGTTCTGTGGTCGTAGGTGGTTCGTACTCCTAGAGAGGGAGTAAGTTCACAACCTACACTCACTCTTTGTGTGAATTACTAAAGAAGAAGGCCGGGCCGGACGACTGACCTGGTGGCCAGAACAAGGTCTCAAACAGAAGAACAATGATGGGGCTGGCACAGGGCCGGGGATGTTTCACTCTGCATAGATAGTCACTTAGAGTCAGGACTGACTCAAAGACAACTAACAGCAATTGAATGTGTGCTTCCGTTTTTCCATGAACAAATGTGATTCCCCATAAGGAGCCTGGTGCCCTGATGGGTTATGCATTGGGCTGCTAACTCCAAAGTCAACACTCAGAAACCACCAGGCACTCTCCAGGATGATGAGACGTTCTACTTCCCTGAAGAGTTAGTCTCAGAAACCCAAGGGGCAGCTCTCCTCCATCCTATATGGTCGCTGGCAGTCAGAATCAACTCAATGGCAGTTTGGTCTGGGATTCCATATCTATTATTATGGCAGACGGCTTACATTTACTATCTGTCTTTTCTACAAATGAATTGTTCTCGGTCATATAACGAGTAACTGCACTAGTTCAAGTTAGGCAGAGTCCATCTTACGTCAACTATACTAAGTCCCAGGATATGAGGTGGTTTTACTTTGTCAACTACTATCATAGCAGAGAAGAAATAAACAGTTCTTGACAATGAGGATGCCAAGGGTCTCAACACTCTGCGGGTACTTTGGAGACCAGGTCAGTGGCAGCACCCTCATTTCCCGATGGTTCACAGCTATGAAAATCATTTCATTGCTTTTCCAAGTGGACTTGGGATGTGTTTTGAAACTCTGTGAATGGAAGGCACCAGTGGCTTTATGTAGCTAGTGTTATAAGATAAAGGAAGCTAAGTAAAACTTTTTAATCCTTTGAGATGATCAGATTCTCATTTAACATTGAAATGGATTAATCTTGGGAAAGTTCAATTTGGAAATGGTTTTGTCCTGTGTATTCACTTTTATTTTAGAACAGAACACTGAAATTCTATTTTTACCCAGCACTCTGGGTAGTAAATTTAATTGTTAAGATTAATCATTTTAATGGAGAAATTATTTATGTGGATGATATTTTTGATATCCTCCCACAGCTCATCAGTTCTCCTGCCATTAGTGTCCAGCGCATCAAAACTGTTCTTGATTTGTTCTCAAAATCCAGGTGGGACATACTCAAGGCTCTTGTGGATTTGCTTGAATTTTCTTCAGCTTCGACATAAACTTGCATATGAGCAACTGATGGTCTATTCCATGGTGGGCCTCTGGCCTCATTTTAGCTGCTGATATTGAGCTTCTTCATCTCTTAACATACTTATAGTAAATTGGATTTCTGTGTATTCCATCTGAAGAAGTCCACGTGTATAGTTGCCATTTGTGTTGTTAAAAAAGGCATTTTCAAAAATGTACAACGTGATCTTCAGCTCCATTTCTATACCAAGGCCAGAAGTTGCAACTCTGATTTATTTCTCTGTTTCTAAGCTTTGTGTTCCAGCCAAAAATGATTATCAATGCATCCTGATTGCATGTTTGATCCTTTTCAGACTGAATATGGTGTTAAATTTCAATATCTGCATCACTGGCTTTAGTTGTTGGTGCATAGATTTGAAAGATAATTGTAGTAACTGGATTTCCTTGTATGCAGATTAATATCCTATCACAGACTGCGTGTACTTCGTTTTTGCACAAGCTTTTTTGATGCCATTTGTCACTGACAGCGTAATAACGCATGTGATTTATTTTTGTTCAAAACAGCGAACACCAGTCCATTTCAATTCACTAATGCCTCGAAAACTGATCTTTATGCGTTCCATTTCATTTTTGATAACTTCCAATTTTCCTAGGATCATTCTTCATGCAGTCCAAGTTCCAAATTTTAGTAGATGTTTGAAGGTGTTTCTTCTCATTTTGAGGCATGCCCCCTCAGCACAGGAAGGTCCTGAAAGCTTTAGTCCATCCATGTCATTATGGTCAACTCTACGTTGAGAAGGCAGCTCTTCCTCAGTCGTATTTTCAGTACCTTCTGACTTGAGAGGCTATTTTTATGGCACTGTCACTGCTGTTCATTAGCATTTCAGTATGTGATAATGTTTCGATGTTATCCATAAAGTTTCAGTGGATAATTCCTCTGAAGTGGACAGTCAATTCCTTCTCTGTAGTCTCAGTTCAGAAACTGTTGAAGCCTCTTCACCTTGGGTGAACCTACTGGTGTTTGAAATACCAGTGACATAGCTTCCAGCATCATAGCAACACACAAGTGTGACAAACTTGAAGACAGGTGTTGGCTAGCTTGCATAGTTTGTAGTATAATGTAACATTAAATCAGCTACAGCGTAGAAAGGGTCTAAGAGAACTATGCTGTCTTAGTTTTTGTCAATACCCCTAATACTCCTTAGGCCTGAATCAGCTTCACTGTGAAAATACTTTATAATTGAAATATAAAGAAAGGGGGTCCACAGGCAAGGATAATTTTTCTTTTTGAAGCATTCTAATCATAGTTCAAATATTCATATGCAAGGATTCTAGACTGTACAAAGGATATTTGTATAGTTTCACTCCAGGTAAACTCACATATGATTTTGGCATACTATTTAATATGTTTCCTCATATAATTTGCAGTTATAAATGTCCTTTTCTGAAAATTGTATAATGTAGAATATATAGGCCATTTTGTTAGCAAAGTCAGGATGATAATTAAGGGCTGCTTCTGTTCAAAACACTTTACATGTAGTGTTTGATTTATTTTATCTTCAACTTGCAATTATATCTCTATTTATATGAGGAAAAAGATTTAGAGAGTTAGTCAAAGTCATTCAAAGAGTGAGTTTTGTTGCCAGTATTTCCGTTCATCTCTGCTTGGTTCTAACATGCTTGCTATTAACTACAATGCACTTTACTTTTAATCACTTTGCTTAAATAAGTCTTCCCAATTGTTAGGTGTAGACTTGTTAAGAGATCTTTGCACCTATTTATTCTCAGCTATTGTGAAAGCTTGAAAGAACTTTTTTGTATCATCTTAATGTCAAGAGTAAACAGTGATTTAGGTCACTTTGCTCTGATATTCTTTCAAGCGGGTCACGTACCTGAGAGATTTGTTTGAGTAGTCTTAATTTCTTCCTCTACAACATGATCTTTTATCAACCATTTTTCAGTATGTAGATATGTTTCAGAGTAAACACATTAAATTACATGCTCTCTTCAGACAATCTTCAATCTCGAGCTCTTGGCTTAGAAGATAATTAAGAAGGGATAATGAGCAAGCAGAATGACTCTCTTAATCTTAATATGTACACATTTTAAGTACACGGCAAGGGCAATGTGTGAAGAGAAAGAGCAGGAATAATGAAAGATTATAACTGGTGCCCATCATCCATTTCTCAATATTGTCATTATACACAGAAATGTGTTGCTACAGATTATACCTTATATCCATTCTAGTCATTATTCAGCAGATGATGGTTTAGAGTTTGCAAAAGTAATAGTATAAAAAGTCCATCTGTAGGCAACTGGACACCCCCTTACGGAAGGATTGCAGGGAGGAGACAATCCAGTCAGGGTGCAGTGTAGCAACGATGAAACATACAACTTTCCTCTAGTTCCTTAATGCTCACCTCCCCACACTATCATGATCTCAATTCTACCTTGCAAGTCTGGCTAGACCAGAGGATGTACACTGGTACAGATAGCAACTGGAAACGCAGGGAATCCAGGACGGATGATCCCTTCAGGACCAGTGGTGTAAGTGGCAATACCAGAAGGGTGGAGGGAAGGTGGGTTGGAAACGGGGAACCGATTACAAGGATCTACATGTGACCTCCTCCCTGGGGGATGGACAACAGAAAATTGGGTGAAGGGAGATGTCAGACAGGGTAAGCTATGGCAAAATAATAATTTATAAATTATCAAGGGTTCATGAGGGAGGGGGAACGGGGTGGGAAGGGGAAAATGAGGAGCTGATGCCAGGGGCTTAAGTGGAGAGCAAATGTTTTGAGAATGATGAGGGCAAGGAATGTACAAGTGTGCTTTACACAATTTATGTATGTATGGATTGTGATGAGTTTTATGAGCCCCCAATAAAATGATTTAAAAAAAGTAATAGTATAAAACCCTGAACATATCAAGAGTAATCATAATGTATTTTCACAGAAAATACTTTAAAACGAATAATATTTTAAAGAGGCTATATTTAAACATTAACAAGGAAATGTCTCTAGAGAAATGGAAAATATATTCTTATATTCTTACTAACATAGTATAATCTCAGCCAAGTCTCATATTTTTGATATTATTATTATTAATATAAATTCACTGACTGTTCCATAACTGGAAAAGATTGAAGGCAAAGAAATATCTAGAAATTTAAACATAAAGACAAAATTTAACTCTAGATTTCTCATCTAACTCATGTAAAATGAGATTAGTGAATGATCTGAAGTAATTTTACAGCTAAAGCAGAGATAGCTTACTTCCCTTATAGATCCATTTGGATGGCTGTTATGCCGATGCAGCATTTCCTCTGCTTAAATATAAAATTTCATTGAGAGTGGTGACCTCAGGAAGCAAATGATGGGCCTGAAGTGAACTCTTTTAGAACGTTACCAACACTGTTTCTCTTAGGGACTGTCGTCTACTGGATCCCAAATATGGCAGGAATCTTACTTCAAGAGGGTTAATTTTAATGAAGTTTAAAGTAAGTGTCACAAAAATATCCAGGATTTTCTACTGAAGTATTTTTCTCAAAGCTGGATGATTGTGTTATGGAATTTAGCTCTGAAAGGAAACCCATCTCTTTCCCTGAAACCCCGGCCCATAATGCTCTGTTCCTCATCTGATCAATAGTAATTATCAGTGTCCACTTTGTGTTTTTCTTCTGGAACCATTTCAGTTCTAATTTGGAAAATTAGCTAGAGAATGTACTCAGTGTGTTTTGCTTTCCTTTTTATTTATTTTTTAAGGTAGAAAAATGTATGTGAATTTGGACTCACTAAGAGACATCGCAGTTATTGTTATAATTTATATATCTTTTCTTAACAAATTAAGTGACAATTTATTATTTTACTGTATTCCAGACTTTATTACAAGATTACTTTGTAAAATGGAGTTAATGACACTTTTAGACCATTGGTTGAAGGTTTCATTTAAATGCATAAATGCATATGTGAATCAAATTTCAGTCATTGATTCACCCATGCATCATATTGTGTACAATAGAACCAATCAGACAGGAGTTCTAAAACACCATAAAGAACAATGTTAACTGTAAAACAGAACTAGTGAATTCTCTTACAAGGATTTGAAGTAATGATTTTACATCTTTACAACTTGCTAACAGCTAGTACTGGCACTTATACCTAAGTTGAATAAGGATAATGATTGCCTACAAGAACAGCAGAATGTAAGAATATAGATATTATTTTTCAAACAAACTCTAAACTACTGCTTTAGACAGAAAACTCACAGAATAGTTTAATATCACCAGAGCAATGTAAATTTAAAAAAAATCAATCCATTACATGTCTTTTTATCTACACTGCAAAACAAGAGGACACTAAATATATGCATTACCTTTTTTTTAGATACTAGGCAGTGTCTATTATTCCTTATATGGATTGCTTTAGATCTTAAACAATTTTGAGATGCTTTGAGCAATGAATTTTCTTAAAAAGAGAGTAAAATAGACCTAGTTTCATTTCCAGCTAAGTGTATTTACAGAATGCTGGTGCTGTGGTGAGTAGCAAATTGAGGTTGATGGTTAATCAGGGAACATTCATTGATTTCCTTCTTTGCACAAGGCAACATGCTAGTGGTTTTAGACACGTAAAGGTAAATCAGATAATTTCAGGTTCCAAGTTGCATATGTGGGAATAGAGGGACAAAATGAATGCACAATTCTTTCATATATTTATGCTTTGTTAATCAATCAACTGCCTTAAAATAAAATTAAGAAGCCGAGTATTGGTAAAATTGTTTTCTGTGATGGTGAAAAGAGGTTTGAATTATTTTCTCAAAGTAAACTTTAATCATATTTCAAATAATAAAACCTCAGAATAACTCTTTATTGATTTTAAAATTTATTAAATAGTTTCCAAATGGATACTAAAGAAATTGTTTACCACAACCCCAGACTGCTTCCTTTCCACCCTTATCCTTGGCGACTTCTTTCCCTACAACACCTTAGTATTACATGTCTCTATTCCCTGGACGTATCGCATGCTCTCCTGCCCTGGCGCTTTAAAACAAAAATAAACCAATGCTTGTAGGCTAGTGGAATGAATGTCATGATGGACAATGTAGAGTGGTAAGAAATAGAATAGAAGAAGTCATCCCTGGCTGGGAGGTGGAGATCCCATGGGTGAATAGGTATTAGAAAGGTACTGAGGCAAAATAAAACAACAGTACCAAAAAATACCCTTGCCATTGTGTCCTCAGTCTCAAGTCATGTTGAGCCTGCGGGGAATAGGAGACTCCTTCCTAGGGCTTCAGAGGCTGCACACCCTGATGGGAGCAGACAGCCTCACCTTTCTTCTGAAGAGTGACAAGTATGTACAAACCGCGCAATCCACTATGCCATGGGCAGACTGAGTGAACGCCAGGCATAAGAACGAATACAAGCAAGCCCACATGGAAGCAGCACACCAACATGTGTGATCATGAAGGGCCAAAGGGACCAGGCTTTAAACACCAAAGGCGGGGAGAAAAGTCA
>NW_022103968.1:47781957-47805547 GCF_000313985.2 Echinops telfairi | reverse complement strand
AGGACTTTGTGGACTGGTGTTGGGTTAATGGGTTAATGTTGGACTTGTGGGCTTGGGCAGCATTGGGTTGGGATGTTTTCATGATGTACATTTTCTTTGCATAAAACTCTCTCTTTTACGTGAGTTGCTGTGGATTTGTTTCTCCAAAGTACCTAGACTAATACATTCTCCAAAGTACCTAGACTAATACATAAAAACCCTCTGGGTTTTTGAGACTGTAATATAATCTACATTTCTAAACTCACTAAATTACATCATTTCTAAATTTCTAAATCACCTATATTAATTTATTTCAGATTTATATATAAATTTGTAAATACATATGTTTAATAGGATGACTTGTCTTAAAAATCTTTTAGTTGAAAATATTATCACCATTTTCTGATTAATTTATAGGAATTCACAACACCCTGAAAGAATAGCTACTGTTATTTCATCTATAAAGGCTTTTTAAAAATAATGTCAATAAATGTTGCTTTAGAATATTTAACCCACCTACAATAATAATAACAATAAAAGAACATGCTGTGAAATTGAAGCCAAGTAGAGCAGTCCCTAGGAATGGATTACTGGACCATGAATTTAAGATGAGAGAAATAAATGTCAGGTCATTGATGGAATTGAATATTCTCCTGACTGAAGTTTTCAAAAATAAAATTATTGTGTAATATCTAGTTTAAAAAGAGGTGCTAGCTACTATGCAGTCAACAGAATCATCACTGTTTCTTAATCCATCTGCTTTCAATTCCTACATAGAATAAGGAAATTTAAGGAAGTACCTCCTTTTGTTGAAATCCTATGAATTGTTATAATATCAACTCTTTGGAGACTATTAAGATGATAACAATTGTTATTTGACGTCAAAATTGCTTTCCAATGCTTTGCCTCATTTACGTCTAGAACTTCGAAGAGACACATGTGAGTGCTGGAAGGTATTTATGATCTGCAAACTCATTGACAACTCCCCTCTTTCCTCAGCTAAGCATTTCATAAAGCACAGCAGCTTTGGAGTATTTCAGACCATTGGTTGGCCTCCATGGGGAGTGAAATGGAATACTGAAGAGAAGAAACAAGCAAAAATAACGTTAGCTGGGAATCTGAGAAGCACAGCGGTTGGAGGAGTCTCTGCATCACTGGTGGTGCCAGAGGGCAAGTAATATTCAGAAGGAGTAAACTCGTTTGCTTCTTGGCCAGTACAGGTGATTAAGGTGCTCAGCTGTTAATGGAAAGGTGGGAAGGACAAATCATCCCAGAGGCACCTCAAAAGAAAATCCTGGTGCTCCATCTCTGAAAATCAGCCGTTGAAAACCCTGTGGAATACAGATACACTCTGAACTATGGGGGGCTGTCAGGACTGGGCTTTGACTCCGTGACAACTGGCAGTGATTTTAAACCGGGTCACACTTGGTAAGCCATTAAGTGCATGACAAACTCCGCACACCGCTTTCTTCGCAGTGCCTGCTATTTCCATGTTTCTTCAGATATTTTGAAGGCCCTTCTGCTATTGCACGAGCTCCTCTGCGTTTTTACTGCTATGCTGAGCCAACAGCTCATACATTCTGTGTTTGTTATCTTGGTACTTCTTGTAATGAATGAGATTTTCTCTCTTTTCTTTAAAAGGAAGGAAATAAATAAGTGGTTTCTTGTTCGGCTGACAAATGGCTATGCTGAAGATGATTTCCCCCCACAGGAGTGAGGGGATGACTAAAAGGCAACTATGCTGTATGTCCGTGGAGAACCATGGCCTGGTTATTCCATAATTAGCTCAGAGGTGCTGGGAAGAAAAGGGGTAGTACTTGTTTCTTTTTCTCTCAAGATACACTTTTAAAGGAGAATTATTTTATTTTAGTTAGTCACTCTAGAAAAAATCTGAAAATGTAGATGTCTGTGTTGGAAAATGAAATGGATCTCTGTGCCCAGAACAGATACACACACACACACACACATACACACACGCACGCACGCACGCACGCACACACGCACACACATGCACACACACACACAGCACAAAACTGGTATTGGCCATCTTTATCGTAGATTAATTTTCCTATCTATTGGGGCAAGTAAGAAATTGCTACTTATTTGGGGGATTAGTGTTAGTATACCTAAAACAAAAAAAACAACACATTTAATAAGTTAAATAAGTTGGGTTATATTTCATGAGAAGCTATGTTAAGGCTGAGAGCTTTTAAGAAAGCAAGGAGGTGATGCTTATATGTGTATGTAAAGACATACATTTATATTGAGGCAGTGGCTCGCACAGTTGCAGAAGTGCATGGATTTAGTCCAGTAAATCCCCAGGGCTTAAAGATTAAGCTATAGGCTTTTCCTGGCTTGTGGAAGTACTGGGGCTCACAGACTGGGAAGAACGAAGATGAACCTGGAAGCTGGAAGGCCAAAAGCTGGTGGAGACTGCTGAGTCCAAGGTTTTAGGGTCTGGCTCTTGACTTCCAAGTGGAATGAAGCCAAGGTCAGCAGGCTCTATGGTGGCTCCCAGCATTGGTGCCATAACGTGGGCTGCGGGTTCAAGTGTAAGAAACTGGAGAAGGATAACAGAGATGGAGGACCCAGGCCAGAAAGGAAAGACAAGCCTTCCACACAGAGAGTTTGCCTACATAGCAGCAAGGCACACCTTGAAGAGGGAGGCATTAGTTGCCAAAATAATGGGAATCCTGGCCCAGACAAGTTGATAAAACTTAAGTATCACAAAACAAACAAACAAAAAAAACCTTAATTATCACAAAAAGGAATAATAGATGGTATTAATATTTTTTAGTGTAATCAATGTATACAACAATTTTGGGGAGGTGATATTGTATATAACATATTTCTTAACTCAAGGGAAAATATAGTTTTAAAATTTTTATTTCAATTTTATTTAGAGAACCCTTTTGTCCATCTAATATTATGAAGTGGAGGTAAGGGAACAATATAAAGTATAGGCCTTTCAGTGGGAAAAATGAATTGGCATTTTACCTTCACTGTTTCCAAGCTATGTGGTAATTCTGATTCTGGGTTACTCATCTGTAAGATTTGCAAATAGAAAGATTATTTTGAGTATGTATATAAAACTCCAAGCAGGGAAAAGACCCTGAGTAAATGCTAATTATTTTTATTTAAGATACTAAGGACAAAAGTGTTTAGAAGAGAAACAATTATTTAGATATACATTTTGCAGAGAATATGAAATTTTCAGAAGGAATAAATACTTAAAAAGTGAAGGTTATTTTTAATTAACATGTATAAATGGAATCTTTGTTTTGGATAAATTTTGATTGAAATCTTAAAATAAATAGAACAGCAACCTTTGGGAAATATTCCTGAAACAATATAAGTGTTCTTTGTTTGTCAGAACACAAATATGTCTCAGAAAGCAATCACTGTTTTAAAAAAATATATTAAGAAAGAATTTTAGATTTCACAAGTACTTGAATTTCATGTTGTGTATTTTTAAGTCAGAGGCAAATACTTCCTGAGATTACTAGCTCCAGTCAATGTATAAGTAAATTAGCTAAGTAATTTATCCACAAGAATAGAAAGCTAAACTCAAATGTAGGGAGCTTAATTGTTCTTAAGTCATCCCTAGCTTCAGACTGTTCAAGTACTTGTTAATACAGGTATCTGCATGGGTAACTGTTCGCTACCTCAATTAAGGCTCATCGATATTTCAAGTGTTTTCTTCAGCTGCATAAACTAATACAATCCCCTATCTTGTAAAGTTTTATTCCCAAACCACAATGGATTTGCATCTTGCTTTTTGTTTTTAATTGGAGTGAGTGCTCTGAATCTCCTAGCAGATAATGTACATAGAAAAAACAATTCTTTTCCTAATGAAAAAAAAATTGTTTTGGATGGTGTTTCATGTTAACAAAAATTAGATTATCTTTCTGCACAGTATAACTCATTATCTTCAGTAAAACACAGATGTAAAATTGTTCAATCAATCCGAATTTAAAATGCTTTCTTGTTATTTGTGAGCATTAAAACAAAAGTTCCAGGAAAACAATTAACTATCTGCTAAAATCAATACCTTTTTATGTCAAAGATATCTGTACATTTTACACCTAATCATTGTTAAAAAGTTACATACATAATTACATAAAGACAATTTAATAAGCAATGCATAAATGCATTGTTGAGATTTTAATTTTAAATAGAAGTTATTAAACTTTAAAAAATGACAATTATGTTTATTTTCATTGATTTCAATGAACAAATTATCATTCTATAGCAAATGCAGGAGTACATAAGAGGGTTTCAAAGTGTTTGTGAAAAATCTTTTTATTCAAAAAGCTAATGGAATTTTCCCACCATTTTTGAATTCAAGTAGGAAAGAGAAAGTGTGTTAGTCTGGACTGACTAAAAAAAACACAAATCCAGAAACATTCACATATGTATAAGAGAGAGTTTTATATCCAAGAGTAATTGTATATTAAGAAAAATCCAGGTCCATTCTAGGTCAAGTCCATAAATTCGATATGTCTGATACTAGCCCATAAATTCTTCTACAGACTCATGCGGCATATGCAATGATGCTGAAAGCTGGAAGATCACAGGTCAATGGGTGGAAAGTCGTGTGGAAGCTTCACAGCGCTGGCACAGCTCTCCATGTGGCTCCTCCAGCTCCAGGGCTCTGCTGTCATCAGCATCATTTCACGTGGCTTGTCCACAGAATGTGATGCAGAGAGTGAGTGGGTGTTCCACCCCCAGGGAGGAAGACAGGAGTTCCCAATATCCTCAGCAGAAGGCCATGCCCACACAGAGGTATCATTGCCTGTGATCTGATTGACAGCTGCACTCCACTCCTTCGTCATGTGAACAGGAGATTATGTAACTGTTGCCCATGAAGAAAATGTAAGTTAAACTACTTTTCTTTAAGTACGCACTCTATTTCATTATAGCAAAATAACATTGAGAATGCTGAAAATTTCAAAGATGTGGTTGGTTAGTCCTGGTTGTAAGGTTGATTTCTGAGTTCACTGATGGAGACTTAGAAAGCTATAATACAAATTATTTAAGATTCCCATAGATTAACTTTCTCCCTTGCGCTGAGACACCCATCAAATGCTATCGTGCAGCATGTGAAACTAACTGGTAACGTAGAACAAACTTAGAGTTAATTTCAGTGATATTTTCAGATTAAAAAAAAATAAACAAAACTTCAACATTGTAATTATGCTCAATGAGATTGTCCTCTTTAAAGAGGCAAGAACAAATTTTAATCCAGCATAGTATTTGCAGGAGCTCTAATTTATCTCAGATCATGGGATTTTTAGTTAAGGTAGTATCATCTACATTTGTTTCCTTCCTTTTGTTTCCCTCCCCCACCCCCACAATTTTATTGGCATGTAATTCACATATCATGCAATTCAATAGTTCAATCACATCAAGAGGATTTGTATAATCATCACCACAATCAGTTTTTTAAATCACTTTATTGGGGGATCTTACAGTTCTCATAACATTCCATACATCAATTGTATGAAGCATATTTGTACATATGTTGCCATCATCATTTTCTAAACATTTACTTTCTATTTGAGGCCTGGTGACTGTAACTCTTTTTTAAAAAAATAATTTAATTTGGGGCTTGTATAACTCTTACCAAATTCATACGTCCATTTATTGTGTCAAGCACATTTTTACATTTGTTGCCCTCATCATTCTCAAAACATTTGCTTTCTACTTGAGCCCTTGGTACCAGCTCCTCAGTTTTCCTTCCCTCCCCTCTGCCTCCTGCATGAACCCTTGATAATTTATAAATTATTATTATTTTGTCATGTCTTACACTGTCCGACAACTTTTCTGTTGTCCACCCCCCAGGGAGGAGGTTATATGTAGATCCTTGTATTCAGTTTCCACTTTCTACCCCACCTTCCCTCCACCCTCCCGGTATCGCCACTCTCACCACTGGTCCTGAGGGGTTCATCTGTCCTGGATTCCCTGTGTTTCCAGTTCCTATCTGGACCAATGTACATCCTCTGGTCTACTTGGATTTGTAAGGTAGAATTGGAATCGTGATAGTGGGTGGGGAGGCAGTATTTAAGAAAGGAGAGGGATATGTCTGATCAGAGCACATGGGAGCAAATGACGTGGGAGGAAGAGAGAGTGGAGCACATCCTGGCTTACCAATCCTTGAAGACAATATCCCTGCTCACAGCATCCAATGCACAGAGAGGACCATATGGCCGGCCCCACTACAAGACATGGCATCCCTCACTGACCCATAGACCTTCAGGGAACAACACTGGAGACACAGTGTGGGAATCTGAACCCACCACACCGAGGCAAAACACAAAGGGCGTGCAACAGAACAACAAGGGGAGCAGAGCAAGGGAGTCCTGAGAGTACCAAAAACAGACTTTGGGGCCATGGGGCACCTCATCAGACTTGACCAGAAAACAAACAGACCTTGAACTATTTACAAACTTTCCTCTTTTTTTGAATTGTTTTTTGTTTTCTTTTTGTTGCTTTGTTTTGCTCTTGTTTTTGTGCATATTATTATTACCTCTGCATGTCTATCTAGATAAGATAGGTTGGATAAACAATCTGGAGGAAAAGACAATGGGACTGGAGTTTCTGGGGAAACATGGGAGAGGGGATATTGGGGGAAAGGAAGTGGTGTTAACAAACCCGGGGACAAGGGAACAACAACTGATCCAAAATCAGTGATGAGGAGGGTGTAGGAGGCCTGGTAGGGCTTGATCAAGGGCATTGCAACCGAGAGGAATTACTGAAACCCAAATGAAGGCTGAGTATGATAGTGGGACAAGAGGAACATAAAAGGAAGTAGAGGAAAGAGCTAGGAGGAACAGGGCATTTATAGAGGTCTAAATACAGGCGTGTCCATATGTAAATATATTAATTTATGATGATGGGAGAATAGATATATGTACATATATTTACAGGTTTAGTATTAAGGTAGCAGATGGACATTGGGCCTCCACTCAAGTATTCCCTCAATTCAATAACACTTTGTTCTATTAAACTGGCATTCCATGATGCTCACCTTCCCAACATGATCGCTGAAGACAAAGCAGGTGCATAAGCAAATATGGTAAAGAAAGCTGATGTGCCTGGCTATCAAAAGATATGGCATCTGGGGTCTTAAAAGCTTGAAGATAAACAAGCAGCCATCTAGTTCAGAAGCAACAAAGCCCACATGGAAGAAGCACACCAGCCTATATGATCACGAGGTGTTGATGGGATCATGTATCAGGCATCAAAGAACAAAAAATCATGTCAATGTGAATGAGGGGGAGCGCAGAGTGCAGACCCAAAGCTCATCTGTAGGCAACTAGACATCCCCTTACAGAAGGATCATGGGGAGGAGACACAATCTGTTTTATAATATTTTCTTCAATATTAATATTCATCATTATTAGCTCCCCGTTTCCCCACAACTTTCTCCACCATCAATTCAGTCACAGTCTCAATAGATTTACCTATCCTTGATGTCATATACAAAAACAAACAAATAAACAAAAACTATAAAGAATAACACAATAAAACAGATGAAAACCTCAATCCAAAAGAAAGCGGGAAAATTAACGATGGGGTGGTAAATTTTAACCTAACTGTATCTACAGTTCACTTTCCAGTGCATTTTACATGTTACCAAAGTAATTCACACACCTAGTCCACGGTCAGAGGAGATTCCCCAGGTATATTTTAAAAGAAAAACATTCAAGATGTTAAACTGAGGGAGGAAAGCCCGTTTAAAAAATTACCCGTGCACTCTTCAGCTGTACTTTAAATATTTTTTGACAGCGCCATAACTCAAATCTAGTCACTCTTTCTTGGCCTTCTTTATTCAATATCCAATTTTCCCATGTAGATAAGGTGACTAGAAATACATTGGTCTGGGTCAGGCTTTTCAACACTTTAATGAGGCCTTCATGCAGCAGATTTACTCAATGTGTCCTTGATCTCTTTGTAGCTCCCCTTAGCTTTGTTTGTGGATCCAAGCAAGATGAAACACGTGACAACTTCAACCTTTTCCCTATTTCTTAGCAGTCCAGTTGTGAAGAGTTTGGTGTTCCTTGCATTGATTCGGAATTCATACTGAAGGTTACGATCCTGGCTTGTCATCAACAAGTGCTTCAAGTCTTCCTCACTTTCAGCAAGCCAGGCTGTGCCACCTCTGTATATTGCAAGTTGTTAATAAGCCTTCCTCCAAACTTGATACCGCATTCTTATTCATAGAATCCATCTTACCTCTTTTTTTTTTTTTGGCTAAGCATACAGATAGAATACATAGAGTGAGAGGATGCAACCCGACACACACCTTCCTAATTTCACACCATACAGCCTTCTCTTGTGCTAGTCGACTGCCTCTTGATCTATGTACAAGCTCTCCATGAGCATAATTAAGAATTCTGGAATTCCATTCTAGCCACAGTTTGTTACGGTCCACACAGCCTTAGCCTTCGCATAGTGCATAACAGGAGTCAGCAAACTGGGGCTCCAGAGCCATAGGGGGTTTTCATGGTACATATACTTGGCTCTGAAGTAAAATTTAAAAATTTTAAAGGATATTATTGAAATAACGGTGATTTCAGTTGTTTGTAAAAACATATTTATGGATCATGAGTAATTAAAAATTTTTGAGGAACAGGATTGGCTCTTCCATCTCAAAAGTTTCCCAAGCCCTGGTCTATAAAATATAAGTAGCCATTTTTTCTGGTGCTCTGTGCTTTCGGCCAAGATCCATCTGACATCAGCCATGACATCCCTTGTTCCGAAGCCTCTTCTCAATCAGACTGCATTGGTGGAAGTTACGTGTCAATGTACCACAGCAACCATTGTTGGATGATCTTCATCAAAATGTGACTAGCCTATGATATTAAGGATGCTGTTTTATAATCAGTGTTTTTGTTGGGTCACCTTTCTTTAGAAGAAGTACAAAAGCAGATTTCTTAGCCAGGTAGCCAGATAACTGTCTTCTGAATTTCTTGCCACTCTTGTGCTTCATCAGCTTGTTGAAACATTTCAGCTTGTATCATATCAAATCCTGGAGCATTGTTTTTGGCTACTGCTTTCAGTACAGCTTAGACTTCTTCCTTCAGACTCATTCTTGCTTCCAAGAATGTAATCAATGTTCTTGATTACATTAACAAGCATTGTTTAATCATCACCACAATCAATTTTAAAGCATTTCCCTCTTTGTTGTAGTCTGTGTTATTAGCTCCTTATTTTCCCCAACCCCCTTGTTATGCCCCCAAGAAAGCATTAATCTACTTACTGTCTCTATTTATTTACTTATATTAGATTTCATATACTTAAAAACATTAAAAATAAACAACAATGAAAAACTAACAACCATAATAAAGTAAATCAAAGAAAAATCTCAACCAAGAGGAAAGCAGAAAATATTAAAACCTGGAACAAAATTTAAATGGGTCAAAGCATTCACTCATCTATGCTTAAATGTATTATTTTTCTCATAATTTTCCTACACAACATTTCTTGTAACAGTGTATCCATATATATGCATGCACATACACAGAGTTTATCATACTTATTTATACTCCAGGACTAAATAAATAGCCAGTAATATAGTCTTCCTTATGATACCTAACAATTATAATTTATCATGATAGTCATGAAAAACAATGCACACAATTCTTTGTTTTCTTCAATAGGCGATCGTGATGATAACTTAATTTTTAAAATCACTATTTTCATTAATACATAGCAATATATTTATCCAAGTCATAGTAATTGTTTTAGGCTGTTTTTATGAAGAAGCAAAACTAGTGATATATAAATGTATATAATTTTATTTAAAATATTATGTATCTATATATACAATTTTACATCCAGAATGTTGCTCAGACAGAAATAGAAGTGGTTAATGTACCAATCTTCATCCCCTTCCTCATTCTGTAACCCTGCCTGCAAGGGTAAGGTGACAGTTTCCTGTGCCTCTCAATGTCCTACTCAAACTACTGCCTCTCTGTCAACCTTGGGACACTATGAACTCGTACTAATGGCCTCTCTCATCTGGATGATATTTCTTTGCTTTGTCTTTGTCCCATTTAAGATGAATAAATGTTCTCCATTAATTATATGTGGGATGTGGGTCTCTTTCATCCCCTTCAACAAACTCATGGTGACCCTATGTACAAGTGAACAAAGCATCGCTCTGGCTTCCTCCGTCTTCATAATCGGTCCTGTGTTTGAGCCCCTTGCTATAACCACTGGGTCAGTTCATCTTGCTCGGGGCCTTCCTCTTTTTCCCACTGACTTTGTGCGTTAGCAAGCATCATGCCCTTCTCTGGAGGGGCCTTTTAAAGCCAGGCTTTCGAAATGTCCTTGTTATACTTTGATACTATGGACTTTGGTTTTAATTCCCAGAGATTTAAAGGTGATATTATGTGCACTTAGCTTTTAGATAACTTGGAACTGAACTAGTTAGCTTCCTCAACTTAATTAAATAATGATATTATGAGCTGAATTTGTGTAGAGAATTTTATTGATCAGGCATTAAGTTGGTAAATGTTATCTTGTGCCTGTTGTGAATGCTGATATTTATAATAAAATTTGGTTGGAACTCATTTTATTAAATTGCAGCACATAGTTCATTGAATACATATAAAGTAGCCTACTATGAAACATCTTTCAGAAAATACATATTATAATTATAAATAAATGATACAAAGCATCATATATAGTTTTCATTATATATGAAATTTTCCACAGACTGCTAAAGATTAAAAAAGTGATTAATTTAAGCAAAACATCTATAATAAGTGATGTTTAATAAGTTATCTTGATATTTATATGTCCATTGTGTTATAGTGTTTCTTCTGGTTATAAGAAAAAGGTACCTCAATTGTAAAAACAAATAAATTCACCCTAAAGTAAGGGTACAGAACATCTAGCCCCTCAGGTGTCTAAGTGCAGCCAGCACCTTATGTGTGAGTAAATTAAATGTTTGGCTAGCTGTTTGACCAAATATAGTAGGCTAATTTTTAAGTTGATAATTTTGTATGATTAAAAAGGAATGGTATTATAAATATCCAAATGACCCTGGGCAGAAAAATGTTCCCATGCTTGCCTAATGAACAACATGAAGGTTCCACAACTAAATCTTTTCCTGTCCACACCATATCTGCGGACTTTTACAATTTTTATGAAGATAACAAATCCATCATGTATGAGCAAATTTCAAAAAGTTTGTGAGACAAGACTATTATTTTTTAAATTTCATTTTTACACAAATTGTTGAAGCCCCCTGGTACTACTATATCATCCATCACACCTAAAAAATAAAACAATACCTTGAGTTACTCTAAGTGAGAACTGATGGGAGGCACCTGACAACAGTAACGTAACCTAGGAAGGACATTTAAGTCATGCATTTAACTAAATGCACGGCAGCAATTAGATCATTTACTAACGTTGAGAAATTCCAATTTCACCTCCTGGTAACTTGAGGAAGAGATAAATATTGTTGCTGAGTCAGAATCCTTTTGATAGCAACGAGATTTTGGATTTTAAGTAATGTGGTCTGAATTTTTATCCCCAAATTATACTAATATGGAATTGATAAAATTATTTTTATTTTACTTTGGATGCTTGACTATGTAAGAGCAAATATGAGTGAAGCATATTAGAATATTTGTAATATAAACAAGTTTATGAAAATAAGACTGCTGAAAATCAAAAGATACACATAAGAAGAAAAAGTAGCACAGAATGTCAACTAGATTTTGAGATTTGTATGAAAAACCATCAAGCAGTGGATATGGATGCATCCATTTATGCTAATACTGACATTTATGCTTATACGGATTGATTGCAAGATAAAAATATCTGAGCTTTTAAAGTCCACAAAGGAAAATGCTGCTAGTCTTCAGGAGATGAACTTCATGAAGCTGTATCTAAATGTGCTAAACTTACGGAGTTTAGAGAACAGGAAGCACAGTTCACTATATTTGGCGGCTTTGGGAAGAATTATCCAAGCTTTTGTGAACGTGTCAGCCAAGCGATAAAAGTGTGACACTTATCAAATGAAAAAATAGGTTATTGTCCCAAAATCTATATAATACTTCAATGAAGTACTCTTTCCTAAAATACGATAGCCCTAAAATGTCTTTATGATGATAGTAGTGAGTGAAAGTTCTTCAGGATTAAATTAAATCTCTAAACTCCATTTTTCATATACTAATAAAACCAATCACCATTTAAAATGATAGAGCCACCTGTATTTTCATTCCACTCTACTCTGTCATATCATCATCGGTAAGTGCTGTTGAGTTGACTATCACTCACAGTGACTTTGTATACAAGAGAGAAAAACACTGCCCTGTAAGGGACCAACCTCACAATCATTGTTCTGCTTGAGCCCATTGTTGCTGCCACAGTGTCATCCCATTCCATCCCTTCCTTTTTTTTTCTTTTGCTGATCCTCTATTTTATCAATAATGAAGTCTTTCTCTAGGGTCTGGCCCTTTTAGATAACTAGCCCCAAGTACAAAAACATTCTGGCTGTACTTCCTCCCAAACAGATTTGTTTGTTCTTCTGGCAATGATTGGTACTCTCAGTACCCTTTGCTAGAATCACAATTCAAGTACATTATTATTTCATTTGGTCTTCTTTATATCCCTTTGGTCCAGCTTTCATAGACCTATGAGGTGATTGAAAGTACTCTGACTTAAGTCAGATGTGTATTAGTTTTCAAAGTACCATCTTTGCTCTATAATATTTTTAATAGGCCTGTCACAATGTTAATAAAAGGTGAATGAATCATAACTCCAAAGAAACTCCGAACTCAATGCCAAGTCTGTCACAATGTGCATAAAAGGTTAATTACTCGTAACTCCAAACAAACTTTGAACTCAATGCCATTGAATAAATTCTGATTCACAGCAACCCTATAGAACAAGGTAGAACTGCCCTGAGGGTTTATGAGATTGTAACTCTAGAGCCCAACTTCGACAACCGTGCTTGTTTGAGAAAAATAAAAAAATAAAATAAAAATCAGAGCTCTTTGTAGCAGGATAAATCTGAAATGGGGTTTTTATTGTTTCCCTCTCAAAATTAATCCCTGGCCACTCTCTTTTGAGTGTGAGCAGTGGGGTGCATTTGGAGGGAAACGGCAGATGGCCTTCTCTGGACTGCGGACCCATGCCTCTTAGTGTGCTTTTATGCATCTAAAATGCATTACTCATTAAAAAAACACACAAAACAACCAACTCTGGATTTGAATACGTGATTTTGAAACATGTCCCCAGGCACCTGTGGAGTGGGAATAATCCTGAGCCAACAGTATGGCAGAAAGCCCCATGGTTAACCAGAGCAGGGAAGTGCTCTAATGACCGGTGATTTTAAACAAGATGTTGTAGGGTAAATGGAATTGGGCTTCTAGTCTCACACCTCCTGGCCAGCCCGGAGAGAGGTAGTTTTGCTTTACGGAAATGTGCCTGTATATGTCCTTAGTGGTTTATTGACAATAGCTGCGTGTTATTAAAGAGTTGGGGTACCAGTGCATGTGACCCACAACCTCCTGGCCATGAATTCTACACTCGTATCATGTAACCAAGTAATTAAACCCCAGAATCAGTCCTGTGAATTTTTAAAATCTGCAATTGTGTACTGATCCCAATCATCATACTTTTCAGCCTATGCAGTCTACCTGGAACAGCAATGAATTGATCTGCTGCCAATCAGGGAGATTTCTATCATCGATCATTAGCCCTTTGGCTGCTGAATTAATTGGATTCCATCTTGTCTTCATATGGATGCCTCCCCTCATCCTGCTTATTATAGTCTTTGTCCCATCATTGTCCTCCTGTTTAAAGCTTAAAAAAGGAATTTCCTGTAGTGTCATGGATTAGCTATCAGTTCTGCTAACCACAAGGTTGGTAGTTCAAACCCACCAGTTAACCAATGGATAACAATGAAGCAATTCTAATCTATCTTATGTGGTCTATATGAGTCAGAATTAACTCAATGGCAGTGGGGATTTTTTGTTTGTTTCTTTTTTATAGAATATGTTCAAATTTGAGATCTTTTTCCCCTAGTCAATTATGTGAAAATAGTTATCATTCAAGTTCATATATATATATATATATATATATATTGATAAATTGGGATAAAGTGAAATATTTCAACCTTTAAAATGATGATATCAATAAATGAAAATTATGGTTTTGCACATTTCAAGTGACTTGATATGCAGAAACATAGTTTAATTGAATGTGTTAGACAAAATGAAAACTCCAAATGCAGAAGTAGGGTATTCTAACCTTTCCTTTCCTCCACATTATAACTCTTTCAGGAGATAACCAAGAACAATGGTGAAAAAGAAAAGAAAAATCATTTTGAAATTTTCTATTGCTTCATCCAAGGTCGCTGGTGGAAGAACAGAGCTCAGAATAAAAAACTAGATCATTTCTCTTTTCTTTTACTGTTGTTTTGGGTTTGGTCGGAGTCCTGGAGTAATAACGAATGAAAGTAACCTTCCAACACTGAAAACCACCGGGATGTTTGTAATTTGCACATAGCAGTATTCTTTACAAAATAAAATAGTAAAAGCACCTTATGGACAATATGGATGAAATCAATACTCGCCGTCAATGGAAAACATCTTAAAATCAAAGCTCTCACGTGAAAGGTGCCGGATTCTATCAATGACTTCAAAATTGCTTTCAGCACAGTGTTGCCTAGATATTACCGTCAATTTTCTAAAGAGGACGGGAGAGGCCTCATTGTCTGGCATCTCATTCTTCAATTTTTCTAAATTCAAGCTCGATTTCTTTCCCACTTCTCTGAACTTTAATTCTAGTTCCTTGTCTCCTCCTTCTTCCCCACTCCTTCCTTCCGGCAGAATGAAAGCTCTGAGAAAACACTGGAATTGTGTATTAGTACACTGGCCACCATTCCCAGACGATTTCACAGGAGAGTGACTTGTTCTCAGGCCTGATTTTCTGCCTTGTGATAACACTGACAAGGAATCCTACTGGAACTGTGGGGTGAGCGTTGGGCTGCTAATATAAAGGTTAGCAGTTCAAATCTCTTTGTTACCCCCAAGGAGACAGACAAGGCTGAGTGAAAAACTCTATGTCAGGTTGCTGTGAATCTGAGTCTTCTCTATAGCAGGTGGGTCTTGGGTTTTGGTTATAAGAGTTTTTCCACACAAATCCACAAAACTGCCTAGTTAATTTGAATAATTGTTCAAATTGGTGGAAGAAATAATACATCTATTTGTACTCAAGCAGGTTTCACACACGCAAGCTCATTATAATGTTTTAATTACAACTTCATCCATCCCATGATCTTCTTCATAAATACCTACTCCCTTTCCCCAAATTCCTGCCCAGAACGTCTATCAAGAGTAGCTAGCTAAATCATAAAATGATCATCTGGTATTTACTATTTTCTCCATTGCTTTACCTGCTGTTATGTGCCCCTGACTCCCATACAACAGAATGGAACTGTCCCATAGCATTTCTAAGGCTATCGTCTTTACTGAAGCACACTGTCACATCACTGGAGGTTTGAACCACTGGCCTTTTGGCTGGTGGCTGAGTGCTTAACCATTGGGCTACCAAAATAACGTTCAGAATTGCTATATAGGATTGGCATGGTTAGGTGAGCAGGTCACCATGAGTTTTATACCCAAATCCCCTGCGTGCATTCTAACTACTGACCTTTCAGCTAGCACCAGCTGGTTTACCCATTACTCACTAGGGCTTCTGATCTATCTGTTCCTCATCTCAAAGCAACCTCATTCACTAGGGAAGGGTCCTTATAACTGACACGTCAGGAGTGGTGATTATATAAACGCTTGGTCTTTGCCGAAAACTTTCATCTTTTCACTTGGCTTGGGTCCTCACAATTATTGTCAGAATAATCTATAAATGTAATACGGTTTTATAATGTTAATTCTGCCAATCAAATGTGTAAATTTTTTTCAGATGTGTAAATTTTTCCTCTTTATATTAAGGACTACAAAAATTTGGCATAAAGCTGAAAACATTTTTTAAATACTCATACATCACGGGTTACATCCATAGTTGGAAAGACTTTTTATAGATATAAAATTATAATATATAATTATATATACATAAACATACATTTCAAAATGTACTAGTTATTCCATTTTAGATCATTAAGTTGTCTCATTCATATTTATCAGATCTTATCTCAACCATCTTAGACAACATTAGCATATCATTTATTTTTATATTTTGTCACAATTTTCTGGGTAGCATACTTTCATGATTGTCTCCTTTCTCTTTTGTTTCCCCCCATTTCTTCGGTGTCAAAATACCAAAATACTTTTTGTTACCCTCAATTTACCCATTAAAATACACTATGGCAATCTTTTCTTTTATTTGAGAGTCTAGTTTTTATTGTTGTGTGTCACTGAGCATATTGCAACTTGCCACGTGGCAACTTGTGGACGTGCTCCTGAGGGTTTTCACGTGCGTCATCTGTATGGAAATAGATGGCCATGGAATGGCTGTGGGATTCGAACACCTACTGCTTGGCATCCTAGCATCTGCCCCATCAGGGCTCCATCTCTTTGAAGGAAGTAGGACTCAAATCAGAATAGACATGGACTCCATCTCCTGCTTGTTCTTTACTTATGTTGCCTGATTTTGTTCACTGTTTAATAAAGGAAGAGCAAATATTACTGTAACCCAACCTAGACAAAAATATAACAAATAATGAACTCATAAGTTAATTCCTTTAGAATGTCTTTGCATTTCTTCTTTATACAACTGTACTTTTAACAGAAACTTGATGTTAGAAATGGAAATTGTGCAATGTTAACGCTGTGAAAGCTTGGAAATTGGTGGAGACAAGGTTTCCACTTGTAAATAAAAATTCTGAATAAATTTCAACACAGCTATTTTTAAGAACACATCTAAGTTAAAACAATGCAAATACATATACACATGTAGACGTACATACAATGGGAATCCAGATCCAAATAAATCAGATTAAATTCTGATGCTATGCTGAACTATGGCTTTATCAGTATCCATATAAGATTTATTAGTTCTGAAATCTACTAAATGAGTGGAATCTTCACTCATCTGTCAGTTTGTTGTATTGCGGGGGCCTGCAGGTTGCAGTATTTCAAGGTCACACATGGTGGAGTGGTCCTGCAAAGCTTCTCGACTGAGACAGACAGGAATACTTCAAATTTGACATTGGACTGGGCAAGTGCATGGAAAGAGATATCACTTGGAGAATTAAGGTGCCTGGACTCCCCTCAGAGAGTGAGGAGAACCTCAGTGCTGCCAAACCAGCAGCCAAAGCACCACGTTCCCTCCACCCACCTGGGTATGTAACACAAACAAAGCCAAGATCAAAGGTGAAACAAACCACATTATTAAAAAATAAATGCAGACATTCCAAAAGGTACCTGAGACAACATACAGCTTCATATCAAACAAAGGGACAAGATGGTATGTGTAAATGACCCAAATTAAGAACCAGGAAATTTCTTAGGGAAAGAAGAGGTAATAAAACTACTTGATAATAATTTCAAAAGATGGGGAAAACAGAAACAAATGCAGGGGGTGAAAATAGACAATATGCTCAACACACTCAGTAAAACAATAAAGAGGAACATGATAGCATACATAGACAATTAAAAACCATACAAAAACTATAATTCAAAATATAAAAGGCTAACAATAAATCTTTGATACAGATAACACATTAGAAGGACAGAAGAACATGGTTGAATCAATAAAACAATGAATAGGTGAATTAGAAGACAAATTCCTTGATACCAATTAGAATAAAGAACACTCAAACTCTGGAAAATGATGAAGAAATTCTAGGAAGTATATGGGGTAGTACCAGGACAGAAAATTTAGGCATGATTGGAATTCCAGAATGAGATGACTCCGACTATCAAAAAAAAAAAAAAAGGAAGAAAGAAAAAAAGAATTGCCAGAGATCTGTTGGCAGAAACATTGCTAATATCACACACACACACACACACACACACACACAAAATTCACCCAAGAACCTACAAACTCCATTGGATAGATTTCAAAAGAAAATGACCATGACATTTCATGTCAAAATTTCCAAAACAAAAGACAAGAATCTTTTTTAAGGAAAAATAATGCTATCACAAAGGGGAACCAATAAAATGAAATCCTGGACATCTTGGCAGAAATCATGCAGGCAAGAAGGCAATATAAAACCTTTAAAGAAAAAAATGTAAACCAATAATTATATGTATGTGTATGTGTGTATATTCAGCAAACCTGCATCTCAAATATGATTGTAAAATTAGGGAATTTCCAAATATGAAGAAATTAAGAGAACTTTTAGAAAAGCGAACAAACCTGAAGGAAGTCTTTTGAGTAAAAAAGTGATAATATCAGATATTAACCTGACATTAAGACATATGACAGCACTTAGACACCAATCCTAAACAATAATTCTCAAAAGTTAAATACACTTGCAACATTGATATGGAGAACTGGAGGAATCAATCTATACACTAGCACAACTAAAAAGCAAAAACAGGGAACAAATGATATAATTACAGAACTTCCTAATAGAGAGGAAGTCAAGATGATATCCAAATAGAACAAGTTATTTTAAACTTAAAAAAATAGAAATAGATAACTGAGTAATCAAAAGGAAAATTGAATGGGCTCCTAGCCATAGCAATAAGAAAATCATAAGGCTCTCATAATTAGAAAAACAACAGTAACTCTTAAATTGAAAAAATACATTAAGAAAAGAAAATCTTATAACAAAATAAATCATAGCCACCTTAAAGTGCTTCAAATCAATGCATAAGGGAACTGCCAGAAGTTCAGGCCCAATTCATCAGGGGACATGCAACAAGGAATATCATTGCTGGTATTAGATGAATCTTGACTCCAAGCAGAGAACACCAGAAAGATGTTTACTTGTGTGTCATTGACTATGCAGAGGCATCCGACTTGATGTACCATAATAAGCCGTGGATCACCTTGAGGAAAATGTGAACTCCAGAACACTTCACTGTGCTCATTTGACACTTGTACATGGATCGAGGGGGCAGTTGTGCAAACAGAACGAGGGAATAATAAATTGTTTAAAATCAGGAATGGTGTGTGTCAGGATTGTATCCTGTCACCATAATTGTTCAATGTGCATGCTATGCAAATCATCAGTGAAGTTGGCTTATATGCAGAAGAATTTGGAATCAGGATTGAAGAAGGAGGGAAGAGACAAGATGAAAAAATAATATGTTCTCTTGAATGGAATCCTGAAACAGTCCCCCACTCAAGAGATGTACCTTCCAGTAGCGTAACGAAGCAGGTCTTGAAGGAACCTCAAGTTACAGCGACACAGTCCACGGGTTAGGTGTCCCAGAGGTAGTGTAGCTTGCAAAATGGAGGCACAGAACCAGCAAGGCGGCTGCACAGCACACTGGTCTGATGATCAAGGAGCAAGAAAGGGAGGCGGGGCTGGCTGAGCCATTTATCTCTCCACCCTTCAAATAATCTCACATGTGTTCATTGGCCATGTTGACACAACAAACCTACCTATCACATAGCCTTTTGTTGAATTCCAATAGCTGTTAAAATAGTTTCAGAGACAGAACAAAATCTGGAGAGAGTCATGGAATTTTATGACCAGTGGTGATGATAAAAGAAACACAATAGAGTATTATATATACCTTAGCCTACTTCATTCTAGTTGAATAAAGCATCATTTAGTAGATATTGTTTATATTTGTGGCCCCTAAGTATCTTCAGAATAAAAAGCCTATTTGCAAATAGAAACTAGATAACCAATATTAGTTCAAATTAAATTTTGAACTATTTGTTTTGATTATTTGTCAAAAAAACCCAAACAAACTCTCTGCCATCAAGTCAATACTGACTCATTGTGACCACCTGTGGGTTTCTGAGACTAACTGCTCAGGGGAGTAGAAATCCCAGTCTTTCTTCCTAGGAGCTATGGTGGTTTCAAACTGCTGACCATGCAGATCACAGACCAACTCATAACCACTACACTATGAAGGCTCCTTATTGATAATGGCTGAAAAAATTCCACTTTACAGTACAATTTTTTTCTTGACTCCATTATTCTACATAGACTCATGTCAAAGGCTATGTTAGAGGAGGAAGCTTCCAAAACACCATGAAAAAATTCCAATATCCTGTAATTCCATTTCCCCATGATATTCCTTTGCCATCGCTATATCATTAATTTTCTACATAAGTAAAAAGGGGAGTATTTGACTTGACTTTCAAGATTCAAAAGAATGGGCATCAGGACTTAAATTCAAAATGCCCATCTGTTCTATTGGTAAATCAGCTTTGTACTCACCAGCCTGCTCTGCCCATGGAAATGCACCTTCTGAGGACAACTGCATGTGCCTTGACTCCTGTGGTGCCTAGGACATTTGGTATGTAGCTACTGCTCAAGTTGCTGTTTCTCATTAATCACCTTTATGAAGAAAATGTTAAAGCAAGTCCTCTCTGGGTTAAAATGACAGTACATGTTCATTATTAACTTTCATGATAGCTATCAAAATATGGTCCTCGAAAATATTTATTTTCTTGACTTACTAAATAACATCATGCTCTCTCATTATATTAATGATATTCAGTTATTGGTTCTAGTGAGCAGTGATTTACATAGATACATGGTGATATAAAATATAAACTTTAAAAACCTTCATGAGGGGTTGGAGAGGGAGGCTCAGAACCGAGATAGAATTTAGCCAGGAATGTGGAGTTGAGAAGATTTTATTGAGGCAGGGATAGAACTTCCGGGAGGGGTTCCGAGACCCAGTGAGTTAGGTCAGGGAAGTCGCGCCTGGCAGTGAGGCAGTGGGACCTATACAGGGCTTGAGCCAAGGACGTACATACTGATTAGGGGAAGGAGGGCCTTCTGGTGCTGCAGTTGCAGGGTGTGAGTCAGGATGTGATCTGTGAGTAAATCGTCCGGGAACACTGAGAGAAGGGGCTGTACAGACCCAGCCAGAGAGATAAGCTCCTTGGAACACTGGAGGCAGGGACCGCACAGCCCAGCTCTGGCCTTGAGAGGCCTGAGGAAGGGGCTGCACAGTCCAGCAGGCTATCTTTCGGAAGAGCTGGGGAAAGTGGCTGCATGGTCTGGCCCCGGCCCCAAACCTTCATATGTACACAAATATACACACACTAAGTCTCTTCCATAATGTGGAAGATACATACTACAAAGAGTAAGGTTCTATCTCATCAAAGAAGAGTTTGGGAATTCAATGTTCCAAAGCATATGGGGACATTTATTCAAAGACAAAGTCATGTGACACCTTCATTCTCTAATCTTTGAAAAAAAAGCATAATACTTGATGGATATCTTTCAATTCTGGAGAAAATATATATTGCATAAGTCAAACCAAACCCACTGTAAACAGTGCATTCAAACCACTGACCTTGCGGTTAGCAGCACAACACCTAACTCGCAGAACCACTTAGGAAAATTATTAAATGATAGAGAACAATCTTGGGTTTGAGTGGGGTCCAGGGAGCAGTAGCCTCTACAATATGACTGGGATACAGTGTAAACTGTGCTCAATTGATTACAATGTTGTGTTAGGTGCCATTTCATCAGTTCTAGGACAAAAGAACCTCACACTGACCAGCCCTGTGCTGTCCTCACAATTGCTGTGATTAGTTTGTCGGTACAACTACTGTCTAATCTAGCTCATTGAGGGTCTTCTTCATTTCACAACCCTGGCGTCTCACCATCCTCACCACTAAAGAGCATCCCGGCTATTCTTTTTCCAGCCAGGTTTCACCATTCTTCTGGAAGACCCTGCTATACTCATCACTTTGGGTTTTCAAATATTTGATCTTTTCAAATTTCATTACTACACTGGGTCTTAAAAAGCAGCCTTTTGAAATTTTCTGATTATCTGTTTTATTTCATTACTGCTTCAATTTGCTTAGCGTCTCTACTTTTAAGAATTAATTCTGAACTGTCTTCTGACTTCCATTTTGCTCTTTTTGTTCTTTCTTGAATTTTTACTGACCATGCAATTTCTTCATGCATCATGCCCTTGATGCTGTTTCACAACTCAATTGGTCTTCAGTTATTCGAGTTCAATGTGTCAAATCTACTCTTGTGGCAGTCTCTAAATTCAGGTAGGATATACTCAAGTTCATCATTTGGCTTTTTAAAAGGTGCTTTAATGTTCTTCAGCTTCAATTTGAATGTACATTTTATGTACAATTGATGGCCTGTTCCGTCTTCCTCTCACCTATTCTGATGAGTGAAACTCGCTTTTCCATGGCCTTTTCCACAGTTGCAGCTATCATTTGAGCCCTTGCATAGTTTCTATCATGAAAACCATCTGAAAGATCTCAAAATATTTCTGGAAAAAAAGAGATGAAAGATAATGGAATCTTTCCACAAACTTTTTGATGTCCCTTATATTTCCCAACTATTGACACTTCTGCTGTGTCTTCAATTTTCATATTGCAATCATTCATGCATTTAATTGGTATCAATGCCAATCATAAATCAATCACATGTTTGATCAATTTCAGATTGCAGAATTGGTAAAACTTTAGTGTCTACATTTAAATAATAGTTATATTCATTGGTCTTCCTTGAAGCAATGTAAATATTATCCTATCAATGAGAGCATTGATAAATCTTGAAGTGCTGTATTTAACCATGAATGTGACAGACAACATTCCTTTTCAATTTGTCATTCCTATAGTATCCTGGCATAGTATATCATGCTGATGATATACTATTGGTAGATCATGGCCAATGCCAGTCCATTTCAGTATGCCTGGGATATTGATCTTATGTGTTCCATTTCATAATTGATAATTGCCATATTTCTAGATTCATACTTTGTACATTCCACATGCTGGTTATTAGTGGGTAATTGGAACTGTTCATTCTCATGTTGAATCATGTCACATCAGCAAATGAAAGTACCCCAAGCTCTGCTTCATCCATGTCTTCAAGGTCAAGTCTACTGCGAGGAGGCATTCTTCTCTCACCTTTGTGTAAATGCCTTCAAACCAGAGGGGTTTGTTTTCTGGCACTATATCACCCAAGTTTATCTGTAGGTTCTCCTTCTTAGACTGTCTTTGTTTATAAGCTTCATCGAAACTTGTCCATTATGGGTGACCCTGTTGATATTATAAATACTTGTGACATAGGTACCAGAATCACAGCAACCTATGAGCCACTATGGTATAGCAAATTTACAGCGATGTGGTGGGATTTAAGGCATAGGTCCTTGAAAACGTCAGTCTTTTCTCTGTTAATCATAATATTAATCCTGGTCAAGTGTGAGATATTTTAGTTAGTCTACATATAAGAACAAATTTCAGAGTTTCTTCTGACATCCATTTTGATATCCCCTCTATGTCTTTTTAATTACCATTGTGTTTCTGTATATATATATATATATTTTTTAATAATCATTTTATTAGGGGCTCATAGAACTTATCACAATCTGTACATATGTCATCTGTGTCCAGCACTTTAGTACATATGCTGACTTCATCATTCTTACGACACCCACTTTCCACTTGAGCCCCTGGTGTCAGCTCATTTTTTCCCCTCCCTCCCTGCTCCCCCCTCCCCCCGAACCCC
>NW_022103968.1:47687548-47781083 GCF_000313985.2 Echinops telfairi | reverse complement strand
TGCTTCTTCCGTGTGGGTTTTGTTGTCTCTCAGCTAGATGGTGCTTGTTTATCTTCAGGTCTTTAAGGCTTCAGGTGTTATATATTTTGGTAGCTGAGCAACATCAGCTTTCCTCACTACACCCACTTGTGCACCCATTGTCTTCAGTGACTTCAGGTGTTATATCTTTTGGTAGCCAAGCATCATCCGCTTTCTTCACCACATTTTCCTGTGCACCCATTGTCTTCCGCGATAATGTCAGGTAGGTGAGCATCTCAGACTGCCTAATTGTTAGAACAAAGTGTTCTTGTGCTGGGGGAGCACTTGTGTAGGGGCCCACTGTCCATCTGTTTTCTTAATACATATATATAAATATATGTACATTGATGTATTTCCCCCTCATCATATATAAATATATTCACATCTTTATATGCCTGTATTTATCACTCTATGAGTATCCTTTGCCTCCTAGTTCTTTCCTCTGTTTCTTTGTGCTTTCCTCTTGTCCCACTATCATGTTCTGCCTTCATTTGGGTTTTAGGCATTCCTCTCGGTTACATTGCCCTTGATCCAGCCCTGCAAGGCCTCCTGCACCCTCCTTGACATTGATTTTGGATCACTTGTTGTTCCCTTGTGCCTGTGCCTCTTCCTTCCTTCTCCCTCCCCTACCCCCATGCTCCCCTGACCTGTCATCCCGTTGTTCTCTCTTCTGGCTTGTTTATTCTGCCTATCCCTTCCAGGTAGACATGCTGTGTACCATCACCAGACTGAGTGCAACGAGGCAACAACAGAAAGTAAAACAATGTCTACAACAACAACAATACACACATATGCATACATATATAACCGTATGAATAGTTCAGGGTCTGTTTGTTTTCTTTCACATGTGCTTTCCAGTCAAATCTGATTGGGTGCCATGCCCCAGCATCGCCTCTATCCCTGAGGACCTCACTGCTCTGCTCCCTCTGCTGCTCTGATGCATGCCTCCAGGGGCTGGCGTTCGATGTGGTGAGCTCATGGCGGGCGCAATTCCCGCTGTTTGTCTCCAGTGCTGTCCCCAGTGGTGAGATGGGTCAATGAGGAACGTTGTGTCCCGTGGTGGGGCCGCCCCGTGGTCATCTCCGTGCATCGCTGTTCCGAACAGGCACATTGTCCCCAGGGCTCAGTGAGCCAGGATGTGCTCCACTCTTTCCTTTTCTTCCCCTTCCCCACTCATTGGCTCACATGCGCTCCTACCTCCCCCAGGGGGAATTCACTTCAGAGGACAGCATTGAAGCTGCAGCTCGGGAAGAGGGGAAGGGAGACTGGTCTGGTTGTTTCTTTATATTTAAAATCATTGATGTTACCTACAATTTACGTGGTCTTCATTAGTATTTAATGTTCAAATATATTCTGGAAAATTTATTATTAAAAAGACGTATTTATAACGAATAAATTATTGGTCTTGTAGAATTCTATTATGTAATATCCAAAGTTTTTTCTATCACCAAAGCTATATTTTTTAACCACTAATTTTACTTCTTTGTTTCCAATTTTCACTTTCCAATCACCAGCAATTATCAGTGTAACTTGACTACCTGTCTGATCAGTTTCACATGGTAGACTTTAGTAAACACTATAATTTGCTCAGTGTTGCCATTAGTGGTCAGTGTGTACATTTAAATGATAATAGTTGGCTGGCATGCAGATATTATTCTATTTCTGGCAGTGTGAGCCTCAAAATAGATCCTGAAATCTTCTCTATGACAATGAAGTAAACATGGTTCCTCTTCAATTTGTATTTTCAGGCATAGTTGTTGTCGTTAGATATCATCAAGTCAGTTCTGATAGTGACCCTTTCTACCAACAAAAGGGGGTGGGGGTGGGGGTGGGTGGGAGCAATGCCTGCCCTCGCATCCTTGCAATTGTGGTTCTGTTTGAGCCCATTGATGTGGTCACTGTCCCCGTCCATCTCAACCCGGCAGAGTGGACCATAGAAACCTGATCCCAAATGGCCAGCGATCAATTCCATCTCATGAATCCTTAGGATCTCAAGCGTGATGCATTCATTTTATTGTGGATGACTTCTAATTTTTCTGGATTTATACTCGGTACATTCCACAATCTGGTTATTAATGGATATTTGCAGCTGTTTCCTCACATTTTGGGTCATATCCAATCGGAAAATGAATGCATTGAAAATTTTGCTCCTTCGACATCATTGAGGTCAATTCTCCTTAAAGGAAGCAGCTTTTCCCCAAAGGTGTTGCGTGTGCCTTCCAACAAGAAGTGGGGCTCATCTTCTGGCATTAGATCAATTTTCTGTTGCTCTTCTGAAGGGTGTCAGAAGTGGCTTCAAGTCTGACCTTTTTGTCAATATGCTGCACCGAACACTGCCCAGCGTGGCTGACTCTGCTGGTGTGTGAAATGCTTGTGGCCTAGCTGCCCATATCGCAACCAAACACAGCACCACAAACGAAAATACTAGTGGTGGCAAGAAGACGTCTGCCTGCCAAATGGAATTAAACTTAGTTGCTATTTCCTCACCTAAATATCCATATGAAATAATTGAATAGTCATTGTAAAATATCCATATAAAATAGTCAGGAGTATTGGAAGCAGTTTTACCAGGTTACACGTGTGACAGAATTTGCAACCTCCATATGTGGGTTATCTGGACACTTGGCAAAGTTGTCTTACCATTCAGCATTTAAAATGTGCTTATTATTTGTACCAATATACCTGTCTGGAAAATCATACAGTACTGCTTTAAATCTATTTCCATGGCAGAATCTTATTAACATAAAATAAATTTACTCAGATTAGGTGCCAAAATACCCAGCGCAATATTTGTGTATTTTTAGGATCATAAAGAACTAAATAAAATAAAAAAATCCCGGCAACTGTGAACACTAGACCCAATGTGGTTTATTCCTTCAGTCATTTCAAACAATGGAAAAAGACCGATAGTTTAGTGGTTATTTGCTGGTTCACTTTCTGTTTACATCTCCCAGATTCATCAGATTTGCACAACCATTGATTTGGGGGGATTGTTCTAACGTCTTCTTACAGTGTCAGTAATGTCTTGACTGTCATTTTGTGCTTTTATGGAAAACCCTCATTTTGAAAACAAACTACATTGTACCGAAGCACATGTCTTTAATATCTCCAGACAAACAAGTACATAAAGCCTCACAGTTAATTTACTGTTCACACTTTGGGTGCCATTGAACAGGGCGGGCCTGAAAAAAGGATGGGATGAGAGGGGCTAGTAAATATTTTTAGTAAAATGTTGCCTTTGTCTTGTGCAGAACATGTAGAATATGCTCTTTAATTTAGTAAATATTTTTAAAAGGTAAAGATGCTTTGTTGTAGCTAAAACAATTCTTAATTATAAAAATCTCTGAAATTATCTTCTTTTCATATCAATTGGAAGCTGTTTACCAACTTTTTGTTTGAAGTGTGATTTCCCCTCCTTCTTTCCAACCCCTTGCCAAAAAAGAATTTGTTTCTGCTAATGAATTGAGCAGACTCTACTTTTTATATGCCTTTTGAGCTGTGTAACTTAATATTTGGATGCTTGATAATTTGTTTTATTATGTAATTGATAAACTGGTGATGTGTATTAATGCTAGTTCAGCCATATATTTATACTATCCGGGAATGTATTGTTATGGTTCTGTGGAACAAATAATTTGTTAGTGTTCACCAGCTTGTAAAGATCTAGTTGTGAGAGCTTAAACATCTAAATAAATAATGAAATGCAAAAAAAAGGAAAAGAAAGAAAAGTTCATATAAAGCCCCTATACAGTTAAAATAGAGTAAAATTTTGATTTTAGTTGAGTAAATAGAAGAATATGTTTTACTTTATTTTATCATTAAAAGAAAAGCACTAGATTAAGTAGAAAATTTAGTTAATCTAACACTATTAAGATAATATTTCCCCCCTTTTACTAAAATTGTATTACTAATCATAATAACCTGTGATTACTGTTCTCAGTTTTGAGCATAACACATTTTGCTAATGAAATCTGTTCCAAGATCTATAACCTGAGTCTAAATTAGTGAATTCCCAAGATATTGACGACAATCCACAGCAGAAAATATATTTCGCATTTCCAAAGCACACACTAGGTGTTGTTCAAACAGCTCTCGTCTTCTGCGCTTGCAAGAACTGCACACCAGCAACAGATTATGAGATTATGAGCTGGAGGTTCACCGATCTAGTCATGGCTTCTTTCTTATCACTGAATTCAAAACGATTGATCAGGAAGTTTTCCCGTGTGTATCAAAAGACCCAGAAGAACAATTCTAGGACATGGGACCTTCTTTTCTGAAGACATTGATCTTGTTTATTTTTTTTTTAAAAAGGTAACTTCTCCCCTGAACTATTGAATTCTTAACTCCCCTAAGGCAAAGTCACTTACATTTGAATGCATATGGTAATGTCCTGTAACCTGGCCCACATCTACAGGAAATGACACTATGCCATGTTGTTTGACGTTGCTGAGTGGCCACTTATATCTGGCAATGGGAAAAATGATGAGGAATAGAAATTGCTGACTTGTGGCTCATTTCCTTTTTTTAAAAAAAACATTTTCTTAGGGGCTCATACAAGTGTTATCGCAATCCATACACACATCAGTTGTGTAAAGCGCATTTGTACATCATTCTCAAAACATTTTCTCTCCACTTAAGCCCCCGACATTAGGTCCTCATTTTTCCCCTCCCTCCCCACTCCCCCCTCCCTCATGAGCCCTTGATAGTTTATAAATTGGTATTTTGTCATATCTTGCCCTGTCCGACATCTCCCTTCACCCACTTTTCAGTTGTCTGCCCCCCAGGGAGGAGGTCACATATAGTTCCTTGTAATTGGTTCCCTCTTTCCAACCCACTCTCCCTCTACCCTCCCTGTTTCACGACTCACACCACTGGTCCTGTAGGGCTCATCCGCCCTGGATTCCCTGTATTTTCAGTTCCTATCTGTATCAGTGTACATCCTCTGGTCTAGCCAGACTTGCAAGGTCGAATTCCAGTCATGGTAGTGGGAGCGGGGAGGAAACATTTAGGAATTAGAGGAAAGTTGTATTTTTCATCGTTGTTACATCGCACCCTGACTGACTCATCTCCTCCCCGAGACCCCTCTGCAAGGGGATCTCCAGTGGCCTACTAATGGGCTTTGGATCTCCACTTCGCACTCCCTCCATCATTCACTATGGTAAGATTTTTTGTTCTGATGATGCCTTATACCTGATCCTTTCGACACCTCATGGTTGCATAGGCTGGTGTGCTTCTTCCATGTGGGCTTTGTTTTTGACCAAATATAGCAGGTTTATTTTTAAGTTCATAATTTGTGTAGCCCATGAATGAGTTTATAAATATCTAAATAACCCATGGCCGAAAACAGTGCCCCACCCTTGCCCTAGATAAACCTCTGTCTACACCAATATATTTAAGTTTGTTTCCCATGGTAATAATAGCAGGAAAGCACAAAGCTATGAAGAATGCTCACTTGTGCTTATTTCTTTGAAACCTGTGATACGTGTATATAGTTATGTTCCTCTTGCAGTGACATGACACCATAGTGGTGTTTCTGGCACGCAGCATAAATAAGTCTTTTTTTCTCCAGTTATTCTGCCTTGTACAGAAGAGAGCAAATAGTCCTGGCCAAAGTTTGTGGCAGTCCTGTAAAGCACAATTTTCCATTTCTCTGCCAACAGTTCAAGTTAACAAATGGGTGCAAGTCCAGTAACAGTCATGTGCTTATCTTATCTGCTATTTATTGTCTGAGATTTTATATTTAATTACATAGTTAGTCTTTTATTACATTTGAAAAGGGATGGGTTACATGTTATGAATTCTAATCAATGTAAAAGTATGCTGCGATGTAATTGCATCCATCTGAAAATGGTTGCCTCTAGAAGGTAGCTTTGTGTAATGGAATCAGCATTAAGTGGTCTATTCTTGGGATATGTATACTCCTGCAAAAAACAAAAAAGGATAAATTGCATTTTTATTTATAGGACCATATTTAGCAAACAGTGCCTACTGACAGTTTAACTGATATTTAGGCAGAAATTATTAAAAGACATGTGCTTTTGCGTGTGTGCACTATACTCATTTCACAACTACAAGTTTATGAAAAGACTATCTTTATATTTGAATTTGTATCAGCTACATTAATTATTGCCCTTTCAACAGTGCCCATCTAGAGGACACATAGATTGAGAGGAGTATGAATGTCTCTTAACTGATTTCTGCTGTAACAATCTGCTCATCTGGAGTGGAAATTGATCTCATTATTTTTCCTAGGAGCATTTATTTGCTCATTTTTTCTTCTTGTTTACACAAAAGAACGTATTATTGATAGCCCACTGGGATTTGACTTATCGATATATACTCTTCTATATTTGGACATTTCAACACAGCTCTTTGAAGTTACCAACCTTATCCCAATAAGAACTGTGCAGATGCATCTATTTTATTTTGTTACTGGTGCTACATCTTCATTATACATTGTTTAGACATGTGCCAGAAGCTAAATCGTGAGTACTTAAAAAAAAAAATATATAGCGCTTTTGTGGTTGAGATTACACTCAGTAGAATATGTGCAATTCCACAACATCTCCACGTACAGCATTCGTGGAGATGGGCAACCATTTTTCGCCCTCTGTTTCCAAGCTCTTTTTCCTCCCGGACATAAAATTGCTGTCTCCTCTGTTTGCTGTCTAATCACTCAAGTTGGGGTTGTCAGTTTGACCTGGAAAGCTAGACCTTACAAGAGCACAATGTGAAAATAACACAACCAATGGGAATGTTGACACATCGTGACAAATGCAGCCAAATTCACTGAGCAATGTTTTTAGAAATTGCAAATGGGAATCTAATTTTCTATGTAATCTTCTAGCAAAAACATAATAAAAGGGTATAATTAAATTTAAAACAACTACGGTGCTCAAGACAAACATTCTTTAGTAGTTAAGCTGAACTATTGTTTATTTTAAGATGATTCTGGGGATTGTTCTTGGTTTAAGGTTTGAAGATTATTGAATTTCCCTTCTTCAGTGTTTTCTAATTTACATTATCATCAGAAATATACGAGAGTGCCTCTTTCCTACCTCTTCTTTAGCCATTGTTAGCATTGCTCCTGTGTTTGAGCCCATTGTTGCAGCCACTAGGTCAATCCATCTGGTTGCAGCACGGACACAGTGGCTGTGTTACAGTGGGCTCACAAGGCACTGGAAGAATAATGGTGAGGACGAAGCACAGGCGGTTATAATGTTTTCTTCTGTTGGGCATAGAGTGGCTTTAGTGCTGAATCTACCCAATGGCACTAAACAACAATAACCCATCACTGGAATACTTTTTTTATTTTTAAACACTCTTGGAGATGATAAATGATATATAGGCACAATTTGCATTTCGCTAAGTACAAATAAGATTGAACATTTTTTATATACTTAAGTGCTTTCTTAATATTTGGGGGGTATAGTTAAGGTTTTAAATATATCCTTTTATCATGTGACCATTAATTTTAAAGAATAAAATATTTAATCAATCAAATGAAATCATGCAAATATGTTTTGTAAATATTAGGGAATTTTGTATCAGTTTGCATGGCATCCTATCTAGTGATCTAAATGCACTCTGAATAAGGGTAGGTTGGGAGCTTCCATAAAAGCTTGTGTGAATTAGCCTGTGTCGTTTTCACTGCGGCATATAGCGCTAAAGAACACATTACAAGTCAATTTATATTCAAATTTTGAGTTCTTCTAAATATGAAATATTCATACTGCAAACAGTCTTTGGGGAGACTAAGCCATTAATGCATTATCTCTTTTTAGATGGGCAATAAGACATCAATGTTCTAGTAACTCTGAATCTGAATTAATAGGTTTAAATATATTCATGTGAAATTTGAGTAATTGTGCACATATTAGACTTCCAGCTGCATTATATAAATGGAATTCAGTATGTCATTAGAAAACCAATTAATTGTTTGAACTATGCTGCTTACACTATCATTCACAGCTTAGCATTTTTATTAGTACCATAATCCTTTATTAATTATTTATCATTGTCCTTGTCTGTTCATAATACTAATAAAATATGGGTTTCTTCTATTCATGTAAGCAAATATTGTATCTGCTGCACTGCTTTCCTGTTTGTGCCTCTGAAGTGTCAAATCTATAAAATATAAGTTTTACATCTGGAAACTTCTGAGCTTTTCCAATGTTAGTGAAAATACACAGGTATATTAACCCCCAAATTTAAACCACGGAAATAGCAATGCTATTTATAAAGACAAATGCAAGAACTATATCAGTGTTAAGCAAGTACAGATAATAGCTCAATTTTTCATAGCTAATGCATAAGTAGGCTTTTTCCTTATGGAACCGTATCATGAGAAAACCTTCATTTGTTTTTGAAACGCTGCCTATTGTTGAGCTTTAAGAAATGATCACTCACCTTAAAGTTGCCAAGCCAGGAGAAAGACCAATTCTGCTCAGGCAAACTGTGCTTCTTAGTAGCAATTTGGTAAGAAGCCTTACATTAGATCTTTTATGTCTTTCATTTTTCACTATGGTTATACGAGCATTAACTTTGAATAATTCCATCCACTGTAAGGATCAGTCCCAAGGGGGCTGAGGTATCAGATTTTGTAAGGAAAGAAGACTAACCTAATTAACATACACTACACAAAGATTTTGAAAGGATTACATTAGTTAATGTATATAATATGCTTGGCATACATAGAAATAAATAGCAATGACTGTTGTCATCATAAATACCCAGACAGCTATGTGGAGAATTTAATCTCGATGGAAAATAATATTTCTAGATCAGTATTTGTTCATATGTGTATATATATTCATATTCATTTCCCCCATAATAATTTCTACTTTGTTGTTTTTATTAGGGGTCATTAAGTTGGTTTTGGTTCACAGCCACTGTCTGTACAACTGAATGAAACACTGCACGATCTGCCTGGGCCAGCCTCTCAATCTTCAGTCGTGAGGAAGTTTCAAGAAAGTACTTTGTTACATTAGAAGCATAGGCATTTCCTAGTCAGAACTGACTTATTTGGTCATATCTTATAGACCACAGAAAGTGTTGCCCACCCTCCCCCGCCAAGCAAAGCATCACTTTGTTTTCCAAATGATAATTATCAGGCATCCTTATATGAAGTTTGGATTATTAGAAGTAGATCTCTTCCAAAATTGCTCCTGTGATATGCTTAAAGCAGGTAGTTTTCTTTAAGGATACTTTAATCAGAAAGTCCATCGGCTTTTAAGAAGACTGAGTTTGAAGGTGGTACCTAACAGCATTCTCTGGGAGTTCTTTGGGGAAAGGAGGCCTCAGGTCTATTTGGCCTGCTTGCTTCGGATGTCTGGTTTTTCTAGCCCCGTTCAGCTTCTTTAAAGAGTTCACTTCTATCCCAGTAAATGAGGTGGGCTTTTATAAAGACACATTTTGGGAAGATTCAATACTGATGGACCTTCTTTTGTGTCCTAGTTTTGTACCTGAACCATTTTCTTGTAAATCTTTCTTATTTTTCATCCCATCTCCTTCTTACCCCTTTCTTTGTCCATGTCCGCTGATGTTTAGCATCATTGCTTGACACCAACATCCTACGTTGCATTTCTTTTCTGTCTTGGCATCTTTAAAGACTGCTCACAATGACTTTTTCTATTTAGCAACGTTGAGGCTAGTTCGGGCAGCAGTTCGAGGAAATCGCAAGCAGGCATGTTTGATCCTGTGGTGGCCTCTGAAAGCTACACAGCAGGTGAAGGACATGCTCCCTTATGATACCGTTAAGATAAATTACAGATAATGGTATTAAAAGGAAAACAACTGCACAAGAATAGGATAAAACGTATAAACCTTGGAGTTACTTCCTCACAGACAAAGCAATTTCATACAATTTTCTTATATAACCGTTGTCCTGTCTTTTGAGATTTGTAATTGAATTCTCTGTTTTGACTTCCTAAGAAGGCATCAAGATCCAGAAAAGAATCAGAAAAATAATTTGTCCACATCAGTCAAAAAATAATGAGAAAAAGACTGAGTCCAGGTTTTCAAATTTTAACCCCATGAATTTTTAATTCTACTAAATTTTTCTTCTGTAACTGAAATTGGAGGCATACTTCCTGAGACTTGATAAAGAGTTTGATTGAAGAGCTGATTTATTCAAAGTTAAATAAAGTGATTTTAGATTTTCAATCTTACGTCTCAAGAACAGCCAAATTTCAAAGAATGAAAGGTATGAACTAAAATAAGCCATGACAAGATTGGACGATACCATCCATTATCATAGGCTATGGTAGGGGCTTACTTGCATTATTATACACTATTTACTCTGGGCTTACTTCAAACTGGGATTCAGTTTCTAAAGACCATGATTGAGAAACTTTGATTGTTCATTCTGCCACAGAGTGGCACCTGATGACCAGATCCAATATATTCCTCGTTACAATTGTCCATAAAAATATCCTGTTTCCAGTCCTGTTTGGACATAAATTAGTCCCCCCCGGGGGACAAGCCCATTATCCATCCCATCACAGATTCTAGTTTACATTCTAATTTTGACTTACTCCAATTAATACATTCATCTACAGCTCTTACAGTCCAGCCCACTGTCTCATGTCAACACGGGTCTAAGGTGTCAAGTTGCTCATCATTTCTCTATATGACAGATGTTTTTTTATGTTGTTGCTGATTGGTGCTGCTGAACGGGCTCCCATTCACAGGTCCCTTGTGTACAACAGAGCACTACTGGCCCGGCACCACCCGCAAACCATCACCGTATTAGGAGCCACTGGTGCAGCTCTGGTGCCAGCCCATCTTACTGGGAGCGTCTTCTGTTTCGCTGACCCTTCACTTCATCAATCATGATGGCCTTCCCCGGGCATGGGGTCATCTTGCTGACAGATTCAAGTACACCCTTGCTTCTAAGGAGCTTTCTGGCTATGCTGCCAAGACAGATTTGCTCATTTTACAGGCAGCCCCTGGTCTATTTGCAGTCTTCATATTTCAAAGGCAACAACTCTTTGGTCTTTTTTACTCATTGTAGAGCAAATGCCATGGTCTGGGTCAGGTGTGCTTAGTCTGCCAAGTTACACCTGCGTGCTCTTTAGAGCTTTAAAGAGATCTTTTGCAGCTGATTTGCCCAATGCAACACACTGTTTTGGTTTCTTGACGATTGCTTCCATGGTCAGTGAGCGTGGATCCAAGTAAAACGTCAATCTTTTCTCGGTTTATTGTGAAGTTGTTTGTTAGTCCAGTTGTGGAGATATTTATTGTCCCTTCTTTATTGGCACATCAGCCACACACCATATAATTCAATAGTTTAATCTTAACAAGAAAAGTTGACAACCATTACCACAGTCAATTTAAGACTATTTTCTCCTTTCCTGTACTTACTGTTATTAGCTTCCATTTCCCCCAACTTGCCCTGTCACATATCAGAGAAACCATTGATACGGTCCCGGTCACTACAAATGTTCCTAGTCTAGGTTTCATAAATGGAAAAATATACTCTTCCACTCCCCCAATAACAACAGTATAAAAGTAAAACCAAGAAGACAAATCAAAAAGAGAGTAGAAAATATTAAAAACTAAAACTAATTCAAATGGATCAAAAGGGAGACTAAGTGATAAGGAGTACAATTTTAGCCTAAATCCATCTCAATGATCTACTTTATGTTGAGGCACAATTCATATTGAAGACTGTAGTCTTCGGTCTTAATAAAAGCTGCAAGTCCTCTTAGTTATCTGCAAACAAGGTTGTGCCATCTGAATACATCAGGGTGTTAATGAGTCTTTCTCCAATCCTGGTGCTGCTTTCTTCTTCATATACGTCAGCGTTTCAGCATACAGATTTGAATAATCGTGGCAAGAAGATGCAACCTTACTACACTAAATATATACATCATTATGCTCCTACAAAAGGAGAATAAGCAATTGTTTCCTAAATACTTTTGAGATATTTGTGGAGGCATTTGTGAAATTAATATACAATTTCCTTGGAAAATCACCAAAATTTCATGCAAGAATAGGAATTTGGCTTTTCAGCCAAATTTTAAAATGACATTTCAAAGCAGGATGCTGTTTCTGGATGCTTCTGTGGCTCTTGCGCAGGCAGATGTCTGTGTTCAACTTCTAAAGGTTTTTATTGTTCTTTGTGAAAGATTCGGGATTTTTTAAGAAATTACATTTCAACCAAGGGTCAGCAAATCTCTTCTTCTGTGTGTGGCGCGAGAACAAGTAGGGATTTGTAGACTGCGAAGTCTCTACCACCAATCAGCTCAGCTGTTGCAGCTGGGACGCAGCCGCAGGTACTGCGTGAACCTATGGGTATGGTAATGCGTCAGTAAACTTTTATTGATAAATCCAGAGCGTGGGCTGGATTTGACATGCTAAGATTGGCCTACCCCTGACCTAAACAGTTCTCTGTTTGGTGGTAAGTCGGTTTTATTGGCCATTTACGCACTGCCAGGGAGTCCATACGGACTCCTGGAGACCTTATAGGACAGGATGGAACTGTCCCTGTAAGTTTTGGAGACTGCCACTCTTGATTGGAGTAGAAAGCCCTGGGTGTTTTCCTCCATGAAGCCCAACTCGTAAGCACACCACCACCAGAGCTCCTTTGTGAATCATGAGGCTGAGGGAAAAGGAGATGACATCGGGAAATAAATTTAGAAAAGACTTAAACAAACAAATTAACCTATTTCTTGTGGCAAACCCTTCATTTCTATTCTACATTAAATTACTTAAAAACATCATAAAATTCAATTTCTTAAAAAATTAACGATAATGATGGAACAGGTGAAACTGTACTTGCTCTAGGAGTCAGACTGCTCTCACACCTTCTGCCCAAAGGGTGAAGGAGCGGGGTGCACTCACTCTTCTCCCATGCCCCTGGGCCAGGATATATTGAATCTACCTCGCTAGATGACTTAAGGTCTGAGAAAAGATGGTCTACATTTTGAAGAAATTAAATTTTCTTTTTTATACTCATTTCCCTTTATTTGTTGCTTGTATCTCTTTCCCCAGGGACATGTTGCCCCACGACAATGAAATCCTGCCATCCTGAGGTGTTCTGCCCATGCCTGGAGCGATCTTGTATTATACCTAGGTTGTTAAGACTATGTAACTCTACAACATCCATTTATCAATTTGCTTAAATGAGTTTTCCAAGAGGCAACTTGTTATATAATAATTATAGAAAATATAGTTTTTTAAAAAGATCATTTTATTGGGGGCTCGTACATCTCTTTTCATAATCTATACCTCCCTCCATTGTCTACAGCACATTTGTACATATGTTACCATCATCATCATTTGCAAAGCATTTTCTTTCCACTTGAGCTTTAGGTATCAGCTCCTCGGTTTTCCGCTGGTTCTTTAATGCATCCTCCCCCTACTATCATGACCCTACTTTTACCTTACAAATCCGGCTGGACCAGAGCATGCACATGGGTACAGATAAGAGCTGGAAACACAGGGAATATAAGACAGATAAACTCCTCAAGAACAATATTGAGAATAGCCATACCAGGAGGGGAAGGAGAAGGTGGGAGTAGAAAGGGGGAACTGATCACAATGACCTACCTATAACCCCCTCCCAAAGGGATGAACCATAGACAAGGGGGTAAAGGGAGATACCAGACAGTGCAAGACATGAAAAAATAATAATTTCTAAATTATCAAAGGTTCATGAGGGAGGGAGGGAAATGAAAATATAGTTATTTTAATAAGGGTATCTAAAAAAATATTTTTGATCAAAGAAATTAGTCTCTGCTGGTAGACTAGTTAGTGCCATAAAGTATCTCTAAGTGACAGCTACATCATTTTCTAAGTCTCCTATTTTATTTTACATTTTAGGATAATCCTACTAAGGTGATTGTTCGATCTAACAGACTTTAAGATTTATTAGTTACTACTCCAGTTGTGAAGAAGAGAAGGCTATAAGATAGAAGCAATCCCCCCCAAAAGTTTACTTCATCTATTTCTTCAATATCATAGGTTAGATTTCCTTTAATCCTCAGAAAGGACATTTCAGCTCCATGAGGATATTGCTAAAATCGCGTGTGAGCGGTGGGGGTGAGAAGAGTGAGAAAGACAGAGACGTTCATTCTCTGGCCTTCCAGGAGGCCTCAGTGAGACAGCCAGGCCAGAGAGCTGACGTCAGTTTCTGTACCACATGGACTGGGGCCGGCACGTCAAAGTGCAAACAGCAGAGCCGGGGACAGGAGCTCGACACCTCGTTACTGGGTGGAATCGGATCTCTGAATCGACATGCGCAGTGCCAGACTCAGATCGTGCTCTGAGATCACGGACAGGGGTTCGGGGTGCGGGAGTCGGGGAGGGATAGATGCCAATAGAACAGACCTGGAACTAGTTATAGGCTTTTCTTTCTGTTGTTGGGTTATTTCTGTTGTTGTAGTTGTTTTCTTTTGTCATTTTGTTTTGCTTTGTCTTGTTTTTGTGCTTATTATTGTTTCTGTGTGTCTATCTAGGCATGGGCGGGCTAAACAATCCAGAGAAAACAACGGAACCCATGGTTCCAGGGAAGACACAGGAGAGGGGGAGGTGGGGGACAGGGAAGGGGGTGCCAGCAAACCCAGGGACGAAGGAACAATAAGTGATCTAAAATCGATGGCGAGGAGTGCGTAGGATCCCTGGTGGGGCTTGATCCAGGGCAATGTAGCCGAGAGGAATTAACAAAATCCAAATGAAGGCCAAACGTGATGGTGGGGCAGGAGGAGGGTAGAGAGAAATAGAGGAAGGAACTAGGAGGCAAAGGCATTACAGAGGTCTAACTACAGGCATGTACATATGTAAATATATTTATATATCATGATAGGGAAATAGATCTATGTACATCTATTTATATGTTAAATATTAGGGCCGCAGACAGATATTAGGCCTCCACTCGAGTACTCCCTCAATGCAAGAACACATTGTTCTAATAACCTGGCATTCTGTGATGCTCACCTTCCCTGACACGATTGTTGAAGACAAAATGGGTGCACAGGTTAGTGTGGTGAGGAAAGCTGATGGTGTCCAGCTATAAAGGGATATAGAGCATCTGGGGTCATAAAGGCTTGAGGATGAACAGGCAGCCATCTATCTGAGAAGCAACAAATCCCACATGGAAGAGGCACACCAGCCTGTGTGATCATGAGGTGTTGATGGGATCAGGGATCAGGCATCAAAGAACAAAAATCATATCAAAGTGAATGAGAGGGAGGGTGGAGTGGAGATCCATGGCCCATCTGTAGACAATTGGATGGCCCCTTACAGAGGGGTCACAAGGAAGAGATGAGCCTGGCAGGGTACAGTATAGCACCAGCAAAACATACAACTTTCCTCTGGTTCTTTGATGCTTCCTGCCCCCCACTATCATGACCCCAATTCTGCTTCAAACACCTGGGTAGATCAGAGCATGTACACTGGTACAGATAAGAGCTTGCAAAACAAGGAGTCCAGGACAGATAAGCCTCTCAGGACCAATAATGAAAGTAGTGATACCAGGAGGGTATAGGGAAGGTAAAGGAAGAATGGGAAGCCAATCACAGTGGCCAACATATGATCCCCTTCCAGGAGGACAGAGAACAGAAAGGTGGGTCAAGGGAGACAGCAGTCGGTGTAACACATGACAAAAATAATAATAAAAAAAATTGCCAAGGCTTTATGAGGGAGACTGGTGGGGGAGGTGGAAAATGAGCTGATACCAAGGGCTCAGTAGAAAGAAAATGTTTTGAGAATGATGATGGCAACATGTGGGCAGGTGTGCTTGACACATTGGATGGATGGATGGATTGTGATAACACCTGTAAGAGCCCCAATAAAATAAAGGAAGAAGAAGTAATCAGGAATTTAAAAAAGAACTGCTTCAAGCTCAATGTCTCTACTCCAGTTACTTCTGGTGGAGGGATAAACAGAGACAGCCCGGGTGACATCCTGGGTCAGCCCCCGAGTGCTCATCAGAAGGTTTGCAGGGTGAGTGTACTCAGTGGCTTCTCTGAGGCAGACTTGCGGACCTGCTCTGTGGACAGGACAATCCCAAAGAGGTCATGGAGCAGCTCCATTCTATCCATCGGGTTGCTTTGACTTGGCATTGACTCAAGGACACGGTACAACAGCAGATCCTATGGAGGAACATGTTTTAGTAACAGTAGCTCACAATCGTGTCAACTGATCATCTGGTCTCTACCATCAGCAGCATTTTTATCCCATGGCACTGTACTACTTGATATAAATATCTTGAGGATTTCTCACTTAAATCTAAAGCTTTGTGGGTTTTGCTCAAGATGCATATAGATTCTTTAATTAATGATTTTATTGGGGCCTCTTATAACAATCCATATATCAATGTATCAAGCACATTTGTACATATGTTGCCATCATCATTTTCAAAATATTTCTCTCTGTTTGAGTCCTTGATATCAGATCCTCTTTTTACCCTCCCTCCAACATCCTCCTCACCCACCCGTGTGAGTCCCTGATAAATTATAAATCATTATTATTTTTATATCTTTCACTGCCCGCTGTCCCCCTTCACCCATGTTACTATTGTTCATCCCCCTGGGGGATCATTCATTATAGTCCTTTCCCCGTTTCTCCCCCTTCTCCCCCCACCTTCCCCCTACCTTCATGCTATCAATACTCCCATTGTTGTTCCTAAGGGGTTTATCTGTTCTGGATTCCAGGTGTCCAGAGCTCTTATCTGCACCAGTGTATATGCTTTGCTCTAGCTGGGCTTATGAGGTAGAACTGGAGTCATGATAGTGGGGAGGAGGAAGCGTTAATGATCTAGAGGAATGTTGTGTGTTCCGTCAAACTGCATATTTTTGCACAGCATCAAGACATCCTGAGTTACAAATTTCTGGAGCCGTATCCCATTTACATTTGAAGAGAAAGACCGCTTATTACAAAAAACAAAACAAAAAATCAAGAACAATGTGTCATAAGGGATGCTATGTAAACTGTATGCTCCTAAAATGAAAAATTATAAATATGCACCTTACTTGAATAGAATCATAAATATCATGAATTAAAAGAGTTAGTGTCAACTTAATTATTTGCACACCTTCTGTTTATGCTTCATCCCAAGGTGTGACAGTATTCTGTTATTACCTGTCCCCTCAGGCATGATAAAAAAGATATTCCTGACTCTTGAATTAAGGCACACATATCTCACAAAGATGTGCATATGCAAGTGAGAAGTTAATCATCAAATTCATGCTACTTCACAGAGAACAAAATTATACATTTACTTATATCTGCCTTTAAACCTTGTGTAGGAAGACCAATAATGCTTTTGAGAAGACATGGAATTAATCATGGATCAGCCTGAACTCAAGCACCTCTGAAAAAGCAGTGATGGTGGTAGCTGGTACTTCCCCTTTTCTTATCTTAATTGGCTAATGATTACATGTTAAAACTAGATTTCCAGTTGGTTCAAGTAGAAATCATGCAAACAGCCCCAGGAGAAGCTCAGCATTCTAGGCATTGTAAATGATGTCAGGAAAGAAAGGGTGGAATTTCTAAACATGGACTTCGACTCTTAAAATATAGAATATTTCAGAGGAAATCTGCTGGCAAGGATGGCACAGTGGAAATTGCCCAACCAGCTTCAATACCTAATCCCCTACTTCCTGTACCACAACAATTTCAGAAAAAGGTCTCATTTTCTGTTTGTTGGCTCTGACGGATTCCTCGAGGAGCCGTGCCTATGGAAGACTGTCCACTTTAGATCATGCTGGTTCTTTCAACCCCACCCCACCCCCCAGCTGAAATGAACTACGAATTATTTTTGCTGGGGATAAGTAAATAATATTTGCGGAAACATTTTGTTTTAGTGTTCTAAGGAGACAGACACACATTATTTCTACCCCCTTCTTGCTCAATAGCAATGGAATTAAATAAAGAGAAAATTGTTTCCGGATGAAACCTAATCATCATTTTCTGCATCATAAATTCAGAGGAAGAGATTTGAGAGAATCTTTCAAGAAGTAAAACAGCCTTTTATTGTGATTAACCTTTCTTCTCTTGTGTCAAAGGTCACTGTGGGTCAGAACCGCCATGGCAGCAAACACCAGCAACAACCAACCATCACACATGCATGCTTGTGTTCACATGAATGCCGATCTTAGCTGTAAGCTTTTTCTATGATGACCAAAGGGCAGAAAACTCCCTGTCATTATGTCCATGCCAACACACAGCTAACCTATCTAGAATTCAAAAGACTGTGTAAATCGTTACCAGGGTAGACAACCTCATCTCTCTCCCATAGAGTGCCTGGTAGGTTTAACCTGCCAATCTTGCACTTTAAAGGGAAGAAAACTGGTGTGAATCATTTTGCTGTGGTAGGTATTTAGGAAACTAAAACATCTTTCTTCCCCTTTAGCTCTTAAAATGCTAAAGATCCAATATCGAAGTCACAGAGGGTCGCTGTGAGTAGGACTTAGCAGCAGTGACTATAGTATGAAATAGTCACAAATCGAGGAGAATGTTACAGAATCTTGTAGAATTATTATTTTTCCCAAGTTTTATTGGCCTATAAGACACAGATCATATAATTCAATAGTTAAATTACATGAAGAGTTGTATAATCATCACCCCAGTCAGGTTTAAAACATTTTTTCATCTGTACTCACCATAATTAGCTCCCATTTCCCCCCCAACCTCCTCTGCCAAACCCCCAGGGAACCACTAATCCAGTTACTATTTCTATAGATGTACCTCTCTTGCATTTCATCTACAGAACAACATTTAAAAAGAATCAAGCAAACCCAAACTAACAAGAATAACAAAGCAGAGCAGATAAAATCCTCAGTCAAAAAGAAAGCAGAAAATATTAAAATTTAAATGGAAATTTAATGACTCTTAAGGGAGATAAGATGATAGGGTGGTACGTTTTAACCTAAGTGAATCTGTGACATTCCATTGGTCCATGAACAGAGGGAACTCACTGACCTCCTAATCCATGTGTATTTCCCTTTCACTTTGTGGTTGTTGTAAAGAGAATCCACTTTAAACCAGGTAAGAAGGGAGATGAAGTGCGAGGACACCATATTTTGACCTAACTACATTTGTCATAATCAACTTTACAATGCTCGCAGATTTGCATCCCTCAACTATGATGGAAGGGAATTAATCAAAGGTTTCATCCACGTGTGGACTTTACAAAAGTATTTTGGGCTTCCACTGTCATCTACAGCCTTCTGCAAAAACATATTCACAATTGTAGCTCTAATATCATTCCCACCTTCAGATTTGTGCTATATTATTCACTATCCTTGGATCACGTGGACTTATGTGCTTTGTCCACGTGGACTTAATTGACACCTCATTTAAATGGCTGCTTATTTGAAAACAAAATTTTAAGACCCAAGATGCTATCGCTAAGCTTTCTGATAGCCAGGTACTCTCTAGCTTCTTCAGCACGCTTTGCTATAGTACCCACATCTTCAGCGATCTCTTTATGAGGGTGAGCCTCAAAGAGTGCCATGTTTAAAGAACTCTCTGTTCTTAGATCGGGGCTAGAATTGAGTACAAACCCCAAAACTATTTGTGTATCTGGTTTCTAGATATCTCTGATTCATCTTGGAGACTTCATTTTAACGCTGGAGAAGATTATTCATCCTCCTCCTCGGGCATCACTTCCACTTCCTTCAAGTCAGTGCTGACTCATGGCAACCCTCTAGGCCAGGGTAGAACTGCTCCTGTGAGTCTCTCAGCCTGCAAAACTTCATGGGGTTAGAAAGCTTCATCCTTTCCCTCGGGGGCTGGCTGATGGTTTCAAACTGTTGACCTTGTGGTTAGTAACCACTTATGAATTGATAGTGTCATTAGTTTAGCCAATGGTATAGAATTTAAAACACTGTTGGAAAAGAAAATTACGCATATAGGCCAGCTATAAACTGCCATGCATGAATTGTTGACTTTTATGAATTAAACTCCTTCAGGACTGGGCACTGTTTACACAAAAAGCAGGGGTTGGGGGGTAGAACAAATCTTCCAATAATTCATTCACATCAACAGAGTCACGCCTACCAGAATAATACATGCCATAATGAAGTAAGAAGGCCATTAAAATAGTACGTATATGGTTGCTCCATCTCGTGGGATTAAAGTGCAGCACTCCACATTTCAGGCGACTTCCTGAAAGAGGATCCAGGTGCACAGCTTGCAACAGGAGCCAGTGTAGATGGGAAGCAATCGATTTGATTAAAATGCCCATTGGCTCAAGTATTGACTTTTTCCTTTCCTCTGTATCCAGGGCTGGCTATATAATTTGTGGCACCAACTGCAAAGTGAAAATGTAGCTCCTTATTCAAAACACGGGAAAATGCCATTAGTTTTACTAAAATATACAGATTTAAATTTTATCAGTGTTTTCTCTCAAGTTGGCATGGGGGATTTTGTTTGCCCTTTACTACCATTCAAACCAACAAAAAAAAAACCCTCTATATTTTAGAGTGAATTTTACCAGACTGTTTATATTGTACAATAGCAGGTTAAAATGCAAATTAGAAAGCACTTGTATTCAGAATCACAATTCCTATTTAAGAGTCCGTACATGCACAGGAATTTTGTTCTCATCAATAGTGCAAAACACTGTACAACATGAACACAACTATTTTTATTTCACTTCTCAGTATGCACACATTTCACCAAAAGGCTCTCCCTTGGGCTCTCTAGTGGACCAAGAAAACTAAAGGGAAAAGACACTATGAGCTGTCCGATTTTCCTCTTCTTTTTCAGCATAAGTGGTTGGCTCCTACAGAGTAGTAGCACCTGAGCAAGAAAGGGTGTCATTCCTTGGTTGTGTGTGTTTCTTAGAATGCTGTACTGCCTTCTTTTAATAGTTGAAGCAAGTTCTAGTGTAAATAGAAAGCACGGCCTCTCAGGGCTGTCAGTGTCTTGGCTCACTCAGCACAGAACATGATAAAGCTTTCTAGAAAAAAAAATTAAACCCAAACAAAAACCACTCAGTGGCATCGAGTCAATTCCGACTCAGAGTGACCTATAGGGCTGCCCCTGTGGGTTTGTTTCCCAGACTATAGCTCTCGATGAGCGTATAAAGCCTCATCTTTCTCCTGAGGAGTGGTTGCTGGTTTAAACCTGCTGACCTTGTGGATAGCAACTCAATGTGTAACCAGTACACCCACAGGGCTGCTTTCCTGGTACTGATTTTTAATTTCGCTAAACTCCTTTTCAGCTGGGCCCCACCTGCATTCTGTGCTCATGGAGCATCATGAAAGCTATGCAAAAGGGACTGCATGAGGGGGGCATACATGTTACCTCTCTGCTCACAAGTATGCTGTATGGTCTGTCCAGTTTTCACCTACTAACAGAAGTTTACAGATAAAGGGGAGGTAAATAAGGGGTACACAAAGGAAGAAAATGCTCTAGAAATGACATGACTGAACTAGGGAAGTATATGATTTATTAGTTATATGTCAATTAAAACTAATTATAAAAAAGAACTTAACTATGGTGGCAGATTATTTAACAGGGCCCTTCTGAAAAATTTGCCTTGTGTGATAGTTGGTGTGGCATGCCTGTGATATCAGTGCTGCTACTCGCACCTTGGGAACAGGTGGAGGACACTGTAAAACAACTTCTAGAAAAAGAAGTCTGAACACAACCATCAAGGCTAAGTCTCAGAACTAAAAACTTAAAACACATGAGGCTATAAAGAAAATTAATACCATATATATTCATGTATAAGCGACTTTTTCAGTGCATTTTTTAATGCAGTTTTGGTGGTAAAATTAGGTGCCTTGGCTTATATTCAGGTTGGCTTATACTCGAGTATATATGAGTATATAATGTAGCATGCTGGAAATTAATTAATATAATAGTGAATATTTAAAATACATTTCAAATAATTGTTTTCAAGATGTCCAAAATAAATGGGATAATTCTCTCCATAAAGAAATCAGAACAGCCCTGTTTTCTAGAAAAACCAGAAGGAGCTGGTTCTCCTGAACTCAGCACAGAAAATGGTTCATGGTCCCAAGAAGAATTTTAAGCATGCAGCTGCTCCAAAGCATGGGTGCTGGACAAAGTGACTGTGGGATTTACTCCTCGTCCATCCTCTGGTCCCCACAAGCTGAGAGAATGTCTCCCATTTCTTTTTCTTACAAAATGTCTACTGGTTTTGTGCATGCCATCAGCAATTGATAAGACCAGAGAGGTTGCTTTGTTGTTCATCTTATTACACCGGAGGAGGCAAAGTACAAGTTGTGCGAAATAAGAAAGATCTTATAAATAAAAAGAATCCCTCCTTTTGTGACTCATGATGTCCTCACCATCTGCTATCCTGATCCCCTCGTCAAGGTGAATGGCACCAATCAGATTGATTTAGAACACAGATGATTACTGATCCCATCAAGTTTGACACTGGTAATGTGTCTGGTGACTGGAGTGCTGACCTGGGAAGAATTGGTGTGATCACTGATTGTTGGGAGCTGAGGCCTTCATTTTTTCCTCCCTTGTGAACTTTACGTGACGCAGATGTTTGCCCAAGATTAACTGTGAACGTGACTCAGATGTTTGCCCAAGCTTGACTGTGCCTCCGGGGACTGGCCGACCTCACCTTGTTCCAGTGCCAGATGTCCTAACCGCAAAAGGGATTGCACAAGAACAATCTATGTGAAAACCCCTCCCTTTGACTCACCTCCCCTATCCTCCCCACCTAACCTCCTTCTATATAACAAGCCATTTTTTAACAATAAACAGACCTTGACACGAATTTGCTTGGTCTCGCTCTTCTTTTCCGCCCGTTTCTCTTTCAGGCTGGGTCCTCCTCACCCCCACGAATAACTGAGTCCCGCGGGTCGGGGCAACTGATAGAGACATCCTGGCTTTTCTGATGTGGTTCTTGTGAAAGATACCAAAGACAATAGCTTTGGCATCCAGCTTTCCACCAGTTTTGCTATTTGAAAAGGCAACAAAACAGGTATTTCTCTTCCCAGATGGAAAGGAATCGCCTCACCATTGCTGAAGAGAGAGACAAGAGCCTGGCTGCCAAACAGAGCAGTGGGAGAAATGATCTAGGTGGTGTAAATGAAGAGAGCTTTAAAATAGTAAATGCAGCACAATTAAAAAAATAAAAGAAATAAGAACTAGGGGAAAAATTGAGAAAGCAAGCAATGGAATAAGAATATACAGTTACCACAATACCAAACAATTAAAAGCCTCAAAATCTAAAATTCTCTCATTTAAAAAAACCTAACTAAAATATTAAAAGTGTACATAATAATACATTGAAGTGTTTTATATATTTATAAAGGAAATGTATAAACACATTCATAATATGAACAGACTTTATCAGACTGTTCTTTAGGAGATATTTTAAATACATGGTATTTCCAGTTATATCTTTGATGGTTTTATTTGATCATGATACTGAGTCCAAGTAAGTTTTTAAAGAATGGAAAATACCCAGCATGGTTATTGTGCAATGACTTCAGTTTGAAAAACACATGATATAGCTCGTAAAATCCAATTTATTATAAATAAGGAGAAAGACACTTGGAATATTTGTGTCCTATATTAGTTTTAATTTGCAATATAGATTTATTTAATATTGTATATCACTAATTCAGCTTAATAATGATGTTCTCAAAGGAGACTCTTCTCTGATATATACGAGGGGCTACCATTAAAATCTGGGATTGTGCTGGCTGAGCAGAGTTTTCATAATACACATTTTTCCCACTAGGTGAACATCAAGCAACTCACTCTGAGTTAGTGCACCCAGTGGCCTTGCCTGGGATGGTTCTCTCTGGTCACAGTGAATTTTTTCATGAAAGCGGTTTTGCTTAAACGTCATTTTTTTTGTAATGGATGCTTTAAGAGAACAGCATGCAGCTGTGAAATTTTGTTTCTTGCTCAGGAAATAATGCCGCAGAAACTGTTGTGATGCTGAACACAGTTTCAAGGACAGTGCTATGGAAAAAAACTCAAGTGTCTGAGTGTTTTTTTTCATTTCAAAAAAGTTGAAATGCTGTTTGATGACAACCATGATCTGGACATCCGTCAACTTCCTGAAGAGATGAAAATGTCAACTCGCAGTGCATTTGGAGTTTGCTCCACCAGGTCAGACTGTTTACCAAGCTGTACTTAAAGGTTTAGGAAAGATTGTGTAACATTGTGAGACAGAAAGTCCTGATTGGTGGCAGACAGGGAGCTGTTTTTGCCACCATGACAATGCACTTGCTCGTGCAGCTCTCTCAGTGCGCCAGTCATGCCACAATGTTGGTGGAAGATGACAAGGAACGTAACTGTAGACTTGATAATGTGCTGGCGAATCTGTTTCTATCTCAGTCCCTACGAAAGCCACACTTCACTCTCTGATATAAAGCTCTCTCCTATGCATGTGTCTCCCTGGACTGGTTTCTCTAGTCTACCTAGAATAACACCATGTTACTTTCTAATCACTAAATATTTTATTTGCCTTTAACTAAGAGCCCAGCCTAATGATGCAGCTAATTACATTCTGATGTCATTTTAAGGTGCTTTTTAACCCCTCCCAATTCATCTTTTCCTCTAGATAGGTTGGTCCAAAAACTTTGAATTCACTTTGTATGAACTTATTCCTGTTAACTCTTTGGAGATCTAAACTCTATAGTCTTCTAGATTTCAAAATTTTGTTACATTCGAAATCTTTCTAGTCGGACTCCTGTTTCTAGCTTGAAAGAACCAAACTACATTTTTAACCTAAGAGACACTATTTAGCTTTCATTTATTCTAAAACCTTATGGCATAATTAATGCATATAAAATAAAAAATAATTTTTAAAACCTCATGTATCTACCAGAAGTTTAAGAATAAAATAAACCAAATATACCATTTGGTGTACTTCACCATGACTGCAAGTTTTCTTTTCTTCCTCCATATAGCTATTATTTTATATTTTTTCTAGGAATTACTTTGTTAATTACAATGTTTTATGGTATTAATTATGGTAAATGACAAAACAATGACAATAAAAAATTTTTTATGTAAAGTCCCCAACTTTGACCTATGTAAGTATAGGTATATATTGAGGCTCAAGTTCATATAAATCAGGAGTTCAGCATGGTACATGGCTTCCTATTCATCATTTTGTTTTATGAATTTTCCTGTCAAAAATTACTGCCAAATGTGATTTAATAAAAAATTGCAGATGTCAAAACATAATTAGTATGCAATACATATTTATTAAGTAAATTAGTGAAGAAGTTCCAAGCAACAGAGAAAATATTCTTTCATTTGGAAAGTCACCCACATTAAAATGTTGCTGTTGCCAAGGTGCTGCCAGGCGAGTCCGACTTGTCGTGACCCTGCGCGCACCAGAGCAGACGCTTGCCCGATCGGGGCCGTCCTGCAGAGGTTTTATGACCGAGCCCAGCGTTGCGATGACCGTGTCACCACATCTGATTCACAGTCGTCCTCTCTTGTAACTTTCTCCGGGGACTAGTCCCTCCGGATATATGTGTCAGATAAAGTCTCACCAGCCTTGCTTCTAAAGAGCATTTTGGATGTTCTTTTTCCAAGACAGATTTCTTCATTTTTCTGGCAGCCGTGGTATATTCTACCTTCTTGGCCAGCTCATAATTCAAATGCATCAAATCTCCTTCAGTCTTACATATCGATTGTACAGTTTCTGTATGTACAAGAGGAAAAGGAAAACAACAACAATACTATTTGAGTTAGGTGCCATTTAGCTCTCAAAATAATATCTCTTAACCTTTGAAAACATTTTTTCTTTTTTTTGCAGCAGCAGATTTACCCAATTCAGAATTGGAATTCCAGAATATTCCACTGTGCTTATGCAGGACCAAGAGGCAGCCGTTAGAAAGGAACAGGGGAATGCTATTTGGTTTAAAATCAGAAAGGTATGTGACACTATTATATATTTTCACTGCACATTTTCTATCTGTATGCTGAACAAATAATCTGAGAAACTGGCCTATCTGGAGAAGAATACAGCATCGGGATAGGAGAAAGACTTATTTACAAGGTATGAGAGGCAGATGACACAACCTTGCTTGCTCAAAGTGAAAAGAGCCTGGAGCTCTTAGTGAAGATAAAAGACCGTAGCCTTCAGCATGTATGACGTCTCCACATACAGAGATCCTAAGTAGTCGCTCTCTCTCTCCCTCCCTGCCTCCCTCCTGCCCCCCCACTTCCTTTTACCACACTCCCTTTCTTCCATCCCCTTCCCTCCCTCTCTTCTTTACTTCTTTTCTGTTTCTATTTTGCTATTCTTAAGAGTGAATGAATGATCTGTACCTATACTATTAATGTAGTTTATGATTTGTTTTTAGAATAGGTCCCCAGTTTCCAGGGTGACACAGAAGCAGAAAATCAAAAGCCAGAAAAAGGAATGTTCTCTCATCTTTTACTATAAGTAAAAAAACCCCAAAAAACTAGGTTCCTAGAATATCTCCTCGCATGACTACTTATCTTGTTGTATCTGTGGCCAGATTTTCTAGGTTGGTTGCATTACATTTTAAAGATTTTTTTTTTATTTTGAAATATAGCAGACTTATAGGACATTGTAAAATTAGTATAGAAGATAATGTACTTTTTACCTAATTTCTCATAGTGATTACGTTGTACATATCTATACAGTGTTGTTACAATTCACAGATATTACTCAAATTTCACTGATTTTTGCAAGCACTCATTTGTGTGTGCGTTTATAGTTTTATCCCGTGTGTATCTGTGTAACCATCATCACTCTGAGATGTAGAACTATTCCATCAAAGATCTTCCTTTTACTATGCCTTTATAATCGCACCCCCTCTTCCCCAAGCTGTAGCAACCATTGATCTGGCCTTCATTCCTATCATTGAATCACTTTAAGAATATTTTATAAATTGAATTATATAGTAAGTCATCTCCTGAATCTCTTCCCTGCCCCCCTCAATTTCTCATCATATGTCTGGGATCCATCTCTAATACATCCGGGATATGTTTTGTATATCAATGGGTTGATTACTTTTCATGGCTGAATAATGTTCCATGTTATGAATGTATTGCAGTTTGTCAAAGGGTTCACCCATTGAATGGCATTTGTGTTATTTCCAGATTTAGATTTTTACAAACAAATTTTGTACAGATTTTTGCGTGTGATACATAATACTAAGAGATTAGAGGTTGTTTGGGGCTAAGCAATATGTAGACTGTGCATGTAACCCGGAGCCAGAGGAGCATGTGGTGGTGGATTTTATGTGTCAACAAACCTAGACTGTGGAATCCAGTTGTTTGATCAAATACCAATCTGGATGTTGCTCTGAAAGTATTTACAGGTGATTAACATTTAGAATCAGCTGTTTTAAGGAAAGCAGATCACCCTCGGTAAGGTAGATGAGCTTCATTTAATCAACTGAAGTTCTTAGGAGCAAAAGCTGAGCTTTCCCAAGAATGAAGAAAGTCTGTCTCAAGATCGTAATATAGATCTCAGCTGGAGTTTCTAAATGACCTGTCCTAGAAATTTAAGACTCAAGACTGTGACGTGTCTGTCCTACTATATAACCTATGGCTTTGCCAGCTCAGGATCCAATTCCTTAAAACATTTCTCCCTCTCGCCCCCCATTCCATTTCTCTCCTATATAGTTTTTTTCTCTGGAGAACTTTGAAGGACTTTTAATTTTACCTGTAAATTCACCTTACACAGAGCTGGCACGTAAGAAGGAAGGGCAATGCCTCACATGGACAGGAGGGCGGAAAGATAAACACTGTCATTGCAGATGGAGATTCTTAATGAGCGGTCAGAAACCTGAAATGGATGCTTTCTAGCATATTTGAGGACAGAGTCTGATTTTGTTTTACTTTTCCGGTCTATATTATGAGCCTCTATAGCATTTGTTTCTTTAATTATTAGGCCAAATAAGGAAGGCACAACCATCATCGAAATCTGTTTCCTCTGGGGAGGCAGACTTTACCCAAGTTCTGTGCCAGCTGGGTTCCAACTAGAATGTCAACCGACTCCTTTGTGTAATTAATTTCTAGATTTTAGCTGGCCTTTTAATGTAGCCCTAATTTGAAGCTGCATTTCATTTTCTTCTGTTGACTTTCTTAATAATTACAAGGAACCTTTAATTCAACCCTGCCCTATGCATACGTGAATGTTTTGAAACATAGGTCAAATGCTGAGTTTTTAAAAATATTCTCTTTTGTGTGTATGCACAAGCGTTAAGAATTAGATAGCAGAAGAATGCTATGCAGTGAGGGGAAATAATTCATACATGTGTAAAATTAATTAATTCTTAAAATTAATGTCCCCAAATGATAAAATTAAATGCAGTTGTTAGGCATTAAGTAAAACATCTGCTCCCATACTGAAGCATCAAAGTTAAAATATTTCTTTGGGATTCTAAGGTTTTCATATATAGATGCAATGTTTCAATTGAATGGATATAAAATATTCTCAGGACCAATAAGGGACGCAGTGATACTGGGTGGGGGGAGAGCAGTAAGGGGGAACCAATCACAATGATCAACATATGGCCCCCCCCCCCAAGGGGATGGACAGCAGAAAAGTGGGTGAAATGAGAAAGCGGTTGGTGTAAGACATGAATAAAAAGAATAATTTATAAGTTATCAAAGGGACATAGGGGAGAAAGGGAGGGGAAGGGAGGAAGAAAATGAGGAGCTGATGCCAGGAACTCAAGTGGAAAGAACAGTTTTTGAAAAGATGATGACAACATATGGACAGAACTGTTTAACACAGTGGATATATGTGTGGATTGTGATAAGAGCTCTAAGAGCCCCCAATAAAATAAATAATAATAGTAAGTAAATAAATATTCTCATTGTTATTGTCTTTAAATTATCTCCATGTTTAAAATTGCAATTATCATACTAATATAAAATATGTTTTATGGGGTATGCTATCTCGATATGTTTTTCCCACTTGATTTAGTATTAATTTGCAGTTGAACCCTGTTGTGGATAGGTATTTTGCTCTCTATATTTGCATAGATTGTCATAAAATTTTGTGGACTCAGATATTTAGCAGACATCTTGATACTTCCCTTTTCTCTCTTCTTTGGCATCTCATTAATCACCAAAGTCTGATGGTTCGGCCTCATTAATAGTCCTCATGTTCAGCCATTCATCATTATTTTCATTTGTAGCATCCTTCTACAAACCACAATTACTTCTCATCACACCGATTGGAAGTCTCCAAAATGATCACCAATGATATGAAAAATGGCCCTGTTGGAAGATAGGCTGTGATGGGAGAACGTACAATTCAATACAAAACACAACATGTAAAATCTTACTTTAAGTAAGTGGTGTCAAACCGGAAAAAGCAAGGCCAACTATTTGAGCGCAATTTTTTTTTTCCATTCCCACATGTTACTGATAAACCTTCAGACACACAAATCTTGCAGTAATTTGCAGGCAATTGTGTATTCTGAAGATACGAACATGGATTTTTCCAGCAAATCACTTAGCTTAAAAAATCTGATACAACACAGACAAAATGGCCAACGACAAACTGTACTTCTCAATGCTACACCCCACTGTCCTAGTTTCCTTTGTTAACTTGCCCCTTTTGAGAAATTCCTGTTTTTACTGGCCTGTTTTATTTGTTTCTGAAAGACACCAATAACCCTAACTTTACTACACAAATATGTTCCTAGTGGTCTTAATTCACTGGACATTGACAAGTAGAAGTACCGTCAAAAGTTGGTCCAAAGCCTCACTGCTACAAACCAGAACCCTCGGCTGGATCGTAGATAATTTGCAGGTATGGGAGCACTTAAGTCTTTATCCCCTTGGGGGTACCATGTCTGTGAGAGTAGAGTGATTACGGCTAATTGAATTATGGCTGATTGAAATGTGACTTAAGGATCAAAAAATAGCCAGCCGTCATAGAGCATTTGATACATGTCATACTTTGCTCTAGAGACTTGACATGTCTAATATCACTTGAATCTCACACTAACCCTATGAGATATATACTATAACTACCTCTACGTTACAGAAAGAGAAAATTGAGGCACGGAGAGATTGAGTAACTTGCTCAAGGTTATAAATTATTCATTAGCTTTTGTTTTTAAGGGATATATCTAATATCATGCTTATCGGTATGGGGTTTGGGCATGCAGATTTGGCATGCCTTATCACAGTCACTGTTATACATCAAAATGTTTTGTCCATGGAAGAGAAACAAACTCTTGTACAAATATATAAATGATAAAGTGAGTATGTATTCACAGTGAGAACATTTCAAGACAGCCAGATAGTTGGACAAATAATAGAAGGCTGTTTCTTTCTTTCTGTCTCTTTCTCTTTGTTCATTTGATGCTTGCATCATATATCTAAGTGCCCAAGAAAGTCTTTTAAAGACTCTTTTTTGGGAGGCACAAAGCGATTGCCAACAGCGAATAAGCATTAGCCTTTCCTCTGAGCCACGGTAGATTACATTGTTATACTACACATTCAAACTATGAGGCAAAGTCAGATTTGATTTTCTGTACTCTGATTTCCATTTTTCCTTCTGCTCACCAATCACCTTTTAAATCTTTTGCCATTAAATCTTTCACATCTATTGCTACTATGTTTAATTTTTATCAAAGTATAGCAAGGAACATTAAATTCATAACCATTCCTTAATCCTTAGTATGTATTCATAAAATTTCATTTTGTGTGACTTAAAATGTTTTTTGATTAATGTTACTGAATTAAGATATACAACATATCATATCTTTGCCTGAAATAATTGTGAAAACCAATAAGAGTTAAATGTTAATAATTGGCTTCTCTCCAGATTATATTTATTTTTACATTGTGTTGGTACAACCGGTTATTACAGAGATTCATTTAGTTGGTCTTGAATGTCAATTGTCATTCGAATATTAAACATAAGAAAAACAAGAGTATGAACTATACTCAATCTGGGAAAATAGGAAAGTCTGACCTCTTTTCCTGATTTCATATAAATCTTGGTTTCCAGTCTGTTATATACTCAGGGCTATTGCTTGGGGACTATACTTGCCCATTGCAGAGAGTTAATTTATTTCCCCCCAAAACGGATTTCATTTTCCTTTGTGCACCATCAGCACAATTTTTAAAGTTCGGTTGGCAAATTTTAAAGTGGCAATGCACAGAAGAATTCAATTTAATTCTGTGTTCCCAGATTGACTAGCATAGCTATGGAGTTTTTATTATTATCATTTTATTTTCAAAAAATGCATTCTATGTCAAATTGGAAAATATCCAAACCACCATCTTGTTGCCAGGGAAGAATGGAGTGAGAAGTAGAGTGGGAAAAAAACCAAAAACAGTCAAAGTAGACCTAATGACATTAGCAACAAATATCATTTCTATTTCATAATTCATATAAAAGCAATATTAAATAGCACTGTTAAATTATTATATTTAGTAATTCATTGAAGGTGGACATTGTTCTTGCTCAAACTCTCACTTTCTTAAACATCTTCATTCTTGGATGGAAACTGATCAGATAGGAAAATACCCAGCATGCACTAGGATTAAAGGACAGAGGCTGGGTGTTTGCAGACGTTTCCCTAAAGCCAACAAGTCCTCCAAAGTGAGGCCGAGACATCAGCAACTTTGAGTGTGCTTCTTGGCTGTAGCATTCCTTTATTTATTTAAAGCTCAAAAAACGGGAAACAGATATTAAGCATTTTATTTATTTGGTTCTTTATCCCACTGAATTACAAGTGAAGAAAGGAAATTAGAGCCATGAATTAATATGAAAAATAAATGAATAGTCAGCAACTGAGTCTTTCAGAGGAAAGCTAGTCTAATGGAGTAATCTATGTTGTGCTAACAAAGATACATTTTGCTCTCTAAATAATTCACTTTTATTATTTAGGCATATTACTAGTATATGGAATGTAAGATCTAAAATTATTTAATGGTTTTTGTATATGAATATATGAGGGAGCTTCAAAAAGTCCCTGGAAAAAGAATTCAAAAGATAACAACATTTTCCATTGTATCTTTTGAAAGCCCCTGGTGGTGTTATGATTTTTATCCAAAATTCCTTCACAATAATTTGATTTCAATGATACTAACCAGGTATCTTTTAAAAATAATCTTAGGAGAGAATAGCTTTAACAAATTTAACATTTTGCATAAAATAAGCTTGCTTGCATATAAAATCTTAGAGAGTTCTTTAAATCATTTGTTATTTTTATATTGACTATATTATATTCTAATACAAGAAAATTTGAAGATGATTTATTGGGACCAAAAGTATGCAACTTTTTGTTGATATAAACAATAAAATTAACACATTTTAACTATGTTATTTTAATAGAAGGGATCTGAAGCTGGCAATTGGTGTACAGAAGTTTAATAATAGGTAAATTGTCACTAGGAAAGACATATTTGTTATTTTAGCCCTGCATTATACTTTCAATATTCTAATACTATAACTTAAATGTATTAATTCCTCTTCAATTTTACTTATTCATTGTCCAACGTTCACATACATATGAGACAATTAAACATACCAAAGCTTTGGTCAGGTTCACATTAGTCTTCAAAACGATACCCTTCTCTTCAACACTTCGAAGAGGTTTTGTGCAACATATTTCCCCCACGCTACGAGTCATTTGATTTCCTGACTGCGGCTTCCATGAGCATTGCCAATCCCAGTAGGTGAAATCCTTCTCAGTTCTCATCTCTTCTCCGTTCATCACGATGTTGCAGTTCAGTTGTGAGGAACTTTGTTCTCTTTACAGTGAACTTCAATCCACATTGCATGCTGAGGATTGCCACCGTTGCTCTTTGTCAAGTAAGCGCTTCACATCCTCTTCGTTTTCAGCAAGCAGGGTTGTGCCATCTGTACATCACAGGGTATTGATCAGCCTCCCTTCAATCCTGCTACTGCTTTTTTCTACATATAACCCAGCTTCACGGATGATCTGCACAGCATATTAATTGGAGGAGGACAGCCAGAATGCTCCTTCAAAGCAACGATGGAGAAAATGCACCTCATGTACTTTGGACATATTTTCAGGACAGATCAGTCTCTTGTAAAGGACAACATGGTAGGTAAAGTAAAGTAGCAGCCCAAAAGACGATGAGCCTTAATGAGGCAGACTGGCACAGTGGATGCAAAAATGAGTTCAAGCACAGTAAGTGGTGCTGGTGCCGTTCCAGGCCGTGTTTCATGCTATTGCGTAGACGGTCACTATCTGTTGGGATCCATTTGACAGCACCTAACAGCAATCATAGGGGACAAATAACAAATGCCAATTGAGTGCTTAGATAGTGGAATAAAACCAATGAGAAGATACCTAGGTCAGTGATCAGCTAATTACCCATAAACTACTGTGTAAAAAGATGAATCTGGGGCTCACGTAGAAAGCAAATATTTTGAGAATGATGAGGGCAACAAATGAGTTGTATAAGCCCCCAATAAAATGACCTAAAAATAAGGATTAGCAGTACTAGCAAAGGAAAACATGAAGATGATTCTGTGCTTTTCTAAATATATATCGTTAAAGTTATTGTTATTATTTTGTGGTGAAAGGCTACTGAATTGGCTATGGCTCATTGTGACCTGTACCACAGAACCAAATACTGCCTGCCCATGAGCTGTCCTCAAAATCACCACCAGATTGAGCCCACTGTTGTAGCCATGTGTCAATCCATCTCATTGAGGGTCTTCCTTCTTGTGGCGAACCCCAATGGTCAATCTAAAAATTAACATTCCTGAAAATAATATTCTTTTACAGCAAAGGAAATTGATAGTTGATCAGTTTGTCCCTGAATCCTGAGTAGGGGAGAAAGTAAAGAACAACTCTTGAATACCACTTTTTGCTATACCACTTTCACTACAATTTTATAATTGTGTAGAATATGTGGAGATCTAAGTTAGCTCAGCCAGACAGATGAAGATATTCTTGACTGGCCAAGTGGCTTTCAAACATCGACATAAATCTATTGACGTCAGTTGAGATCAAGTCAGGTCAGATCAACCTCACAGACATGCGTGCTAATTAAATATTTATTGTTGTATACTACTGAATTGTTATTTAGGGAATAGATGACTGATATAGGACACTCACTCTAATATTAAAAAGTTATAGCTTTGTATCTTAGATTTCTCTCTCTTTATTTGGGTGTGAAGATGTTTCAAATATATCAAGAAATGAGCATTGATTGCATGACATGTTTTGTTTGAAAAATAACTGGCAGAGGTTAGTTAGTGTAACTTCCCATAGTGGAGAAGACATTTTCTACAGAAGAGTCATTTTTTATGGAAATAATAAAAATATATACTGGTGTTCTCATTTAGACCATCTTTGTACAAACACAGTGATAGCACCTTAAATCATTTCTTGGTATGTGAAGGAGGGTATTCAAAAAAGAACAAGAGCTAAATTATATTTTTAATATTCCTATCTTTCTCTAATCCAGTCACTAATAAATAAGACTGTAATATTGTTTTCATATATAACAGATCTCAATGAAAGCATTTTAAAACATAGACTTTCAAACTTGAGAGTATATGGGGGAGGAGTGTGTTGGGGAGGGCTCCTAAAAGTTCATGGGAAAATGGAATAAAAAGATAAAGGTATTTTTCTATGAACTTTTTGAAGTCATTCATATGTTCTCAATATGGAAAGTTTTTGCTCCTAATAACATTAGTGTCATGAAACGAAGAGCTTAGATTCTCTTGGAAAGAAAGAATAAGTATACCAGAAGAATCACACACTTCACATCTGTGTGCTTTCTCTGCATTTTGGTTTTTGTACCCCTCGCAACCAATATGAACGAACCTCGGTTCCTAAGTCTCTGTTGCTCCTTGTTGTCAGCTGCCATTGAGCTGGTTCAGAACCACAGTGGCCCCATTCACAACAGAGCCCTAATGACACCATCCTGTGTCATCCTTTGAAGCAATTGTTCCTGTGCTGAGCCCACTGGTACAGCCCTAGTGTCAACCCATCCCCATCTCTTTTCTCTTTGAGGGTCTTCCTCTTTTTCACTGCCCCCTCCACTTTACCAAACACAATGTCCTTCTCTAGGGCCTGAAAGCTCCTGAGAGTATGGCCACTGTATGTCAGATGAAGGCGTGCCATCCTTACCTCTAAGGAGCACTCTGGGTGTACTTCTTCACAGTCAGATTTGGGCTTTTAGGAGTCCACGGTACTTTCAATCTTCTTCTCTAGCACCATAATGCAATTCCTCTTCAGTCTTCCTTCTTCAGTGTCCGTCGTTCACATGCATACGAAGTATTGGAAGATAATGTGGCTTGGGTCAGGCAACCTTAGTCTTCAAAGTAACATGCTTGCTTTTCAGTGATTGACTCCCACCTTCCTCCAAGAAGCTGGGCCAAAGCCTGGGCAGATCTAAGTAACTGCCTATCCCTAATTAGTCAAACCCATCACTTGTTTGTCAGTTGTCTACTGTGGTGGTGGTAGCTTTCTCCAGTGGGGAATACCTCGGTTCTTGGCTTCAGACGATGAAAGAATTCACGCCAAAGCCTGTTTTGAAGACCAAGTGGGTTTTTATGAAGGACAGGACAAGTTTCAGGTTTTACAGTCTCAAAGGGGTTCACAACTCAGCCCAAACAACCAGAATGAAAAGAGCACCCACGCATGTGGAACTGGGTGGTGGTGGGGGATCCCAGGGACTGAGTGGTAGAGGGAGCAAGGGGCAAGAGGGCGCAGAGGCCAGAGAGCAAGGTGGGCAGTGAGTGGGGGCAAGAGAGGAGGCAAGAGAGGCTGCGGGCCCTGAGTAGCCCTGGCAGGGCACTTGTGTGCCCCACCCGACCTGCCACTGACCAGAAGCAGGGTAAGAGATATTTCAAACCTCTTGCTGGGAAGGCATGGTGGATGGTACTGGTTAACCCCATTAGCTGGGTTGAGCCCACCTGGGTTATGTCATGAGCCTGGCCCTAGTTTGGATTGCCCAGGTGTACCTCCTACCTGGCTCACGGCTTGAGTATGCGCATGCTCAGTTTGGAGTCTTTGTAGGTGGCTAATGGTTGCCTGATTGCTTTCCCACCTTCTTTAAGGGGCCTTTGCAGGCATGGGAGGAACAACCATCCTGTCCCTAAATCTAGCCACCTAACAGTTGCTTGTGTGTTGCTGTGAGGCAAGCTATGCCACTGGTTTCAAATACTAGTAGGGTCATCCCGAGTTAACAGATCTCAGCAGAGCTTCCAGAAATAGCTGTCTCCTTCTGGGAATTAGTCACTGGCTGGCATTGGACTTGCAGACTTAAGTTGGGCTGAGCTGGAGATGCCTTCTTGATAGAAGATGACTTCTTGACATAAAGCTCTAGACCACTGACCCTAACACAACTTGGTACCGTAGGAGTTGAGTTCTAGGGAAACAAATCATAACGATGGAGAGTGTAGGCTTGTCTGAGCTCTGTCTCACGGCAGTCAGATGAAGTTGGACTTTCTCCTTTAGGTAGAGGTGGTTACATACAGCCAGGCAGTTCACTTGGTGGGTTTCTGGAAAGTGCATAGGAAGGGAAGGTTTTGACTCATACAAGCTGTCTTTGGTTATTCCTACCTGAAGTGGACAAAGGAATGGATGTTAAATTGCAGCTCAGGGAAGAACTCCTGAGTTTTTCTAAGGCAAAAGAGTTGCTGCTTAGCCAAAAGTTCTGCCACTGGTTTGCATCTGAATGGGTAGTCTAGTTAAGAAAGGATTGAATTTGAGTGTTTAAGAGCTGGATGTAGGAGGACTATATTGGTTTCTCCTACCTATTGCTCTTGACATAATGTGTGATAGGAATGATCATTGTGGATTATGATTAGAGAAAGTTTGTTAATTCACTACCTTCAGTTGTTACTATTTGCTCTTTTAAAGGGGGCTTTAAGAGTTGCCTGTGTTTTCCAGGATATCTGCATTTGAAAAGATATGCAGGCCACTAGAACTATTGGTAGCTGAAGGGGAAAAAGGCAACTTTGACTTTTTTATCTTCAGCAGGCAGTTTGCCTATGAAAGCTTCCAGGCTGGGAAAATCTAGGTCCATCAGATAACTCTCCCCTTTAGGACTGAAGGTTAAATGGACCCAGTGGGAAGTCTGAATGAAAAGCTTGTGTGGTGACCACCTGGATTCAGTTGCTGAACTGAAACGGAGCAAACTGAGTCTGCCACTGACATCAGTGCAGCTGGTTCATGGGAACCAGGAGAGAGAGAGAGTGGGTTGGCTTGTCTGAAGTTTAAAAAGCCTGTGGATTTCTGAGACTATTTTTTTTGGAGTAGAGGCCCTGCCTTTCTCCTGAATAGTCGCTGCTGGTTTTGAACTACCCTTCTAGTGAATGGAAGCTGCATGTATAACCACTACACCATCAGGGCTTCTTTGCGCCATACATACTGCCCATGAATAGACAATGCTTGAGCAACTTCAGGCATGCAAAGAGGTCAAAGCAAACCTGGAAGCCACCATAAGGACATTTGAGCAGGAGTGCTTTGGGTTGGGGTATCTATGCTCCTGGGAAGCTCAAATGCTTGTCCATATTGCCATTGTTGAGAAGAGACATCATCTGATGAGACCTTAAAGACACAGGCAAATGGCAGAGGCCTCTCTTAGCATGTTTTAAAGGCAGCACTGTGAAAGGAGCAGAAAGCCATGGTTAGATCTGTTATACTCTGTCATAGAGAAGTAGAGCCACTTTTGCCTGACATCCACAGGCGCTACCTGTTCTTCCTTCTAGTTTTTTCCCTCCATCATCAGGAGACTGCGATTTCCTTTGATTGTTTAGCAAACATACAGCCACACCGTAGGCAAAGATCCGATTCCTTTGCTCTTGGAAGAGTGAATAGAATCACTGAACACTAGTAGGTACATTGTGAAACTCACAATCGCTTAGATCTTAGTGGATAAAAAGAAAAAAGACTGTGATAGTGTATGCTTATTCATATCCAAGATCACAGTAAAATGCATGTGATGCCCAAGGTTATTTTTATTATTTAGTTATGATATAACACAAGTAATACATACAATCTCATCCTGTGTAGAGCATCTTCTCTAGCATTGGGAGAGAAAAGGCAATAACTGGAACTGAGGAAGGCTAGAGATCATTTCATTTTGAAGTTCTCAATCCTAAGGCTCTGAGACACTCCAGATGTATGTAAAAAAAAAAATCACACATATGTATGTTATGGGCAATGCATCCTACCCCATTCTCCAAAGGAATCTACAATTCCCCAAAAGATAAAGAGCAAGGATTTCATCATTTTAGAGCTGAAGAAACTAATGTCCGATCTTGTCGAAGGACCTGCCCCCCAAAACACAGTCCTCTCCCTTGAAGTTCAGAGCACATTCAGCTGCACCCGAGCTGTCCTATTTTGGATTGAGGTCCTTATGACTGAGCCCTCACCCCATCTCTTTGCTTGAGGCCATTTTGTGTTTCCCTCTTTGGTAACAAGGGTTGATCATTTTATCCACAGTGACCATTACATTACCACCTGGCCTCTGCCCAGAGCTGGCACTGCCAGTTCATGGCATGAGTAGCCAATCTGTTTTTTTGATTGTCTATATGGAAACACTTTTTATGAACCATTTTTATTCGGCTGTTTTCGGTGCAGTGTGTTCTGCAAGGACACTTTATGAGCGTGTCAGCATCCACCTTGGCCTCATAAATGTTTTCAGCAGGTGAAGTATAAGGTGAATTTTCAGCATTCATGTTCTTATTTAGAAAATAGCACTATTGAATTAGGTGTTCTAGGGGATTTTCACCTCAAGGTTCTAATTTTTCTTGTCTTTGTCTCTCCCTCCCCCTGCCAATGCAATTTTCGAATACAATTCAGGCACAGAATTATTTAAAAGTTGTTTTTAAATCTAGGCTGTGGTAGGGTTCATTTTCATTAATTTATACTGACTATAAAAGAGAGGAAGAAAGGGAGGTTTTTATTTTTTCAACAAACTATATCTACAAAACAATAATCATAGATTAGATGACCTTTTGTGACAATGACACTTGCTCATGACTCAATCTGTTTGCTTAGTTAGTGACTAAAAATGACAGCTTTGAACTTATATAACAACTTATCATTCCACTGCTGAACATCACAATAGGTTTAGCCCCAACACATAATTTCTCTTGTTCTCAGCATCCTCATATACAAAGTGCAATAACAACAACATCATGGGGCTATTGGAAGTATTAAATCATCTTTGTAATGAGATTAACAGAGTACCCAACATAGAAAATGTCTTTCCATCTTGGGTATGTATTATTGTTAATGAGCATATTGCTGATAATTGATACTTTTCTCAGGATGTGTACCCTGCTTCCTACTGCATAAGAACTCTGCTTCTTCCCATCCTTTGTGGAAGAAGTGCAGCAAGAAGCAGATCACAAATATGTCATGTCAGAGAATGAAAAGAAATGATACTGACTAAGATGGTCAAAGAATTTCATCTCTACACTCACACCAATAGGTAGGGGCAGACTACACAGAGCGAAGAAGGATTGAGCTCAAGAGAAGCTGCCCCCATTTTCTTCTGTTGTTGTTAGGTGCTCTGACCTGTCGCATCCCAGAGCACAACCGACTGAAGCACTGCATGGTTCCATGCCATCCTGGCAGGTGTTCCTGTGCCTGAGCTCGTGATAGCTCAGCCACCATGTCAGTTCATCTCATCGAGGGTCTTCCTCTCCTTTGCTGCCCCTCCACTTTACCAAAGCACGCTGTCCTTTTCCAGAGATTGGTCTTTCCTGACAGGTCCATTTCTTCTAGGTCCCTCTATTTGAAAATGAGAAAACCTTCTGGCAGCTTGGTAGTTGCTGGAGCACTTCAGAATTCTCCATGGACTACCACTTGGTGAACACTTGCCTCTGGTAAAAACCAAACCCTGTGTTATCAAATCAGTTCCAACTCTTGGTGACCCCATGAGTGTCAGAGGGGAATATGGCTCATAACGTTTTCAATGTCTGTGACATTGCAAAAGTAGATTGGGATGCACTCGAACCCTCTACCTTTTGGTTAATAGTTGCACACTTATATTGCCTCTGGTAGCAACCCCATTCCTAAATCACTCATTTCTTTTCCCACATAAATTCTTAGGTTTCTACAGCCCTATCAAAAGCTCCAAATAATTTGGTCTGAAAATGCCTTAAACTCATCCTTCTCTCTGTCTGGGTTGCTGAATTTGTTTTATACGTGTTGGAGGAGGGTAGCTGTGATGATTCTCCCTCATTTGGCCAAGAGTTGAAAATATGTAAAGGAAGTGAACTTTCCTTTTGGAGTTTTCTAAATTTCCACTCACAACTGTATTCCTCTCTATGCATTTTTATACTGGGCTTTAACTCTCACTGAATCTATTATCAGCCAAAAATTAATGATTCATACCATACTGATATATTTACATTTCTATCTAGTAGTGTCTTTAATCCCAAAGGACTGTCATCCTAGGAATCACACCCAGCCACACACCTTACACACACATAAATGGGAACCCTTAGGATGAGATGAAATGAACATATACCAAATGATAATAACATAAGAAATTGGCATGTATGTCTATGTCTTCATGCCCAGTATTAATCATGGTATTAAAACCATCTCGATACAGGACTTTTGAGTGGCTGAGACAAACAGATATGAATGCCAATATATATGTTTGCCTTTGGCAAGATTACTTATCTCTTGGCCTTAGTTTCATTATTTATACAATTACCCTGTTTCCCCAAAAGTAAGACATCCCCCTAAAATAAGACCTATTTGTAGTTTTGCCTCTCGCTGAAATATAAGGCGTCCTCCCCAAAATAAGGCCCCCCATGAAGCTACTGTAACTCTAGACTCTGGACCGTAGCGGGGACACCGCCACGCAGTTCACTGTTGGCCGCAGGGTAGCCAAGCAGACAGGAAGTGCGAGGTCTCTTTTTATAAAACAATAAACAATAAATGTGTACCATATTCTTCTTCATGGAAAAATAAGACATCCCCTGAAAATAAGACCTAGCACATCTTTGGGAGCAAAAATTAATATAAGACACTGTCTTATTTTTGGGGAAACAGGGTAGGATATAATTTTCCTACTAATACTGCAAGGATTCAATAGGACACATGTATATGTCTTAACAATGCCCACAATGATATCCCAAGTACTCGAAATTGAACCATAGGGTAATGTGGCATTGATAATCATCTTGGTCTACAGATGAGAAAATAATAGTTCAGAAAGTATGGGTTTATTTCTCAGTTGCATAATTAAGAATTGTTGGAATAATGGACTAAATTCCATTTATTCTTAATTATAGGACAAAAATAGTTCATTGAAATATTAGAGTATAATGCATCACGGAAAACACAAAACAAAAAACCATGGGAGCTATGGTGGGAGCAGTGAAGTATTTAATGTTGCTCTGCTAGCCAAAGTTTGGAACTCCCATGAAAAGACCTTTTCCTGCACAGGTGTGGATAAGAAAGTCAGGGGAAAGACTGATAGGATTTACCTGTGAGTAATCATGAACAGGATTCCCTGGAATGCCATCTGGCTGAATGAATAGAAAATGAGCCCTCTGAGATGCAGGAGAGGGATTTTGCCAGGAGCAAGAGTCAGGAGTGGAGTGCATTCTCTGAGCCCCAAGATCCCTGCACAGCGAACCTGGATCCAGGAGACAGCTATGCTGTCCGAGGAGCAGCAGCCAAACCAGGAGCCAGAGCATGGAACCTCGCGGGGAACTCTGCGGGCACGTGAAGTGAGTAAGGCTGAGCGCTTCTTTGCCGGAGGCTGGCTTATGGGGTGGGGTGTTTCTGGGCACTTTAATGGGGGAGTAGAACTTGCTGACCCACAGAAGTGGAGCTGAGTGCCTCACTGGGGTGGGATGCTTCTAGGCACTGAATTCAGGGAGCTGTATTTGCTGACTCAGGAGCTTGAGATGGATGCTGTAGGCTTACAGCAGAGTGGTTTGCCCTGTGGGCACTTATTAACGGCCCTGAAAGAAGTTTGTAACTTGTCCTGCTGAACAACTGTATCCTGTGCATCTCTGACTAGCTTTTGAACATGTTGACTTCCTTAATGTAGCCTTAATAAGCATTCATGTTGTCTGTGATTTCTGTGTAGCCATTACAATTGATTATTAAAAACTAAAATGTAAAAGTATATAGTGTTCTTTGAGACAACTCAGACATAATCATTTTTGCTAATCTCACAAAATAAATCCTTTTTTGTGAGTATGTTCATATATATAACCTGTTGCCATCAAATTGATTGCAACTCATTGCAACGTTGTAGGACAGAGTAAAATTGCCCTCTAGTTTTCAAAATCTGTAATCTTAACAAAGTAAACTCCCACATCTTTCTTCTGGAAAGTGGCTGGTAGATTTGAAGAGCCAATGCTTAGGTTAGAAGCTGAGCACTTCGACCACTGACAGGCTCCCTGTGTAGATAAGTCAACAATACATAAATCCTTGACTGCAACTTCTTGCATAGAATGCAATCCTCTGGCTATATAGCAAGTCAGTTATTGAGAGGGCAAATTCCCCCTATGGATTCTGCCAGGTAAAGTCTTGTAATTACCTACAGTCAGAGCTGAGAAAATGATATTTAAGATTTTGAACTGGAACAAGACTCCTTGGGAATACCTTTTATAGAACAGTTTATTATCTACATTTCAAAGTTCTCCTTTGACAGCCTTTTCTTCTATACTTAGTAAGTACACGTAGAGTCGTAGAACCTGTTTTAACCTATGCATGTACGACAGATTGTGGGGAATGGCAGGGGAATTTGCATGGCGATTTTAGCATAGGGGTGTAAAAATTATAACTGTGGAGTAAAGAAGGGTTATTGATTAGTAGGTTGATATAATTCCATTTACCCTGGTCTCGGTAGGACCTTGCATGCGCAAGAAGCTGAGGCCCTGGAGATTATTTTCACTGGTAGTGGATGGTGGAGAGTTGTAATTCTGAATGTTTATGATGAATACTTTCACAAATGTGTTTCTGGAGAAGTGAGGGGAAAGATAGTCTTCCAATTTCTGTGTTATTATGTGAGGTAGTTAGTTTATTGTGCCAACCTAGTTGATAAACACATGTGGGGTTAACTAAGGGCGGAGGGATAAATGGCTCAGTGAGCCTCACCTTTCTAGTTCTCGGGTCTCTTGCTCTTTGATCATCGGACCAGTGTGCGGCTGCCTTGCTTGTTCTGTGCCTCAATTTGCAAGCTACACTACCTGTGGGACACCTAACCTGTGGACTGTGTCGCTGTAATTTGAGGTTCCTTCAAGACTGGCTTCACCACACTATTGGAATTTACATCTCTTGAGCTGGGGACTGTCAGATCCTGTCATCTGGCTGACTGTTGGTGACCTGCCTTGCTGTTTGCTGCCTGTTCGCAGATAGCCTGAATTGCTCTACAGAGGACTACCTGGCAGCCCTCAAGACATGAAGGACTGCCAGTGTCTCACAACTGTCTTACGGAAGTGAGTTTCACTGAGCCATTTGTACTGCTTTATAATCTAATTAACGGTTTATCTGTATAAATAGATGTATATAATTATTAGCATTCTGGTTTTGTTTCTCTAGAAAACCCTGTCTAATACATTATGTTTAAGTGCAAAGTTCACCCCGTGTCCTAATCATAAACAATGGAAAGTAATAATAGGTATTTAGTATTTCCTTTATTTGGAGCAACAAAAACAAGATCCACTAAACTCAAAAAAGCTTTTTAGCAAAGTTACTTTCATACTTTGTCTGGAAAGAACACAGTTGATAAAAACTTTGGTAGAACAGTAAGTGTTTTCATTTCTTTTCTCATGTTATAAGTGTAAAGATTATATTTTGACATGAACTGCTCATGCTTTGCAATATCATACTCTAGAAACCATGTTGCAGATGGATTTCCTTCTGTCTCTCTATCAAAGCCCTGGTGGTATAGAGGGTTACTCAGTGGACTGTAAACCATGAGGTCAGCAGTTGGAAACTACCGCCTACTCTGCAGCAGAGAAACAAGACTTTCTACTCCTCTAAAGAGTTACAGTGTCAGAACCCCACATGGGCAGTTCTAGTCTGTCCTGATGGCAGTTCTTTGCATCATCATCATCAGTCACAGGGACTTGACACTGAGCTGTGAGAGCATCAGAGAACACAGGATAAGTGTCCATTCAAAGACCTCTGTGTCTTAGTGAGTGTATAGGCTGGAATGGTTGTAGGAGATGAGATAAGTTTGGGAGAGTGCAGGAGTACAACAGAAATTCGATAGGATAATACTTCAACTAGTATTTTAATTTATTTTTAATTTGTTAGTCATTTATTTGTTTGCTCTTTATAAAATATCTCTAGGGCTAAAGAGAGTACAAAACAATTATGTGACTAGACAATCATTTTATTTCTCATTATTTCACCTGGATTAAATTAGGATACAGTTCTGTTGAGTGATTAACACTGACAGTGTGATTTGTTTCTCTCATTTGGAAAGATGCAAAAGCTTTTATGAAAAACAAGAAAACAAACAAAACTAGGCATGGTTCATTGCTTTCAGTTTCAAGGGTAAAATAGTCCAACTGGATTTTTTAATAACTGGGGAGAATATAGGGTCTTGAAACACAGGTCTCTAGTACCTGTGAGATTCTTTATTAAAAGTATTTTAGTTTTAGTCTAAAGCATTCATTCAAATGCAATTATACATCAACTTTGCAAACTTTCAGCTATAGCTACGGAAATCTGCAAATCTCAAACTCTGTTTCATATTTATTTTTGAGGTTTCTCTTTTTCCTTTTTACCTGCAACTATGCAAAGTATGAAAGAACATCTGCTAAGAACTGCCATCAGGATATTATCAGTATCACTGCTGAGATCTGCAAACTTCTGGGTAATAATTAGTAGAAATACGCACTATCAATTGTAGCCTCCAGAATAAAGGTACCAAATAAGGAAAGCAATATATCCCTATTCCTCACTAGAATCTTGAACTGCAATAGGAAGGGCCACCTACTCTGATACCATCTTTTACTATATAATTTATTTCTATTTTTTAAGATGCTATATTCTAATTCATACTTAGAGAAAATGAAGCGACTAGACATACAGGAAAATTTTAGCCATTCTGTAAGGAAAAGAGATGCTCAAAGACAAAAGAATTGAATTGTACTATGGTAATTTTTTTAAGTACTTATATTTAATTCCTGGTTTTCATGAATTCAGTTATTTTCTTTAGTTGTTTCTACATTAGCTCCAAGAATAAAAATTTTGCTCTCTCCATCTGGATTATTTGCATAGTTTTCCATGGCTCCCACCCAGTTTTTTCTAAGTTATTTAATGCTTATGTGATAACTGTGTTACTGCTGTTGTCAGTGGCCATTGAGGCCGTTCTGACCCTAATGGTCCCACGTGCAACGCAACCTAACTCTGCTTGGTCTCGTGTCACCCTCGTGACTGTGGTTACATTTGAGTCCATTGTTGCTGTCACTGGTCAGTCTGTCTCATTGGGGGTCTTCTCCCTTTTTGTTGACCCTGGACTTGACTAACCACAGTGTCCTTTTCCAGGAACTGATCTCTCCCAGTAACACACGTAAAATGTATGAGGAAAAGTCTACACGTCTTCATTTTCAGGGACCATTCTGATTTTACTTCGTCCAGGATGAACTTATTTGTTCTTCTGCCAATCCAGAGTAGCTTCAATATTTTTTGCCAACAATATAATTCAAATGCATATTTTTTCTGTGATCTAGCTTATTTATTGTCCAACTTTCATATGCATATGAGGTCATTGAAGATGCTTTGGTTTGGGTCAGGCACATCTTAGTCTTCAAAGTGAAATCTTACTCTGTAAAGAGGTCTTGTGCAGCAAATTTGCCCAATGTAATCATTCGATACATTGACATTGCTTCCATGAATGTTGTTTATGGATATAAGTAAAATGAAAACTTTGACAATATCAGTGCTTTCTCCATTTACTCTGATGATCTATGTTGGTTCAGTTGTGAGGATTTTTGTGTTTTCATTACGTTGAGTTGCAATCCCTACTGCAGGCTGTACTTTTTGCTTTTCATCAGCAAGTGCTTAAAATTCTCCTCCCTTTTAGCATGCAAGGTTGGGTCATCTGCATCCTGAAAGTTGCCCGTCAGCCCTTCTCCACTCCTGATGCTGTGTTCTTCTCCCTATAGTCCAGGCTATCAGATTAGTTGTTCAGCACACAGATTGAATAAGCGTAATGAAAGCAGACAAGCCTGGTGCCTACCTTCCCTGATTTTAAACCACGCAGTACCCCCAACGGCCTCTTGGTTTATATACAGAATCCAAAATGAGTTGCTTTGAGTTTTCCATCCTTTGTAAGATTATCAAAAGTTTCTGATGATCCACACAATTAAATGTCTTTGCATAGTCCCCAAAGCATTTTTCTTGTATCTTCAACTTTCAGCAAAGATTCATCTGATATAAGCAATAATATCTCTCCTTTAATATTCTCTTCTGAACCAGGCTTGAAATGTTGGCAGTTGTTGATGTACTGCTGAAAGTTTTGAATTATCTTCAGCAAAATTTTACTTGCATTTGATATTATTGATATTGGCCTATAATGTCTACATTCTGTTGGGTCACCACCTTTTCTTGAATGGACACAAATATGGATCAGTCAGCTGGCCAGGTAGTTATATTCCAAATGTGTTAGCAAAGATAAGTGAATACTTCTACATCAATTTGTTGGATTTTTTTCAATTGACATTCCATCAGTTAGTGGAGCTCTGTTTTTCACCAATACTTTTAGGGCAAACTAGACTTATTCCTTCAATAACACTCTTCTTAACCACATGCTACCTCTTGAAATGGTTGGATGTTGGCCAATTCTTTTTGCAAGAGTGATTCTCTGTATTCCTTCCATTTGCACTTGATGCTTCCTGAATCATTCAATATTTTGCCCATAGAATCCTTCAATCAAACATGAGAATCTCTTAAATACAGGAAGCACTACCTGCTCACTCAGGAAATCCGAACGGGGTGAAGGATTAATATATTTTATTTAGTTAATCTCCATGAGTCTAATTTCACACACTATCCAAATCTTGAAAGACACAATTAATGTGACTGTCAATCATATTCTAGAATAATGGAAAAAGAAATTATAGATATGGCTGGGTTGGCTTAGAAGATAGACTGGTGAAAAATGGATTGCTGTTGTTAAAAATAAGGGAAGCATAGAGAAAATAGAACTGTATTGTTTTAGTATTTATTAACAATTTTTAATTTCCCCTTAATTTTCATTAGGGAATTCTAGGACAATTTTCAGAAAGCATTATGGTTGCACTCAGAGTTTTCTGTGTAACTCAGAAGTAAATTAGAGATGGAGATAATGTAGAATGGCAGGCTCATAAATGGCCAATTATAGGGGTTATAGAATTATATAAGTGAGACCAGTGATACAAAAGCATGACAAGAGATTTTCCAACACCACAAACTAAACTGTGATTAAAAATGTGCTCGGAGTACGAACGCTAAATCATGTCTGTCAGGATTAATGATCAGTGGAGACACAGCTTGGAGAAGTCGCAGTCCTTTGCTTGAGCAATGGAAGACTCAATGCTTGGCCTGAATTTGAAAACCTCCTCCACTGAAAGGCAGATGTTTCTCTGCTCACGCCTTCCAGAGGGTCCTCATTTACACAACTTCCCAGGGTAGAATTTGGGTCAGAACTCTCAGGCCTTCCCATGTGCTTGCCCATCGTCTCTTCAACAAATGGTGCGGGCAAATTGAATCTCCATTTGCATAAGAATACCTTGAAGTAGGTAGGCCTTTATCTGTGTCCCTGTACCGGCATAGCGGGATTCTTGTTGGGCTGCTAACTACAAGGTCAGCCATTTGCACCCACCAGCTTATCCAAAGGAAAGGTGACTTGTTGGCAGCGAGTTTGGCTTGATTTATTTACAATAGCATGACGTTGGCGACCACATAAATGTTTATTGGCAAAGGGATGGATAAATATTGGTACATACATAAAAGGTCTACTATATACCTGTAAAGAATAATGATCTCATGACAACATGGATGAATTTGGAAGATTTTATGCTGAGTAAAATCAATCACTCCTATAAAGACAATATATAAAACTACTACTTTTTTTTTAAAGGAAAATGGTTTTCACACCAAAAGACGTAGATTCTAATTAGAAAGAAGAGGGGCAAGGGAAAAGGGAAAGGAGGAAAGAGAAAGAAAATAAAGTTTTTTAAAAAATTAAAAATATAAGTTGCAAAGCAGCACACATATGTAGAAAATAGCATTGCTAAGTAAGTAAACAAATGGTAACATCGTTGTAGAAATAGATTTTTTTTAAAGTAGCCCATTCCCTTTCATAATACTTTTAAAAAAAATCACTTTTCTTTGGTGCAGTTGTGGGAAGAAAATATTTGTTATCATCGAAGGAAGTCTCTAACATCACCATCACGGGCTTGACCAACTAAAAATTGTGGGCTAGGTGTTGAGACTACCAAAAAAGATGAGTTGAGAATCTTCCAATATGAAAGGTGATATTAAGTATGTATAAATATGTATGAGTCCAAGGTTAAATTCAAATAGGTTGATTGGGGATTAATGAGGACAAAGGAGATAAAATTACTAAATAACTAAAGGAAAGTATTATGATCTTTATCATTTCATAAGTGTGGATAGAGAGGTTAGCTTTTTGCAGGACCCACATTCCCTTTCCCCATTCTTTTTTAAAATTTTAATCATTTTATTGGGGGTTCATACAATTCTTATCACAATCCATACATCCATCCATTGTGTCAAGCACATCTGTACATTTGTTGCCATCATCATTCTCAAAGCATTTGCTTTCTACTTGAGCCCTTGATATCGGCTCCTCATTTTCCCCCTCCCTCTCTGCTGACCCCTCCCTCTTGAACCCTTTATAATTTAGAAATTATTATTGTTTTGTCATATCTTACACGGTCTGACATCTCCCTTCACCCATTTTTCTGTTGTCCATCCCCCAGGGAGGAGGTTATATGTAGATCCTTGTAATCAGCTCCCCATTTCTACCCCACCTTCCCTGATCCTTCTATTGTCGCTACTCTCACCACTGGTTCTGAAGGGATCATATGTCCTCAATTCCCTGTGTTTCCAGTTCCTATCTGTACCAGTGTACATCCTCTGGTCTAGCCAGATTTGTAAGGTAGAATTGGGATCAGGTAGTGGGTGGGGAGGAAGCATTAGGAACTAGAGGAAAGTTATATGTTTTATGATTGCTATACTGCACTCTGACTAGCTCGTCTCCTCCCCGCCACCCTTCTGTAAGGGGATGTCCAGTGGCCTACAAATGGACTTTGGGTCTCAACTTGGCACCCCCCCCCTCATTCACTATGATATGATTTTTTGTTCTGATGATGCCTGATCCCTTCGACACCTCATGAGCGCACAGGCTGGTGTGCTTCTTCCATGTGGGCTTTGTTGCTTCTGAGCTAGATGGCCACTGGTTTACTTTCAAGCCTTTAAGATCCCAGATGCTATATCTTTTGATAGCCAGGCACCATCAGCTTTCTTCAACACATTTGCTTAATATACACATTAGTCTTCAGCGATCATGTTGCCCTTTCCCCATTCTTAATAAGGACAGTGAGCCCTCATGTAGAAGGGCCTGGGTGATGGGAACAGTTAAATGCTTCAGGTTCATACTCTTATCCATTAACTATATCTTTTCCCTTAGAGAGATATGGTTTTATTATGCCTCAAGTTAAGATGAAAAGTCCCTCGAATAGCTTCATTTTTTTCTTTTTCTTTTAGATAAGAAATCTAGAGCTTAATGTAAGGACGTTATGTTATTTATGAAGATGGTATCAACACATCCAAATGAGCTTTCAAATGTCTAATACTACTGAGAAAATATATTAATTTTTTCTTACAAAGTTTGTGTTTTTTAAATGTTAAAAGATATGCATATACTTACCAAAAATAACTAATTTGATGAACAAATCAGCAGTACACCCACTTTTGCAATGATTTTCAAGGAAAGTCAGCTTCCACCTTGGAATCTCTGTGGATTTGTAAGTGTTCCCTAAATTCTGGTGCGTGACAACGCAAACATCTTTTCTCTGATTACTTGATTTGTGTAAAATGGGTCATAATATGTTTTTAAAAACTCTTTATGGGCTTTATGAAATGCAAACTATACCCCTACACTTATATGAGAGAAGACATTCTATGCTTTAAATGCTAGTGGCAAGTTTGAACTGACTCAAAAGAGGAAACTGCCAGAAACTCGTGTTTAGCATCCCCAAGAGTCTGTTTCCTTTGCTTTCCAGACTTCCATGTTGTCAAATGTCCAAAGGCAAAAATCGATATATTGATGGTGCGTTCTTCTTCATTTGTAACTAGTATCTCAGTTTTCTTATCAGTTATATAAGTGCCATATAAGTCGAAATAGGTCCTCTCTGATATTTTAAAAATGCATGCTCAATACTGAAAGAGTCGAAGAAAGTAAAGTATAAAATAAAGCTTCCTAGGAAATAAAGGTAAGAATATTTATAAGAAATATTCCCTTTTAGATTAAATGTCATCCTTGACTTGAGAGCCTAATTACTCTGGAAACTTGGTTATTTAGCTATAAGCAGAGTGACCTAGTTCTCTGTTAAGAAGGAGCAAGAGGCTATAATGAGTTTAATCTGCAAAACCTTGCTTCCTTTCACACCAATAGTTCTCTTATTAGCTTACTGTCTGCCTGAACTTTCTCTGGGAAATCACTGGGAAAATGCAAACATGTTACCAGATATTCCAGAATTATATAGACTCTCATATAACACTTTCCTTCTAGTAATGTATCTCCACTCCATGTTCAACGTACCCTTGACCCAAGGCCTGGTATTTCCAATCGCTTCACATTTATGACAAAGTTGGGCATTAAATAAGAAAGGCTGGAGGAGAGTTGATGCACTTGAATTAGGGTGCTGGTGAAGAATATTGAAAGTACACCGAACTGCCAAAACAACAAACAAATCTGTCTTGCAATAAATATAACCAGCATGCTCCTTGTAAGAAAAATTGTGAGACTTCATCTCATGCACTTTGGATATGTTTTCTGGAAAACCCAACTCTGGAGAAGGAAACCATGCTTGGCAAAGTGGAGTGGCAGGGAGAAAGAGGAAGGCCCCGGACAAGATGGATTGACATTGTGTCTGCAACAATGGACTCAGGCTTAAGAACAATTGTGAGGATGCTGCAGGATTGGCTGGTGTTTTGCTTGGTTGTACATAGGGTCACCATGAGTCAGAACTGATTTGATGGCACCCAAGAACAATGATGACAATGACAACACATGTGCAATATATCAATTATTTATATAAATAAGGTACCCCTTGTTTGTTTGTTTTATCTGTCTAGTCATGACTCGTGTGCACAATGTCATGGAATAAGAGGACTTTTTATCTATTATCATTACCATCAATCATGCATAGAATTGTGTATCCCAAGATATGTACAATTTGGCGCAGTCAAATTGTAATCATTTAATCATCCTTCATGTTGTGATCATCCAATCAATATTAAATGCATTAGAATGATATGTAACACCCAATTTAGGCCACAGCCCCATCAGCTATATGGGGAGTTTCCTTGGGGCATACCCTACATCAGCTTTTATTTTTCAGATGATAAAGAGAAAGAGGGACATGGCTACCATCAAAAAAGAACAAGAGATGGAACACATAATTGGACCCAGGGCCTCTGTGCTGCAAATCTCTTTGGACCCAGGAGAACAGTGATGCCAAGACACATGAAACACCTGCTTGAAGATCAAACACTTGCTGGTAGAGATCAAGGATGGCAGCCGTCAGTATGAAATGCAACTCAATATAAAGAAGGCCAAAATCGCCACAACTGGACCAATGGGTAACATGATCAATGGAGCAGAGACTGACACCGTGAAGGATTCTGTCTTACTTGGATCCACCATCAATGCTCATGGAAGCAGCAGTCAAGAGGGCAAAACACACATTTTATTGGGTAAACCTGCCACACAAGGACATTACTTTAAAGACTAAAGTATATCAGGCACAATCCTGCATATTTTGTATTGCCTTATATGAATGTCCAACTTTCACATCAATTCTATACTTTAACTGCTAATGGCAGATTTGTACCAACTCCAAAGAAGAAAATGCCAGAAATGTAGTTTTCATTGAAAAATGAATATTCCATCTTCATTAAGTAATGAAGAACAAAGAAAAACTGATGCATTTGAATTGTGGTACTGTTGATGAATATCAAAATTACTATGGACTGCCAAAATGACAAAGAAATCTGTCTTGGAAAAAGTATGGCCAAAGTGTTTCTTAGAGGCAAGGATGGTGAGAGTTTGTCTCATGTATCGTGGGCATGTCAGGAGAGACCAGTCCCTGGAAAAGGACATCATACTTGGCAAAGTAGAGAGGCAGTAAAAGAGAAAACCATCAATGAGATGAATTGCATATCTGCAACAGACCTACAAAGGCTGCGACAATGGGCTTAAGCCTGGGAACCACTGTAAGGATGGCACGGGACTGGGCAGTGTTCCCTTTTGTTGTGTACAAGGGTGCTTTGGGGTTGGAATTGACCGAATAGAACCTAAAAGCAACAAGACATAGGTGAAGGACAGAGAATACGGGGTCCGCTGATGTGGAAAGAAGACGAGGACCTTCCCTCCCGAGCTGACAAAGAAAAAACATCTTCCCCTGGAGTTGGCAATCTGAAATAGGACTTCTAGCCTCCTAAAGTGTGGAGAACTCATTTTTTATTGAAATGTTTCACTTGTGGTATTTTATAAAAACATTTTGTTGTGGTTTTGGTGAAAGTCTACAGATAGTTTTCCCATTGAACAATGTACACACATTTATTTCTGTGGCATATGTAACAGCACTCTTCCCACTTCCCCCGTGGGTTCTTGATTTCCACATGCTGCCTTCCCGGTCTCCCGGATGCATTGTTCTGAACAGTGTGTGTGTTAATCTGGGTAGACTAGAGAAACAAAATTCATAGACATTCATATTTTTAAGAGAGAGTTTTATATAAAGGGTAAGTGTACATTAAAGCATCGCAACCCAGTGCTGTCTAAGCCCATAAGTCTGACATTAGCCCATATGTCCGACACCAATCTACAAAGTCCTCCTCAAACTCACAAAACACATGCCATAACGCTGACTACAGGAGGAAAGCCGAGTCAGTGAACATGTAAGCATATCAGCACTGGCAGGGGTCTCCATGCAGCTGCTCCAGCACCCAGGGCTGCATCGGGGTAGTTCCATGTGGCTTCTCCTCAGGGATGTCTCACAGGAAGTGAGCCTTGCCTGCTGAGGCAGACAACTAGAGCAGCCACACTCTGGTCCAACCAACAGAGAGCAAGAGACAAGAAAGACAAAGCTCACCAAGGTATTTATCTCTTTGCCCTTCAATTACACTGCCCTTCAATGAATCCCACCTGTGTTCATTGGCCAGGTTGGCACAATAAACCTTAACTAGCACAGTGTGTTCCTCCTGGATGTTACTCTTCGTGTTATAGGTTCCTCTAGTGCTTGACTGAACCATGATTCCACGAGGTGAATCCAACTCACCAGAGTCTTGTCATTTTATGACTTTGAGTCTTGTTCTACATTTTATTCCCACTCTGTGTAACAGTGGTTCTCAACCTGTAGATCGTGACCCCTTTGGAGATCGAATGACCCTTTCACAGGGGTCGCCCCTTCATAACAGTAGCAAAATGACAGTTATGAAGTAGCAATGAAAATAATTTTATGGTTGGGGGGGTCACCACAACATGAGGAACTATATTAAAGGGTCATGCATTAGGAAGGTTGAGAACCACTGGTCTAGAACCTTCCATTGTAATCCTGATCAGAATGATCAATACTGTTAACGGTACCACAGGGCTCCTCGGGTCTCAGGCTAGTTGAAGTAGTGATTCTTGTAGTCCATTTGTCTTTTGGTTCCTTGGGATTTTCACTTTCTTCATATCTACCTGATCTGCACATGGAGAAACAATAGTTGCATCTCAGATGGTCACTCACAAGGTTTTAAGACTCTAGTCACAACTTATCAAAGTAAGATAAAGGATATTTTCTTTCTGAGCTCTGTTATGTGAATTGACCTAGGTGTCTCACAGCAGGGGTGCTGGGCTCAGGAGAGGGTGCTGCCAATCTTCAAGCAGTGTGGGTGTGTGGGCAAAAGAAGGGGTGCTTCTAGTGCCTGAGCTGGCATCAAGGCCACATGGGGAAGAAAATGCCTCAAATTCATATTCCTGGCTTGAGTGGATGGTCTTAGGAACTAGTGCTGCTCCTAGTGGGCCCCTTGCATTGTTGTTTGGGCTAAAGATAGGGTTGCCTCAAACCACTGGATCCCCATGTTGGTGTAGGCAGAGAAAGGGAGTGTACCTATGCATAGGTCCTAAGTGTGGGTACCTGAACACAGAAGTGGCTGTCACTGTATCATGGGATCCCAGGGCAGTTGAGTGAGTGGGAGAGTGGATCAACGTGGGTGCCAGGTGGAAAGGCTGGTGCCATTGGTTTGCAGGTCCCTGGTGCAAGTAGCTGGCCCTGGTCTTACGTAAGGGTCATTGTTGATGTCACTCTTCACCAATCATGTGCTAGGGGTAAAAATACATTCACCAATCATGTGCTAGGGGAAAAATTACATTCACCAATCATGTGCCAGGGGAAAATTTACATTCACCAATCATGTGCTAGGCGAGGAAACACAAACGGGAAGTAGAGAGCACCATAGACCCTAGGGCCTCTGGCTCAGGAGGAGAGATTTTCAGGGTGCGTGATAAGTGAGGTGAATCCCTTCACTTTCTCAGGGTGGGAAGCTTTCCTGGCTCTGAACACGTATCCCAGAGTCGCTTCTGCTGGTCTGAACCAAGTGTTGGGGGCTTTGGCTGGAAGCACTGCTTACTTCATCTCCATCTGGCCGTGCTGTGCAGCTAACCTGGCGGAGCACCACAATCAGTAAGCAGTTCACGGTGTCTGCTGTTTTTGCGGTCTTTCCTTCCACTTGGCAGTTGAGCCAATTCTTCAGCCTTGCCTTTAATGCTCAGGGTTCCAAATTTGTCATCTATCTATGATTCACTTGTTTGTCTGGATCTTTTGGTAGAAGGGCCAGACATGATGAAGCATTGGGCTATGCTGCCAACTGGGACCATCTCCAAGTGTGGTATTTCAAACAACTAAGACACCCTGTGGATAAGTCAAGATATGGAATAAAAGTGACCTCTCTGGAAGTGGGCAGAAGTCAACCAAGTTAGACTCTGGTGCTGTGGACTTTCTAGGGATATTCTCTGGGTTTTCCAGCACTTGAGATCCCGTAGTGCTGTGTGATGACTTTGAGAAGTCCCCTAGATTTCAAAAGTAAAACAAGAACATGAAGTGTCCAAGCTCCACTGCAGATGGAACGACATGTTCAGACGTCAGCTGCCAATCAGGAAAGACTTAAGAACCAAGCGCAACAACCTCCACTGTCTCTCAAAAGTATACATTTTAAAGGGTAATTTGTTGTATTGACATGTAAATGATATTGGTTTAGTCATCAGGTGAATTGGATTAAAAATTTTTGAAGGAGCATCCACTACTCTGGATTAACTTTCCCTTTTGGTTCCTCCATCTGATAGATGCACCCTTGCATCTTGAAAAATGTGTCAAGGTAGCACTACTGCTCAGGACCAAGAGTGATTTTTGCTGTTGAATAGAGTTCAGGCTGTGACATGAAGGCTCAAAGTATGCACAGTTGACTCTGGAAGACCTTTAAAAAAAAACCTATCCAAACATGCCTCAATATATAAAAAACAAACCAATGCTTTCACAAAAATAGCAAATGGTAAGTATAGATAGGGAATAGGAATTCATCTTATATTCTCGTGGTATGTGAATAAAATGTAAACTGTCTCATATTTTGGGGTACAGGACAGACACACGCTGCAAATTCCTTATTCCAGAGCTCCCTGGAGAGAAATATAAAAACTTTTTCTTTCACTTAGGGAAAATTTGCTGAGATTCATTTTTTTATATGCTTGGTTCTTGGCACTTTATATTTTCTCTGCTGGTCTGAAATGGAAAAGTTGAACTCTAAGTACAAATTTAAATAATATAAAACTAAATCATCAAGGTTTGAATTATAATGGTGATAAATTCAGTCAATTTTAATGACTGATTTTTAACCTTATAAAAAATAAGTTATATAACAACCTTAAGCTTTATTAAATTTAATTTAATTTGGATTAATTGTAGAGATTTCAGTAGAGATTAAATTAACTTTTTAAAGCCCTAGCAGTTTTCATGTTTCTAATATTCCCCAAACTTTCAAATATAAATTTGGGATGTTTGTTATTGGTAGGTGCTTTTGAGTTCAGTTCCAGATCATAGTGACCCCACAACAGAAGATTGGCTTCAGCATTATAGAATTCGTCATCTGGAAACAGAAAACCTAACCCTATTCACTATGTTCCAGTCGAGTCTGACTCAGAGTGACCCTATAGGACAGGGTCCAATAATGGACTCAATATCACACGTGTAAGGATGGTGCAGGAGCAGACAGTGCTTCATTCTAGTGTGCAGACGGTTTCTATGAGTTGGGACCAACTGGACAGCAATGACCACCACCACCAGAACCATTAGACTACTTAACCTTTCAACCCTCGTGTAGCTCCCAAATGGAATAACGTCTGCTTATGGCAATTGTCATAATTTCAGTTATCAACTGGAGTGGTCCCCCACCCCAACCCACCCAGTGGACATTATGCAATGTCTTTTTTGTTTGTCAGGACTGATTTGAGGAAGTTCTACTGACATCTATTGGGTTGAGCTCAGGGATGCTACTAAGCATTCTATAATAGCCAAAGATGTCTTCCAAAACAAAGAATTACCTTTACCAGATGTCAATAATACCAAGCCTGAGACCCTATTTTAGAAAAACAATTTTTCAACATTTTTGCAAAAGGGCAGTTATTAGTGTTTTTAATACAATCTGATATCTCTCAATCAAATAGGGATTCCCCTATTTGATACATTGATATATTTAACAACATATTCTTAATTCAAATGAATTATCATGTAAAAGTAACTTCAAAATCTCTTAGAAACATTCAAATGTCAAAATTGTATGTAGAAATTCCAGGACCTAGTGTGAATGTAAGTGATATGATTTATTAACTATTTTCAAGTTGTTTGCTTAAATTAGTATATAAGCTGACCCTAGTATCAGCTGAGGCACTTAATTTTACCACAAAAACTACATTAAAAATGTGCTGAAAAACTCAACTTATGCACAAGTATTTACGGTACTTGTCATTCAAATGTACTTCAGGTCAATCATATCAATGAGAATCTATTATCACAAAGCTAAGTGCATGGGAGCCCAGTTTGAAATAACAAAATTTTGCAAAATCTCATGTTCACAAGGTTATTAAGGTAGTAGCATTGTAGAGACTGGGATATTAGAGTTAAAAAGTGTTTGCAGATTTTGTTTTACATCATTCATAATGATAACTAAACCAGTTTCTATCAAGTTGGTTTCAATATTTTTACAATGTTACCTTTGGACGGGGAACTGTATGAGAGTAGAGCTCTGCTCCATAGGGTTTTCATGGATCCCTTTGCCAAAAATAGATCACTAGGCCTCTCTTCTGAAGTGACTCTGTGTGTCGTTGAATCTCTGATCTGTCCGTTAGCAGCTGGATGCATGCAGGGCAGGGAATTATTTAATGTAGCCCCTTTACCCATAGTTTCTATAACTCCTACCAAATGGCCTCTTCCTGCATGGCTCTGGGTAAAAAGATTGGGGGCATGGTAGGGGTGGGGTGGGGAACACACCCACTGATAGGATTCAGCTGTGCTTAATTGTTAATGGGGTTAATTGTGATAATCATAGTACTAGATATAAAACGACCTATCGAGGCGTCAGGAGCAGGGAATCTCACTACCAGAAAGAGCCAGGAGTGGAGTGTGGCGCTGGGCCTCCAGCTCCATGCCCAGTGAACCTCCTTTATCCGGGACACATCTGTGACCTCGAGAAAGGGCAGAGGAACAAAGGAACCTGAAGCCAGCACTTGAGAGAGTAGTGAGCTCCCAGGGAAGTTGAGTGCTTTGGGAAGAAGACAGATGTGTGAAGTGGGATGCCTTTGGGCACTTCATTCAGGGAACTGATTTTGTGGAGCTCTGGAACTGGAGTTGAGACTTAGAGCAAAGGGACTCACCCTGTGGACATCTATGAGCAGCCCCAAAAGAGTTTTGTAATATGTCTTGACCTAACACCTGTATCCTAAGCATTTCTTGTCACATTTGTGACTAGTGAACTTCCATAAAACTTCAACAACAACAAAACCCCCTCATAGTTGTGAGCATTGTCTATAAGTTTTATGTGACCATTACAATGAATTGTAGCACAAGACTTCTTCACTCCTACAACTGTGTAAGTCACTATTTTTATATAAATTTATTTTGTGTATATGTGTGTGCAGACTAACACAATCATAAGGTATTATCTACAATAGCAGAAAACTGAACTTGCTGCCAATTAATTAATTCAAACTTATAGCAATGTTATAGTGCAGGGTAGAATTACTGTATAGCGTTTCTGAGGCTGTAAACCTGTATGGAAATGCAATGCCTCATCTTTCTCCCATTGACCTTCTGGTGTGTTTGAACTGCTGATCTTGTGGTTAGTATCTTAATGCTTAAATTGCAATGTTGCCAGAGCTTGTGGCATCTATAATACACATATATAAGTTGGCATATACATAAATTGATATTTGTTTATTGTGTGATTAAACCATTTAATATAAATTTGATTTGTGGTCAACTTTATCACAGGAAAAAAAACTAGCTGATGCTTCTTCTATATTATCCGACTTATTCTGCAAGCAATCAGAAAAGAAGAAAGGGCATGATGTCAGAGAAGAGTGCTTTGGCTTGGAAATAAAGACTTAATTTTAGTTATGGTTCTATATAAACCAATGACCTGGAACAAAATATTTGTACTTTTAAAATTTATTTATACTTAACAAATGGGCTTGATATTTTTGTATCAAATACCATTAGTGTTCTTTTAAAAATTACACGAGTCAATGGATCTGAAGAAACAAACAAACAAACAAAAAACAAAGCAAAGGAATTAAAAGGGACTTACCAGTGGGTATGAAAACAAAGGAAAGATCAGGGAGGAGAGAATGTTAATAGTGCACAATGCTAATAGCCTAATGAAGTCACTGAATTGTCAAATGAAAAATGAGGTAAACTATCCCCCCTGCCCAGTCTCCTTTATCTTTCTCCCCAGCCACGAGTATTTTCTGTGGGTGTCAGGAATCTTAAGGACTCTTGGTTAATACCCCTGCTCCTAGGACATCCTTGGATTTCCACCACTGCCTCCCACGTGGAACATTTAGAGGCAGACCCTTCAAAACCCAAATAGACATCCAAGCCATAAACCAGAGAGCAAATATTGGTAGGTTTGATTTTAAAATTATAATGTAAAATGCAAACCACAAACTGGGGAAAATAGTTTAAAATACATAACAGCAGCAGGTAACCTTTAAGCAAACCTGTTATGCATTTGTAGGAAAGATGTGGATATTCCAGTAAGAAAAGGGAAGAAAACATGGCAATTCACAACCTACGTGCAAAGGGCCAAATGGCCCGAGAAACCGGTTGGAAAATATCAAGGAAGAAAAGAGCAGATTAAAATACCGTTGTATTTCTTTTCTCTTTAAGATTTCACTCATTTCAAATATTACGAATGCCTTGTGTGCATAATTTATGTGTGTAAGTGCTTATCACATAATACATGCTCATTAAATGACAACTGAGATAGCTATTAATATAGATTAGGAATCATTTTCTAATTAAAACTTTGCTTGCTCCCTGAGTACCCTTCTTCTTCTGTGCCTGCTTCCACTTTTTTTCTCAGCTTCCCCTGGGGTATAGAGGTGATCTATGGCATCTCTCAGTTCACGCCCAATGAAAGAAAACAGTCAGTAGATCTTTGTTTTTAATGCTGGTCGAGCCATGTTTTATTTTTTTTTTTTCTGAACAAGAAATGGTTACTAATGGTCTCAAACAACAGAACAACAGAATAAGCAACACAGAACAGTTGACCCTTGAAAAACACAGGTTTGAACTACACAGGTCGACTTCTACCTGGACTTTTATTCAATAAATATATTGGACCCTTGTATGATATAGATGTTGTTAAAAATTAAATGGAATGCATAAAGATAAATATGCTAGGCATTAATGGGCTGAAATGGGCTCGTATTGGCCATTTGAATTAAATAATCATGTGGTTTACTCTGCTGGGAATGACAAATTTAAGAGGAATGGGGTTCATTCATCATCACAAAGATTTCAAAATTTTCTTGAAATAAATGTGTCTGTGACAGCAAACTATACCCATGTAAGGAAGTCCAGTTAATACAATTATTATTCAAATTTATACACTAACCACTAAAGCTTATTATTAAGAAATTGAAGAATTCTACCAAACTCATCTATCTAAATTGATCAAACAAATAAAGAAAATTGGACATTAGTTGGAAAATACAGCCTTATTAATAGCAATGATAGCATTTTGCAATACAAACAACTTCTTCCTTGTAAACACTTTCAATAACATAATGGCAACTGTATACATGGACTTCACCAGATGGAATAAACAGGAATCAAATCAACTAAATCTGTGGGAAGAGACAATACACAAGCTCAATATCTGTAGCCAAAATGAGGGCTGGAGCTGACTGTGGAACAGACCATCAATTGCTCATATGTAAATTCAGGTTAAAGTTGAAGAAAATTAATGCAAGTTTATGAGAATCGAAATATAGCCTTGAGTATATTCCACCTGAGTTTTTAGAAGACCTCAAAAATAAATTTGATACATTGAACACTACCAACAGAAGATCTGAGGAGCTGTCGGATGACATCAAGAACATTAAACATAAAGAAAGCAAAATGTTATTAAACAGGTAAAAAACACCAAAGAAAAGATCAAAGTGGATGTCAGAAGAGACTGCATCTTGCTCTTGATCATAAAGTAGCTAAAGCAAAGTGAAGAAATGATGAAGTAAAAGAGTTGAACAGAAAATGTCAAAGGGCAGCTCAAGAAGACCAACTAAAATATTATAATAAAATGTGCAAAGACCTGGAATTAGAAAGCCAAAGTAAAGAGTACATTCAGCATATTGCAAGCTGAATGAATCGAAGAAAAACTTCAAGCCTTCAGTTGCTACGTTGAAGGAATCTATGGGCAAAATATTGAACAATGCCGGAAGTATCCAAAGAAGATGGGAGGAATACACAGAGTCGCTGTTCCAAAAAGAACTGGATGACATTCAACCATTTCAAGAGGCATCATATGGTCAAGATATGAAAATACAATGGTACTGTAAAAAAGAAGTCCATTGGTGCAAGATATGATAAAATAATAATTCATAAATTATCAAGGGTTTATGAGGGAGGGGGTAGCGGGGAGGGAGGGGAAAAACGAGGAGCTGATGCCAGGGGCTTAAGTGGAGAACAAATGTTTTCAGAATGATGAGGGCAATGAATGTACAAAGGTGCTTTACACAATTGATGTATGGATGGATTATGATAAGAGTTGTGTGAGCCCCCAATAAAATGATTTAAAAAAAAAAAGAAGAAGAAGTCCATGCTGCACTGAAGACACTATACAAACACAGGCTGCAGGAATGGATGGAATACTTTTTAATCAAGGTGTAGCAAAATGTACATATTCTGAATTTTAAAAAATATCACAGTACTTGATTTTTTGCAATACAGCTTAAGGAAATAAAGCAAATAAACAACAACAACAACAACAAAAAATCTGTAAGAATGTTCTCTGCAATATATTGTATGACAAAAAGTATTGCAAATATACTAGATGTCTCAAAGATATAGAATCAAAAATATCTTAACATCTCCAAGATGAAGAATAAAAAATGTTAATATGGCTCTGTGTAACCCTGTCTGTGATCTTAAATGAAATGTTTATGCTTTTGGTTTTTTTTACATTTATCGCATGAACTTAATGACTCTGTCTTCAATACTGTTAAAGCTTTTTTTGAGAATCATGATTTCATGAACATAAAAAAAAAACTACCATTATGAGACTTAACATTAAAAGATCAGTAGAAAAAATTGGAAGGTTTAAAAATCCTATAAATTACATGCATATTAAAATGCTATTTTTTAGTTACATCTGCATAACTAACAGATCATCTCTTTGTCATCTGCTAATTTGCTATGTAGAGCTACCATACCTTTCTAATACTTCACAAATTTTTTCCCACAAGAGCCCTTTTCCCAGAGGTATGAGGCATGGGATTATATACTATTCTAGAAAGTATAATCCCAACATTTAAATTACAAAATCAGTAGAAGGTGAAGTCCTTTCAAATCCACTGAAAACGAAATGTGTGAAATGAGATGGGGCTAGCGTTTGACCTCCTCTAACTCCCCAAGAGGAAGAGGAAGTCGCCATCATTGGCGTCAGTCCCTTATGACACTGAGGTCAGACATGGCCCCCCTCCCAACCTTCCTACAAATCTGACACCAATCATTCCTTCCTAGCACTCTCCACTATTTGAGAGTTGAGTTCACTAATTCATTGTCCTGACCACACAGAACTCACAGGCAAAACTCAAGACTCTGGGGTTTATTAGGGATGTGAACAGGTTACAAAGGTTCCGGATACAATTGTTCAGAGCAGACAACTTCCCCTCAGTTGTTCCGGCAGGTGCTGGCCTCTCAGGCACTCAGCCTGTTGACATCTGCCCTGCTCATGCTGTGTTACAAAGTGCTTTTAGGCCAAAGGGCTCGCTATTCCCAGTGCTCAGCTCTAGCTCCTTGGGTCCGCAAGCCTAGCTCCCCCAATTGAGTGGCCCACTCTACAGCCCGGCCTCCTGTCCGAAGGAGCGCAGCTCTACTTGCTGTTGGGGTGGGAAATGCTTGGCCTCATGGTTCTGTTGCTGCTGCCCTTCTCTGTTGCTCCTCTGGCGTCACAGCTATCTCCTGGATCCGAGGTTCAAGGTGCAGTCCAGGGGCCAAGGAGTTCAGAGTACAAGCTCCATTCTTGTTTGTTTATTTTCTCTTGCTGTTAATATATCCTCTTCCTGCTTCTGCGATGGCTCATTCTACACCCAACAGGATAGCCAAGCTGACCCCTTCCTGTGTTAGCTAGAGCTCCAGGCTTTTCCGATCACATTCGCCTCAACAACTGAACCACATGAGAGTATCAGCATCTTCCCCCACCTTCTCTTACCCAGACTCATCAGCAAACAGTCATTTGTTACGCTATGACTTGTAGAACCACACAAATAGTTCACTGCTCTCTAATATGTAAGAAGTGTTCTCGTAGACATATGTCAAATTTAATGTGTTTCATATATATAAAAATATGAAATGTTTATAATAAATACTTTATTCCTGATCATTAAGTAAAAGAAAAAATGTACAAGAAGCAATTAGAACTTCATATGCAATGTGAAATACATGAACTTCATTACATTCAAACTAATGTGAAACCAACTGAATTATTTACATATGATGACTTTCTTCACAGAAAATCACTGATGGATTTTCCAAACTGATCAGACTCTGAGATATTCATCATACTAAAAAATTCAAATCCTCGGGTTGTTTTAAACTGAGTGGAGACTCAATTATAAAGCAGTTTTTCATTTTAAACAGAAAGAATCATACACTGGGGCATATCCTTTATGTTTGGAAAAGTTAAAACCATTCATTTAAGGTTCCCTCCGTCATCTGTCGGGAAGTTCCAGTTGTTAAATCCCTTTTTCTTTTTTGAGATTTTGAACATTCTAGAGAAGTTCTATATTCAAGTTTAAGTTAGTTTTAAAAGGCACCATTTTTGTTTGCTTGCACATAAAAAGGGTTTTCTAACTCTAAATATCCATTTTCAACATAAAAAGAATAGACGAGGAAATGTAATTTTTATAAAGAATAAAGATGGATGCTATCTTAAGGTCTTCATATAGTCTGCAGTTCTCAGTTTCTATTCTTATTAATAATGGTTCTAGTTTTATTTTTAATGTAAAGTTATACTAATTACAGACTTAAACAAAAGTATAAAGGCTAAAATTGCCTTTTTAGTTTTCATGTGTTCTTTTTCTCTGAATTATATGATTGACATTTTCTTCTGCTATTATACATCTCATTAAATGCAAATTGACATTGCAGATGCAGGGATTTGTGACTTTTAAAAATAACTTTGACCAAATAATACACAGCCTTAGAGATTTTTTTGTCATGATTGCCTAAAAGTTCTATTTTACTTGAATATTATTTGCTATTTTATACTGTATGAGGAACATTTGATAAAATCACCAACAACTATCATCACCTTTTTCCAATAGGTCTTTTTAAAAACTGAGAGGCTTGACGGGAGAAAAATGATTTTATCAAGTATGCATAACATATAGATAGCCAAATGGAGTGTTGTGTCCTATGAGAATAAATTCAAGAGATTGACATTTTGCCCTAATAATTGGAGGAAGCTTTTATCTAATTCTTCTCTAAAATCTACAACATGTAAAAGAAATAAAGAAAAGGGAGGAGACAGGGAAGGGAGGAGAGAAAGACTATAGAGAGAGAAATGGAGGAGCGGGAAAAGGGGGAGAGAAAGTGAGATGAGGCTTGAAAGAAGGAAGGGAGAGAGATATGAGGAATTATGAAATGGAGATAAATTATACACACACCAAGTAGAAAATAAAATGTATTCCTATTAAAATTCAAGACATTTAGTTGTTTTAAAACTCCCACATCCATTGCCAATCAGTTGACACTAACTCCGTAGGGGCCCTACTATGGGACCAAGGAGAACCGTCCCTTTAGGGTTCTGAGACTAAAGGATTATGGGAGCAGACAATGTTTCTCCCTCGTAACAACTAGTGGGCTTGAACCTCTCACCTTGTTGTTTGCAATTCAATCTGTAACCCATTACACTATCACCAGGTCTCTTTCTTTAAATAGCAGTTGCACACAATTATTTTCAACTACTGGCCAGATATTCTGTACTGTAAAGTATCCAGAAACCCCTTCCTCCTGTTTGTTTCCTTTCCACCAAACCTAAGCACAACTGAATGGCATACACTGCTAAGTTGGTGCAAAAAGAGGAACATTATAACCAAAGTAAAATTTAACCTTAGACTGCGAGATATAGAACGATCTATGTTTCTTAACCTTTTAAGGCTTTTTGTGATATAAAGTATTTTCTTGTTCAAACTCATGATTCTCCAAGAAATTTCTTTAGTTTCTACAGTATATTTCTCATTCTTTTCTTTATCATTTAGGAGTGTGTACTTTTGTTCTTGGATTCCCTTAACATCGTTTTGGCTTTCCATTAAAGAGCCAAAGAAACAGAACATATTAAAAAATTTTTAAACCATGTTTTTATTAAATCATGAGATACTTATTACTGATGTACATGTGTGTTTAAAGGGTAAATATTAAGAATAATATCATTATATTTTAAAATAATAAAGCCAAAATAATAGCTTGAGTTTAGAAATTCATCTTTTCAGTAAATAGAAATTCATCTTTCTATTTGCTTGCACAATACTTAGGGTAGTTTAACACTTACACCTAAACAAAACCTAAATGTAACCACCTCAGAAATGTCCACCAAAAAGGGCATGATAATGACTGAAGTTGCATGGTACTTCAGGGGCCACAAGAGTTTTGCCATTGTCTACCCAGAACTTAGTACTATGTCTAAACATGAATATCATGAGTTGTAAAATGAATCTAGGACTGTCAGACGGGTCTGTGGGGGCTTTGAGACCTTTAAGGACAAGTGTGACAGGTGTAATACGCATTGTTTAGATGTCATTGATATTGTGTGCCATGGATTCTGGCTCGTAGTGGCACATTGTAATAGAGCAGAGTCGCTGCATGAGTTTCCCTAAGCTATTATCTGTACTGTCATAATACACTCTGTGGTCACAAATCTGATTTTGGAGTTTTATACAAATTAACTAATTAATTAAGAGAAAAGCTATTAATCATGACGGGCACAGTGGGTAAGTGCTGGACTTCTAACCAACAGAGAGGCAGTTGGAACTCACTAGCAGTCCCATGGGAGAAAGATGAGGCCGTCTTCATCAGTAGAGCTTTACAGCCTGGAGATCAAATAGTACAATGCTCCTCTGGCCTAAAAAGCCACTATGAGTTGGAATACATTATATAGCAAGCAGTGAGTTTGTTTTTGTTTTGTTTTGCTTTTCCAAAAATATAGATATAGACAGATATAGACATAGTCTGGATTCTTTAGAGGAGGACATCTTAACATTTTCCACTCACATCACATCTCATTTTCACCAAGAAATTTGCAACATGGGCAAACACCACAGGCTTATTATGTGCTTGATTTTGAATTAATTTTTGTTCATTGCGCACTAAGAAACTTCTTATCATTGCCTTGCCAAATTTTTTCATCACCACTACCACCCCCTCCTGCACGTTGAATTAAATGACATAGCGTCAAAAGCCACAGTATAAGAAGCTCTGCTCTAGAGAAGTAAAGCCAGTGATGCTTATACAAGTATATATGTAGAGAAACTTGTATCAATAAAATGTGTCATACAGTTATAGAGTGAGAGTCCAAGTCCAGATAGCTTCCAAGTCTGTGAATCAGATGTTAAGCTGGAGGTTTCTACTGACTCGGAGAAGCTGTGGCATCTGAGGAACTCGAGGTCAGCAAAATGGCCATAGGCCAGGAGGCAGGGATCTGATGACTCCAAGGATTGGCAGTCAGTATGACAGGCTCAAGTCCAAAAGACCAGAGATAGCTGAGTCAGATGCAGGAACCAAATCTGCAAACACCCTCTTCCACAGCATTCACTTATATAGGAAGCAGACCATGTCCCCAAGACAATCAATCACATCAGGGCTGTGACCTAAATAAGACTGTTGGCCAAATAAATGGAAGATATTGAAAGTGTTCAAGTGAGAACTGATAGGAAGTGACAGACGTTAAAAAAGATAAATGAGCCTTCACTTGGCAATAGTGAAATGGATAGAAATAGGGATGCGAATGACAGAGAGAAGGGCAAGAAGTTATACGTATGATTTCATGGGGATAAGAACCATTTAAGCTGGTAAGTCTAATTAGGAAAGGCTCATTCATATTTATGATTCAATGGCAAATAAGGAATAGTTAAAGGAGAATGTATATGCATTTCATATGGATATTGAAGGAGATAATGTTAAGATGCTGGTTTTGTTAATTGAGTAGAATCCATCAGGAGAGAGATGGTAGAGATGGTAGAGATGATAACATGAGGAATTGAGTGTTTGACATTTTGCAGTCAGCATCCCTATGAGGTAATCAGAAACCAGTTGTTATTGTTAGGTGTCATCAAGTACATTCCAACTACCAGTGCCCTGTCACCAACCGAATGAAACCCTGCCCAGGCCTGCAGCATCCTCACCATCGTTGTGATGTTCAGTCCATTGTTGCAGGAATTATATATGCTAGGATTCAGGCAACTAGCAAAGTTGAGTATTTTGAGGAAAGGAGAATCATAAGGTCAGTTAGTATGTTAAAGATCATTTGCCAAAAGTAGTGTATAATAATTCTATAAAAGACAAAACAGGGAGGGTAAAGGGAGAATGGGTAGGAAAGAGGGACCCGATTACATGGAACTGTGTGTGACCTCCTCCCTGGGGGACAGACAACCGAAAAGTGGATGAAGGGAGACGTTGGACAGGGCAAGATATGACAAAATACCAATTTATAAACTATCAAGGGCTCATGTGGGAGGGGGGAGCGGGGAGGGAGGGGAAAAATGAGGACCTAATGTCGGGGGTTTAAATGGAGAGAAAATGTTTTGAGAAATGATGTACAAATGCGCTTTACACAATTGATGTGCGTATGGATTGGGATAACAGTTGTATGAGCCCCTAATAAAATGTTTAAAAAAAAAAAAAAAAGACAAACTTTTAAAAGTTTCTATTTTGGTTTGATGATCATTAGGGAGAACCCCAGAAATTCAATGCTTCCTTAATTTGTATGCACCTCAGAAATCTTGTTGTAGTTTAGGAGGGACATTGTTTTACAAAGTTAGTATTTTATAAAAATTGGCTGCATGATAGGCTCAAAATGTGTTTTTCAAATTTCCAGTTGCACTTACTTTTTCTTTTCCTGGATTATATAATAGGAAAAAAGTACAAGGAAAAGGTTAAGCATACTATGTTTCCTTCTAAACACCAAGGGAAGTGTGGTCGTCACATAATTTCATGTCAACTTGAAGATATATGAAATTGTAGGGGTAGCGTTTAGCCTGTCAATCAGGTCACAGACGGATGACCTTACTTGGAGGTGCGCCTGAGATATATAGCTTTCTGGAGGCCAGCCTCTCTCTCTCTGCCTCCATCTTCCTGCTTGCTGGCCACTCGGAGACCTGCCAGAACCCTGCTATGTTACCACTGCCATTGGATCCACACAACTTTGCACGCACCAGCCTGTGATATTCCCGTATTCTGCATCATTGCATGGATGGCCTGAGTCTGAGGAGGGGCTTATTGACTATTACTGGAATTATGGACTTGAGTTGCACTGGTTGTTGTGTTTTCTTGATACATAATTATTTCTTGATAGAAAGCTCTCTCTCATACATATACAAGGGTCTCTGGATTTGTTTCTCTAGTCAACCTGACCTTACCCAGAATTTCTCAAGATGTAAATCAAATAATGAAAATACCTTCAATATCACCATCTCCATACTCTCTTAGGATCATGAGCAAGTATACAAGTAGAAAAGAAAAGGCGATCTCTCCACTGATTCTCCGTTGCTCAAGTCTGGGGATATTTAGTTCCTTCTTAATTATACTGATATCAGTATTCTACCTTTTTGACGTGGTTTTCTCCTTTTTGTCCACCAATCTCTATGACAGCATATGCTATAAGAATGCGAATATAAAATGTCACTGTATATTATCTGTAAGTAAAAATATCTTTTGCTGCCTGGTGTCTGCCAATCCTTAATAGGATTGTATATTGATGGACACAGCGCTGTTGTCTACTCTCTTACACATTCAATGAAATTTTGATATTTCAATGGTCAAGCTTAGTGTCCATGACCAATTTTGGACAATTGCTGGAAAGAGTCAAATAAAGAAAGTACTCTTGGTATACTGAGCCCTGGCAGAGTGCAAGAAGGCACCAGAATATTGGGCAAATTCCATGGAGGTGTGTAAGATAGGCTATTCAATTACAGTCTCCACTTTTAAGATAATGTGTCTGGAGATTCTTAGTAAACAGATTGCAGTTCTGTCTTCCATTAGTCAACCCAGGGAAAACACTATGAGGTAAAATGGATTCCAGGAGCTTCCTGTACATGCTCTGTGACCTGGGGTAGTCAAACTACAACAGCTATGCCGAATGTCTTCCTTCTCAAAACACTCACTGCCTTCGAGGCAATTCCAAATCATAGCAACGTCACAGGGCAGAGGAGAACTGCTCCTAGGAATTTCCCAGACTGTAATGATTTTTTACTGGAGTAGAAAACCTCATCTTTTTCCCCAAGGGGCTGCTGGTGGTTTTGAACTGCTGGCCCTGCCTTTTTTGCAGACTAAACATCCTGTATTGTTATGGTTGTTACTTGTAGTCCGTCTGCTTGGCCTCTTTTCAACCCACGTGTGCAGAGGGGACCCAAGGCAGTGACCCTTCAGGAGTAGATCACCAGGCCGGTCTTGTTCAGGTGCCTCTGGGGGGTTTGAATTATTACTCTTTTGGCTAATAACACTTAACCACTTGTATCTTTCAGGGTCTCCTAGGAAACCCCTTTCTAGCATTAATGTTCTATATAAATAATTTCCATCCTATCATGACACCCTTCCCCAGATTCTTGTCAAATAACCCAAGAAATTTCCAAATTAAGGACTTCCAGACCACTCTCTTAGCTCACCTTTCTTCTCTTCTCCCATTAGGTTTGCAAGCTACTGAGCTTTGTGGAGAGATTTACCAGTATAAAGTGTAATTTGTTGAATGCACAGGAAGAGCTAGTTATTGCATTTCTGTTACTAAGGAAGTGCCTGGCAGCAATGTATGAGGCAGCCTGGTGGCACTGAGAATTAGGTATTAGGTTGCTAAGCCCAAGGGTGTGGTTCAAACCCATTAGCCATTCCACCCAGCAAGAAGAAGCCCTGTACAGACTTACAGACTCAAGTCACTATGAGTGAAAATGGACTTGATGCCAGTGGCCTGTTTTGTTTGTTTCCTGGTCTGCGTACTTGTTTATTTATTAGAAATTATAAAACTGTTCCTACCTATTGGGAATGAGGTCAAACGGATGTGTAACCTTAATAGGACTCTCCATAATTATAAAACTGTAAGGGAAATAAACCCTCCCCAGTTTAATTCAAGTTTGTTTCTTGGTTTTTAAATTGTTGCTCTTTTAAATATTTTATTGTCTACCATACACCAGGCATTATGCCAGAACTTGGCTATGACTGATAAAAAAAGATGAAATGGGTTCTTGCCCCCATGCAGTGTACAGTCTACAGACAATAACCCAAAGGACATCTAATTGATGAAACACATGTGACAAGTTGTGAAAAAATAGATAGGATCCTTTCTCATTAAAAAAAAGTATACTGGTTTTCAAAAGTGACCTAATTTGTTCATTGTTCCCTCCCACTGCTTGTAATGTAACCGAGGCGCCTCTCTGTGGGAGCTGGCGTCACTGTTCTCTCCCTTCAGTCTAGACGGTCCTGGTGATTTCTGTTGACCCGTGCACGCAGTGGCGTGAGAGCGTGTGTCCTTTCATGGGAGCCTTCCGAAGCTTTGCATGCCCTCTGTCTCTCTCTTTCCCATGGATAAATCTGTTCCTCGTGTAGGCTAGTTGGCTTAGCCTTCCACCATGGGAGAAACCACTCAGGGCAGAAACCGTCTCCTTCGCCGGAGTCACTTTAGGAAAACAGAAAAAGGCTCTCAAGGATGCAGAGTGGATGAGTGGACTGTAGACCTGCAGATGCATGAAGGACCCACAGGAAACAAAAACTCACCTAGCTGAGTCCAGTCGACATCTGAACTTAAATTGTTGACTTAAAAAATATCTAAGCTGAAATATAATCTTTTGAACCATCATTAAGGTGATCATTCTGAAGCAAATCTAATACAACCAGCTAGCAATAGAATACTTTAAGAAAGACTTGTAAAGACAATGTTTAAGTCTGACCTCAAGGATGAGAAAGAGTCTGTCACGTGCAGAGTGCCTGAAGGGGCATTCCAACAGGTCACAACATGTGCCACAGCCTATGGACTGAATTGAGTTGGTGCCTTGTTACACTCAAAGAAGGACCGTGTGGATGAAATCTCATTTTATATAAAAGAAGAACTGCCTGAAATTAGAGATGTAAACAAGGACCATCATAGGCAACACCTCATAAGCCATGTGCTGAACTAGCCTTTTAATCCTAATGGCAATGAAACAATAGTATGAACAGGGAATCAGCTAGTAAATTTTCATCTCAAAGGGTCATTCATGTATCTGCAGTTTAGTCTGATTTATTGAGATTATTGTAACCACCAAATCATCCTTCTCACTGGTCTCCCAAATAGTTTGGAATTCTTTCAGCGTGTCTATGAAAAACTAGGATGAATATAAAAGTCATTAAAATCTAATGCTGGTTAAAATGAAAGTATATAAAAGTTTAACCATATACCTACCAGAAAACAGTAAAATGTGTAATCTAACACCAATAATACAGATACTTACACCTCCCAAAGTCAAGTAACATCAACATTTGAAAGCTGATGCCCTAGTGTAGTTACATCAACTATTTCAGTTCAAATGCCAACCAGGGACCCTTTTCTGCCTCCCATTTCTTTCTCTCTGCTGATTCTTTGTGTTTATAATCGGTCATTCAGAAACGCTTTTATAGTTCTGATTTTCTGATAGACACTACAGAATAATACTGTATTATCCTGACAGAGTGGGAGTTCATGCTGGCCTAGGGAACATGAAATTCTCGGGAGAGGGAGAATAACATAACGAGAGGACAATGCCATTGTCACCCAGAACACGGAGTTGCTTTCCGTCCTCAGTGTTGTGTGCCTCCACTCTCCTGAGTCCCGTCGTTGCGTCTTATTCAACTGTGGACAATAGAGAGATAGTAGATAATCCAATCATCTTAGGAAGGAATCATTTGCCACAACATCTCAGGTTACTGAAGTGTTTTTATCTCTTAAATGCAGGTGCTAACCCAAAGAAAGTTAACTACTTTCATGTCATGATACTGGAAAGAAAATAAGACAGCTCGTCTTTCTATTTAGAATCCATAGTAGCCCAGGGAGCATGAGGCTAAGAAACTACAAGTTATGAGAAAATGTATTTCATCTCTCTTCACATTCCAATACAGATTTGTATTTCTTCTCTTCTATATATATATAGACAGTGTGATTATGCCAGATTGTCTTTTTGAGACCAATAGCTGCTTTATAATGAAGATTGCATTAATCCTGAAAAATAACATGTAAAACTCACAATCTGAAGATTTAATATATATAAAAGGTCACTTTTTCACACTATCATTCTAGTAGTAATATTTCATATTATTATTAAGTAGAATCCACAGAATTTGTCTAGTATTCTTTCCTTTCTTAAAATACTGTACAAGTCAGTCTATTATTTAAATCTTTTACAAAACGAGACTCGATATAATTAGAAGAAAATCATTCACTAATATTTTTATTGCATGATTATCAATCACACTTGATGCATTTAATACCCTGACATTAAGATTAAATAGAGGAGAGTCATTTGAAATGCAGATCCCTCTGTTGATAAGATATTTTTAAAAAGTAAAGTTAAAAGGAAAGAAAAAAGAAATCGCTACTGGAATGAAAACAGTGTACAGATCTTCAGCCATGTTTGTAATACTTATTATGCACTATGGAGTTTAGAAGTAGAAGTATTCTCTTACTGTTGAAACAGCTTGAAGCAAATAATATGCACCTACTATGTTATGCAGCTAAACCTGAAGGCGTTTAGACATTAACTTAGACAATATATCCTTGATTAATGTACTATTCCTTCCTACTCTACCTATCACCATAAAATATTCATAATGTACCTTGAAGCATGTGTAAGTTCACTTTATAAAATACAGACATGTCCATTTGTTAAAGAGTGCTTAAATTCTTTGGTTGGATTTCCATGACAATTTCAACTATTCCAGTAAATTGCTTTCCTACCAAGAGAGATGATTCTTTGCTTTTAAAAAAAATTAAAAGTGTATCTTAAAATTACATTTTAAATTGCTTATAAGTAAAATATAACATACGATAGGATTTTGTTTTCGGTCAACATATTTTTTTTTTCGCAAATGGGGAATAAAGCATTAAGGTTGGTGGTTTGGGGTTTTGGTTTTTGAATTCAGGGGGATTTCCCTTCACTTCTAATATGTGTTCATATTTCTCTACAACACATAGGATTATAATATAGATTCCTACCCACCTAAATAATCATAGTTTATCCTTTGGAATACATATTCTTTGGAAATCCTTAGGGAATGGGTATTCTTTTAGAATGGGTATTATCTGGAAGTACTTCTGAGGAATTGTCAAAGAGCCTTTGTCAGATTTCTTCACACCATATTTGTTGATGGTTTGGGGAAAATGAGAGAAATTAGCGATTAAAAATAAATTTCATTAGTCTCTGATTTGCAAAATCTTTATAGATGCCCCAAGGAGATTTGTTACTCTTTGATAAGTAATATGAAACCAGAAAGTATGATTCTTCTTTTCATAATAATTGGTCATAACTGTGTGGAATATGACACACTCCTTAATACCTGTATATAAATATTATAAGTGTATACATAGAGAAAAATGAATAAAAAGTCTACTCCACAGTTCCTGAGAAGAGTAATCATAGTCAGTTCATCCAGGTGCAGGACTCAAGTTTTATATTCATTAGCTGCAATACTGAATATAATTTGACTTAGCACTGAAACTCAACTATAGGAAAATAATCAACTTCATTTTGTAATTAATAGTTGGCATTAGATCGTTATTCTGGTTTCTCTGTGTGTTTATGTGTTTGGTCTATGTTCATTATTACTGATATGTGTGTTTTATAAACTCACAATAATAAATACACTAATGAAAACAAAATAATTTTTAGTTGATGCCAACTATTGAAGTATTACTTTCATTAGTGGACAAGAACCGCATTCTTTTTGACCAGCATGGCACTTTCCTGATTCCCAGATAGCATTGCCATAGCAATGTATTGAAAAGCCTATCAATTTCAGCCACTAACCAACAGCATACAGTGTACCATTTCATAGTGTTGATAGGGGTACCTCACACATTTTTCTTTGAGGGGTACACCAGAAAAAGCCCAATGTAGCAAAATTATCCAGAAATTTAATATTCTAGCCTTGGTGATGTAGTGTGTCATGTGTTAGGCAACTAACCACAAGGTCAGCAGTTATACTGCACAAGCTACCCAGGGGAAAGATGAAATTTTCTACGCTTATAAAAACTTAGTTATCAGAAATCAAAGAACAAAAAATCATATTGTGTGCTCACCTCCCTGATACGACGAAGGCAGCTGTGACGAAGAAAGCTGATGGTGCCCAGCTATCAAAAGATATAGCATCTGGGGTCTTAAGGGCTTGAAGGTAAACAAGCAGCCATCTAGCTCAGAAGCAACAAAGCCCACATGGAAGAAGCACACCAGCCTGCGTGATCACGAGGTGTAGAAGGGATCAGGTATCAAGCATCATCAGAACAAAAAATCCAATCATTGTGAATGAGGGGGAGTGTGATGTGGAGACCCTAAGCCCATCTGTAGGAAATTGGACATCCCCTTATGGAAGGGTCGTAGGGAGGAGACGAGCCAGTCAGGGTGCAGTGTAGCAATGATGAAACATACAACTTTACTCTAGTTCCTAAATGCTTCCCTTCCCCCCTCCACTATCATGATCCCAATTCTACCTTGTAAGTCTGGCTAGACCAGAGGATGTACACTGGTACAGATAGGAACTGGAAACACAGGGAATCCAGGGTGGATGATCCCTTCAACATCAGTGGTGAGAGTGGTGACACCAGGAGGGCAGGGGGAGGGTGGAGTGGAAAGGGGGAACCAATTACAAGGATCTACATATGACCTCCTCCCTGGGGATGGATAACAGAAAAGTGGGTGAAGGGAGACTCCGGACAGTGCAAGAAATGACAAAACAATATAAATGTTTTATGATTCATGAGGGAAAGGGGAGCGTGGAGGGTGGAAAAAATGAGGATCTGATGCCAGGGGCTTAAGTGGAGAGCAAATGTTTTGAGAATGATGAGCGCAATGAATGTACAGTTGTGCTTTACACAATTGATGCATATATGGATTGTGATAAGAGTTGTATGAGTCCCTAATAAAATGATTAAAAAAACAAACCAAAAAACCTTACAGTTATATTCTATCCTAACCGGTCACTATGAGTCAGATTCAACTGAATAGCAACGAGAATTATGAGGGAATACCATTGGTCAGTGTAGCTCTTGATTTCATATGTTGTGATAACATGCATTAGCTCTCAAAGAAAATTACCCAGATACTTAGATTGCTCAAACTTACTTTAACAGCTTTTTAAAAGTTTATGTTTAAGGGATTGAGGTAAAGGGGAAAAGTCATTTTGCAGAGGGCACAGAGTTGACCAAGTGTTGTCTCTCTAGTCGTAGAACTAAATGACCAGAAATCATTCCAAAGAAAGGCTGTGAAGCAGATAGTCACATGTATAACAGACTCCAGGTAGTTACACAATATATTTTAAATGTTTTTGGAAGTAAACACATCTATTCTACAGATGTATATTTTGACACTTAATTAAATATTTGTATTGTGTGCCTTGCACAGTCTTTGTTGTATTTCTCACATATTTATAATTTCAGGATATTTTATTTTTATATTAAAATTTAGGGACTATCTGAATCTGAAAGATGAAAATAAATGTCATAGAGTTTTAAATGATACAAATTTTATTTAAAATTCTCACAATTCTTTAAAGTAAAATATTGCTTACTGTTATTGCAAAACTGTGCATAAAACAGACCAATTAGTGCCTTTGATTCTTCAGTACCTAGAGTGTCTTCTTTTGCCCTGGCCATCCTGTGCTGGCATGTCCTTGTTGAATAGTGCCTTTCCCAAGGCGCACTGGACTACTAACTGAAAGGTCAGAGGCTTAAACTCACCAACCTACCCAGTAAGAAATATGAGGCGCTTCGCTTCCACAAAGATTTACAGTCTCAGAAATCCTGTAAAGGATTCTAGGAGTCAGAATTAACTCAAGGTCAGTGGACTGGTTTGGAATTGGTACTTCCTAGTTAGTCACTTTCCCTTCCTCACCCGCCCATCTCTGGAAACCATCAGGATGTTTCTTTTGTGGAAATAATAATAATAAATATATATATACATATATATAAATTTAGGATCAGAATTGGATTATATGTATATGTGTAATGCATGCACATATATAAGTAATGCAAACATATATATGTGTGTATATATTATATATAAAATGCAAATCTGATCCTGAGTCATCAACATTCTTTAATGAGGAAATTACAAACTTTATATTAAAAACTAATCATAAACTATATAAATATATGTATGCAGAGAATGGAAACAAAATAGGAAGACTCATACTTCTTGAACGCAAAACCTTCTCTACAACCACAGTAGTCAAAACAGCCTAGGACTGGTATTATATAATAATAAAAACATAAAGCAATGTAATAGAATTTAGAACCCAGAAATGAATGCATCCTTTCATGGAAAGCTGATCTCGAATCAAATGGTGAAATCCAGTAGTTAGGGGAAAGATAGTCTCTCTAACAAACGGTGCCGGTCCTCCTCCCCGTCCTCCCACTCTCTGCACGGACCTGGCTGCTGAGATCATGGCTGTCCCGGAGGTGAGCGTGCCCCATAAGATGCGTTTGACTCCTTTGTTCTCTTCTCTCTCCTATCTCTCCTACTCTCTATGACTGTACTATGATCTTTATATATCATAACCGTGCAATTGCTCCTACAAACCCTGTAATATTCTTAGAGGCTGGCTACCCTAACACTGGTAAAACTGCCTATCACTTTGCGAGAAATGAAGCAGGATCCATAACTCATACTGCATTTAAAAACAAAACAAATTCAATTTGGGTCAAAAGACCTATAACTATAAAGATCACCCAAGAGGCAAGCGAATATTGGGAATGATGAGGGCAACAAATGTATAGAAGTGCTTTGCACAATTGATCTATGTATTGTGATGAATTGTATGAACCCCAATCAATTGATTTAAAAAAAAAAAGATCACGTGAGAGAGAGAGACCCTCAACAGAGTAATATATTGCCAAAGAGCAACGTTCTGTTTCAAACAGTCTTACAAGTCCCCACTCTGACACCTGCACATACTTCCTTAGAGGGAGGAAATAAGCCTCCCAGCGGCAGAAGTGCACATGTAACCAAGAGGGACAAAAGGGTTAGGTTGATAAGGGTTTCTGAGGTATCTAGGACTGGGGATTGGGAGTCAGGCCTAAAATCTCTTCTCTAGACTTCACTGCACACAGTAATTCCCAGAGAGGGAGTATATCCTGGGATGAAGCCGCCCCCTTCCACTTTTCTTCAGTCTGTGGGTTTTAAAGAGAGAACATGGACAATGAACTTGCCCCAGACGTCTTGTTTGCTTCTTTGATGGCTGATTTCTGTCAAATATCTTCATAACTTTCTGAATATCAAGTTCCCCCACCTGCTATTCCGACATTATCTCTTAGTACAATAATTACACTCCATGGATTTTTGGTAAGGCACCACCACCACTGTTATTTCAGATTTTTTTTTTCTGATAAATTCAATGAGGACATTTGTGTAACATCATCTGTTACCATTAGTCCTGGTTTCCAAGAAAACAGGTTCGATTGAACTTCTCGTGATAAATACTTAATTCCTCAGAAAGACATTTCTTATTCACTGGTAAATGTAATGTCTTGTGGGACCTCCTGCAGAACATTGCCTTAATGCCTTATTTTATTTAATCTCCCACTGGCTCCCAGAGAAGTTATTGTAAAACAGGCTCCATAGAGTTTGTGATTATCTACAAACTTTTGAAGTTTCCTTATATTTCTGCCTTATTTAATGTAAATCTTTGCTTTTCTGATGCTTCTGAGAACCATTCCAATGTTTTGAAATCACCTTCTGTGGTATTTACTAAGTTTTAAACTCTATATTTCAAGAGTGTTTTTATATCAATATATTTTTCCTAGCACAGTGTTATGTACTATGCTCCCTTGAACCAGAACACTCAGAAACCAGTTCATCTATATGCTTTGTAGTTCTTAGAGTAACTTTGAGATATAGTTCTTATTTATTGATCTGGAGGTTAAGAAGATAAGAGATTAAGAATCCTCTGGAGAAGTCATATCACCTGGCAAGAAAGCTGAATCACTCTTATCTTCACACAAGAGAAAGACAGTGGTCCTTTAACTATGGAGCTTGAGCATCTTAGATTTCCAGACCACCTAGGCACAGGAATCCGAGATTCCCAAGTTCACCATCCTCAATCCATGTGCTGGTTCCCCATTCCATCCTAATCAGTGTCTGGTTGTTGGTTGGCCTAACAGATATGCCCAGGTTGAGAATTTACTTTTCTACTTTATGAGCTTTGTTACCTTGATGATAATTCTGAGTTTGATCCTCACCCTTCTCTACTTGTATACTGATGGAGATGATAACCCTTTTATAATATGTATTTATCAATAATATTCTCACTTTATTTCTCTAGAACATCACTTGCTCCTACAACTACTCAATTTTATCACTCTTATAATTGCTTTTCCCCCCCTCGTATTTCTTATGTCTCTTGTTCTTTATACTTGTCCATGTATTGTTTTCAACTGGCACACCACTGTATTGACTTACAGATCAAACATTAACAATTATATGCTAACATTTACCAAAAGCCATCTGTTTTGTCAGGATTTATAGCGTTGGAGACAGAGATGGAAGAAGATGGTAGTAATGGACATTTTAGGGTGTGATGCAGTTGCAGAAAAGGCCTCACCAACCATGTATAAGTATCTGAATCTAAGGTAGTCATCTACAGTGTTTGTACTGGACATGAAATGAACCGAGCACTCAGTATCATTGAAAAGAATAACTTAATAAAGGAAAGAGTAAAATTCCAGTGCCATCAACCTTGTACCTGCAATACAGACTAACTTTCTAATGACTAATATTATATGTTTCTATAAAATTAAAGGCAATGTTAACTTAAAGATAATGCAGTTATAAATATTCACAAAAAGCCTACCTGTACAATTACCCTAAAGCCAATCAAGTAGCCTCCTGCTCATAAAGATTCTACATAGGATTTTGAAGTCTAAGATTTTACAGGAGCAAATTGCCTCATTTTTCTTTCCTTTGGAGCAGCTAGTGGGTCCTAACTCTGACCCTTGGCAGAGATCACTCCAGTGCTTGTTGCTATTGCTGTTTTAGGTGCCATTGAGTTGGCTTTGACCCATAGGAACCCAACGCACAACAGAACTAAATAAACACTGCATGGCTCTGCAGCATCCTCACAATTGTTCCTACGCCTGAGCCTGTTCCTGCAACCACTGTGTCAATCCATCTCATCAAGGGCCTTCCTCCTTTTTCTGCCCACCCCCCACTTTACCAATCCTGATGTCCTTTCTCCAAGGACTGGTCTCTCCTAACAATATGTCCAAAGTCTGTAATGTAAGTTTTGTAGTCCTCGACTCTAGGAGCACTCTGGCCTTACTTCTTTTAACCCAGATCAGTTTGTCTTTTTAGCAGTCCACAGGACTTTCAATATTCTTCAGCACCACGATTCATATGCATAGCTTATTCTTCAAACTTTCCTTATTCAAGGTCCAGCTTTCTCATGCATATGAGGCAATGAAGAATACCATGACGTGGATCAGGTGCCCCTTAGTCATCAAAGTATATCCCTGCTTTTCAACAGTTTTAAGAGGACCTGTGCAGGAGATTTACTCCATGCAAAGTTTCCTTTGATCCCTTGACTTTTGCTTTCATGAACATTGATTGTGGATCCAAGCAAGACAAAATCCTTGACAACTTCAGCCTATATGTTAAGATATTTATGGAAGTATAATATAAAGGAAATTTTGGTGAGAGATTATTTTATACGAATACTATGAAGTTGCTCTAAAATCTGTGCATCTGTTTTAATTTAATGTACAGACATGATGAAGTAAAAGAGTTAAAAGAAAAGTTTGTAAGGCAGGTTGATAAGTCAGTGTAAAGGATTGTAATGAAATATGAAGATTGGAGTTATAAAACCAAAAGAGAAGAGCATAATCAGTGGGGTAGTTATATAATCTGGTGTCAATTTTGGACTTGAGAGGACTAAGAATGAAGGGGTGGAGTCTACTCTGTCAATTAGATCATAACTAATGAGGCCTTAGTGTGGGCATGGCTTTCTCCTGAGAATTCTGGGAAATCTGGTTTTTCCTTCTTGGAGGTGGGAGAGACTCTGTTCTCTGGCTGAGAGAAACTCTACTGACAAGATGCATGGCACTACACCCTGGGAGTTGAAGAAGCCACATGGACCTACCCTGATGCAACCAGACCTACGCAGCCAGAGAAGCCATGTGGAGGCCCCTGCTAGCGCTGAGATGCTCACAATGCCACTGGATCCACAAGACTTGCCTGTGATCCTCCTGCATTGGGCATCATTGCAAGTGTTTCGTGAGTCTGAAGAGGACTTTATAGATTGGTTTCAGACATATTGGCTAATATTGGATTTATGGATTTGATCTGAACCGGGCTGGGACATTTTCTCAATATTCAATTGCTCTTGTATATAAACCTCTTTCTTATTTAATACGAGGCTTACTGGATTTGTTTCTCTAATCTACCCAGACTAACACATTATGGTACCTTGGGAGTGGGGTACAAGAGAAACAAATCATAACTATGGAGAGTAAATGTTTATTTGACTTCTGCCTCATGGTAGTGCTTCTTCTTTGGTGAGCCAGAAGTCAGATATGTCCATGCAGTTTACTGGGTAGTTTTCTGGAAAGTATACGGGAAGTTAAAGTTTTGATTACTTTGTTTGGTTGTTGTCTTTGGCTATTCCTGTTTTAAATGGTGAAAATGAATGTGATTAATGTACATTGTGAACTTAAGGGGCAAAACTGCTATTTGAATTTCTCAGAGATGCTACTAAGTGAAAATGGCTGACAGAAGGTCAAAATGACTGACAGAAAGCTTGGATCTGGCGTGATACTCTCAGAGACCTAATCCCAAGTTTTTGTATCAATAGAATAGTTTAGATAAGGATTAAGATAAGATAAATAAGGATTGAACTTGACTGTCTTAAGAATTGAGTTTAGTATCTGATTCTAATTTGTCTATACTGGTTTCTTCTGCTTATTATTGTGGATATAAGGATTTACAGAAACGTTTTTTCAGAAGTATGAAAATAAGAGGGCTTGTAAACCCACTTGCCTTAAGCCATTAATTTGATCTTTATATGGCTTTAGGACATGCCTGCAAAGAAAGTTCTGAAAAGATAAGCCCCATCCAGTGCTTTGGAGTACTCAGGATGTTTGTTTTCAAGAGACTTCCTTCAGGGCAAGATTGACAGATTGAAGAAAACGGAACTCTTTGGATTTCTGAACTAGAAGTTTTAGTCAGAAGCTGGAAAAAATCTGGAACCACGCAGAAAACTCTCTAGGACTACATGTTAAAGGAAGCCTGTAGGCAGCCTGAAATGCTTGCTAGGTGACCACCTGGATCCACTTGATGAGTGGAAGTGGGAGAAATGCAGCAGTAAAGAGACTGGTTGAGTTTGGGCACTGACACCTATGGACCTGGTTCATAGGACAAAGAGAAGATGAGAGTGAGTTGACTGGTCTCAAGTTCATGACCTAGAACGAGGGGGCTAAGGTTGTTGAGAATTTGTGATATGGCCATGGTCCAAAGGCAAGGTGACCAGTGGACACCCTAGTGAGGCTTAATGAGGCAGCCCACCTTGAGTAGACCAGAACCCAACCAGATGAAGAGAAGATTTCTGAGCTTGTGAACTAGTGCATATTGCTACTGACTTTATGGATGGCCTGTCCTGATTTAACTTTGCTTATAGATGCAGATATCACAAGGTTCCAATTGCAGTGAAGATTCTTCACATCAAAGAATATGATTGTCTCCTTAGAGCACTAGATTGATGTAAGTGGGCAGTATAGAAATTGGATACCCAAAATGGGGCGGATAAAGGAATGAAGTGGTTGGGGAATATATTCATAGGATTATAGGATGAAGGTATAGGTGTTGCTTAACTGCAATTGTTAGGCATAGGATATTTTTGTTTTGTTCACTTATGTTTAAATAAGGGTGGCACATATTGAATTGTATGCATTTTATTTTTATTCTGTTAAGTACAGATATGATTTTATTATTGTTTATTTAAAAATTGTATATGGCTAAAGAGTTGTATGAAAATGTCAAATAACAAGGGGTGGTCGGTGGTAGCTATATAATCTGTTGTCAATTTGTCAGCATATCTCAAGCTGAAAGAACTGATGATGCAATTTAAGCATCAAGCTGAAATATTGAAAGATTCTGAGTAAAATAGTGAAGAAGACAGGAAGTATCAGAAAAAAAAAAGATGGAAAGATTACACAGATCCACTATACCAAAAAGTCTGGTAAATAGTCAACCATTTTAGGACATATCATCTGATTGAGGACTGAAGGTATTGAAGGAAAAAGCCTAAGCAGCACTGAAGGCATTGGAAAAAACAAGTCTCCAGGATTTTACAAAATACCAACAAATATTTCAACAAACTAATGTAAAACTAGAAGTACTCACTAGTCTATGCCATGAAATTTGGAAGACATCTACACGGCCAATTGACTGGAATACATCTATGTCTGTGCCCATTTCAAAGAAAGGTGAGCCAACAGAATGCATACATTATCTAACATCATGATGACGATCACATATAAGTAAATTTTGCTGAAGATTATCCAAAAGCAGTTGCAACTGTCCATTAACATAGAGCTGAAGAAATTCAGGCTGGATTCAGATGAGGATGTGGATTGAAGCACATCAAATGGCTCTTGGTTGAAAGGCAATAATACCTGAAATATATTTATTTGTATTTTATTGACTATGCAAAGACATTTTATTGTGTGGATCATACCAAACTATGGATAAATTTGGGGTGAATGAGCATTCCAGAACACGTAATTGTGCTCCTTTGGAACTTATACATAGATCAAGAAGTGGTTATTCAAATAGATCAAAGGAATACTGCGTGGCTGGAATCAGCAAAATTGTGCAATTGGATTATATCCTTTTAATATAGTTTTTCTATCTGTATTTGAGCATAATGCCAGACAATGGATTATATGAAGTGTAATGTAGCACGAGGATTGGAGGAAGACTCATTAACAAACTTCAATATGTAGATGACACAGCCTTGCTTGCCGAAAGCAGCGAACTTGAAGCACTTAATGAGGAAATATTAAGTAGATATTGCAACCCAATGTAAAGAAAACAATATCCCCACTACTGGAGCAACAGATAGCATCGTGATAAGCAGAGAAAATATGGAACTTGTCAAGGATTTCATTTACTTGTATCCACATTTTCGTTCATGGGAGCAACTTCAAAATTCTAAAATATTTATTTAGGCAAATTTTTGCAAGACCTCAAAAAGTGTCAAAGGGCCAACATGCCATTTAGAGGCCTAAGGTGAATCTGACTCAGTCGTGGCATTTTCAGTCACCTAATATGCATATTAAAGTCGGATAATGACTAAGGGGGACTGGAGAAGAAACAATAGCTTTACATCACGGTGATGATGAACTGTGGGGGGAAAGGCCAGCCCCCCACAACTGATCACGGGTTCAGTAAATGCAATTATACGGTTGAGAAATGTAAAGATTATTATAAAGTCATAGAAAGCAGGAGAGAGATAGGGAGAGAGTAAAATAAAGAAGTCGGACACAATTCATGGCAGCATGCTCACCTCCTGGGTGGCCATGATCTTACCAGCCAAGTCTGCGCACAGCGTGGGTCGAGATGAGGGAGGCAGAGACCCCGGCCGGGGCAACTTTATTGCTAACCAAAAGGCTTATATCTACTTAGGGGGCATGATTACAGGTAACCACACATGTCACAGGAAGGGGCTGTACAATAGGCACACACATCATAGGAGGGGGATATATAATGGGCATAGGCTAACAGGAAGGGGGTGAGCTAGGGGTGCACACATGATAGGAAGGGGAGGGACTAGAGGTGTACATGTGACAAGCTGCCCTAGACTCAATATGACAGCCTAGCCTTGGTCACCTTGGGTGGGTTTGACCTTCCTGGGCTCTCCTTCAGGGAAACAATCTACTACTATCCTTATCAGAAGGGAGTGGGCCCTACTTGTGGGATTAAACAGAGGTGTCTGCTTGCTCTGGATGGCTGATAACCCTTACGGAGAATAACCTCTAATCTACTTTTTTTTTATAGATATCAAAGTTTATTAGTGGTTACTAGAGTCAGTATACAGAAAGTGGAGGGTGGAGGGTAGGGGTGATGGGAAAACTACATGGATCATGGAATGTTAGCAAACAGATTCTTGTAAGTGCTGTCAATAAGGCTTAAATCTGTAAATAACTGAACAGGTAAAAGTTGTGAGATAGATATACAAGGGGGCTTCAGAAAGTTTGTGGGAAACTTCCATTATTGTCAGATTTGTTTAGAGTCATCCCCGGGGCTTTTTCTTGCTGCTGGTTTCTTTGTTGGTCTGCTCTTCCACCTGCATCACCAGGACCAGGGCCTTCTTGAAAGCTTGCAGTAGTGAGAGGTAATCGGGATGCATGGCTAAGGTGGGTTCTGCTTTGTTCTCAATTTTCTCCAGGCTGCAGTCTGGCTGCTTGATCATCCGGGGAGAGCTTAAGTCAGGTTGGCCCTTGCTGGATGTCTTTTACTGGCTACTTTCTCTGCACGAAAAACCATGAATTATTGATGGCAATGTTCTCCTGTCCCTCTTAAAGAAACCTTCCCTCTAGCTGTCTGTCCTCCACGAAGAAAGCTTCCTCCAGCTTCTTTCTCCTGGGCGCGCCGACTACCCAGCGCTCAGGCCGCAGGCGCTTCTCTGGCATCACGCCCGGTGCACAGCACTGGGTTACTGTGCGGTCCCTCTAACCGACTTTTGCTGACCTCCAAGTGTATAATCATTCACCACGTGCAGCAAGAAGCTAAGTCTGGGGAAGACAACTTGGGAGAAATCTTTGTTTCCCACAATGAACAATACCAACAGTACCCTGGACTGTCATATCAAGAAACATATCTGTCTTGGAGGAAGTACATCTTATAATTGAGGATAGTGAGACTTCATCTCAGGCACTTTGAATATGTTAGGTGGAGGAACTATAGTCTCTGGAAAAGGACATCATTCTTGATGAAAAATAGAAAGACCCTCAACAAGATTGATGGATGCAATGACTGCAACTATGGGTTTAAACATTCTCATTGTGAGCGTGTCTCAGTACCAGACACTGCTGTGTTCTCTTGTACATGGAATCTTTATAGCCAGGGTCAAATCAGTAGCAACTAACAGCAATGTGTCTCAAGTTATTTAGTAATTAAAAAAATAAACACAAATATCTGTTCTGGAAAAAAAAGTTAAGAATTGTCGCCTTTGAAGAAGGCATGCCTTCTAATTTGCTTAAAGAATTCAAAGTTGCTTTGAGAGTGTGAAACTATTGTAATTTTGACATTATATCATGTCAACCTATCAGGAATGCTGGCATTTACCAAGTCATTAAATGTTATTCTCTTTAGGGAATCACTTAGCTTCACACTAGGTATTGATCCTGCATGGTGGTATTTTACTAAACAAAAGCTATTAACTTGATCAAAAATATTATATTTATTTTTGTTAAAATTGAAAATGCAAACTTATAATTTGTTTTTAAATTTGAGAAGTTAATTAGTTGTCAGCTATATGTTACACAGTTTGGAAAGATTGCACAAAATAAGTGATGGAAATAGCGCTTAAAAGGTAAAATTTGGGGGATGACTTTTATCCTATTTTGGAAAATAAGAAAGAAGCATAGGTACTAAAGATGCTTCCAAAGTCTCAATAAATCACAGCAAAGAAGACTTTATCTTAAACATGTAAAGGTAGGAGAAGCCAATTCTAAGGAGAGTCTGTAGGGTGCATCATGAACTCCCTGAAGCCTGCTTGCAACTTCATCTGGAGAAAACACATGTACAGAATGACTTATATTGGGAACGCATATTAATTTATAAGTGTATTTTTTAAGTTGAGCCCCTGGGTTGAGTTTAGTTCCAGGACTGAAGGGTGTCTAAGGGTCATGTTCTCAAGGGTTCCACCAATCTCCATCAGAACTCAATCTCTTTATGATTTTTATTTTTGTTCCCCATTCTTATCAGGCAAGTCAGCAATGGTAGCCAAGCATCATCTCTTTCTTCTACTCTCAGGGCCACAAAAGTCATTTGGATGAATTGCTTCCAAGTGTTACGATTGTCTTCATAGTTTTTTTGCTCTGGACAGGAAGAAATCAAGGGTTACCCCAAAGTGACACCTTTGCACAAAAACTTAAGACCCAACATTGTCTTTGTGTCTATACTAGATGACCTTAATCCTGATTTCAGAACCAGTGACTGGTTCTTTCATGGTGTTTTATTAAAATCAAGTTTCCATAACTTTGCCTCCTTTATATTCTATTGTATCCATGGAGATATTTGCAGCACACATATAACCCATCAAACCTACATATTGATACAGTTTCACAGATGACAAATTTTGTTTATTTCAATTTCCCTTTCCTATTAAAACAGTCAAATGGAGGAATTTGTCATTCAGATGCTTGAGTTTTTCCAATAGCACTGTCCTGGTAAGCTGTGTTCAGAATCACAACAGTTTCTGTGTCATTTTTCCCCAAGCAGGAAACAAAATTTCACAGCCACACGCTGTTCTCTTAAATTGACCCTCACAAAAGTTGAAGCTTGAGTGAAACTCCTTTTACAGAAAAATTCACTGTGAGCAGAGAGAGCCTTCCCAGGTGATGCCGTTGAGTGCACTAGAGCAGAGTGAGTTGCTTGATGCTCTCCTAGTGGGAAAAATGGTTTGCTGTTGTTGTTGTTGTGTGTTTGTTTGTTTTGGGGGGTGGCAGAGCCCCCTCGTATATATTGTGGACATGTCAGGGAAGGCAAGTCCCTGAGAAGGACACCATAAGTAATAAAGTAGAAGGGCAGGGAAGAGAGGAAGACCTTCAAGGAGAATGACTGATACCATGGCTGCAACAACAGGCTCAAGCATAGGCACAGTACTGAGGACGGAGCCAGACCGGGCAGTGTTTTGTTCTATGGTACGTAAGGTTGCTCTGGGTCATAATTGTCCCGATGGACCTTAATAACAACAAGAACAACATGAATCATAATTAACTCAATTGCAGCTACCACAAAAGCATTCAGTTTAAAATAAATTACTTTGCAGATTTTTAAAAAAACTATTATTTAGAAGTTTATTTTATCTCAAAGATAATTTAGGTAAACCATTTAGTCCGTCTGGGAAACCATTAATGAAGGAAAAGATTTTCAACTTGGGTAAATGTTGTCCTGATGAAGGTACTACATAAACATTAGACAGACAGCTGCGAACTACCAGGTTAGAGGTTCAAACCCACTAGTTGCTCTGAAGGAGAGATGAGCCTATTCACTACCATAAAGCTTTATCAGACTAACAGCTTTCCTGGCAGTGTTGCCTTTTTCTTTAATCTGTTAATATCTTGTTGTTAGATACTGTCAAGTTGGTTCCAACTCATAGTGATCCTATATACAACATCACGAGACACCATTTGGTTCTGGCCATCTTCACAGTTGTTCTTATATTTGAGCTCATTTTTGTCGCCATTGTGCCAATCCATCTTGTTGAGGATTTTTTTCCTCTTTTCCATAGCTTCTCTACCAATCATGATGTCCATTTCCAGGGACTGGTCTCTCCTGATAATATGTCCAAAGTATGTCAGATGAAGTTTCACCATCCTTGCCTCAAGGAGCATTCTGATTGTACTTCTTCCATGCAGATTTGTTGGTTCTTTTGGCAGTTCATGGTACTTTCAATATTCTTTGCCAGCAACATTATTCAAACACACCACCTCTTCTTCGGTCTTCCTGATTCTATGTCCAACTTTCACATGCAGATGAGAGAATTGAATCTACCATTTCTTGAGATCAGATGCACCTCTCTCCTCATAGTAATAGCTTTGCTCTCCAACACTTTACAGAAGCCTTATGAAACAGATTGACATAATGCAATGTGTCATTTGATCTCTTGACTGCTGCTTCCATGAGTATTGATTTTGGATACAAGCAAAATGACTACAATATTTTGTCCATTCATCATGATGTTACCTCTTGGTCCGGTTGGGAGGATTTTGATATTGTTTACACTGAGTTACAATTCATACTGAAGGCTGCAATCCTTGATCTCTGTCAGCAAGTGCTTCAAGTCTTCCTCACTTTCAGCAAGCATAGAATTGTCACTGCATACAGAAGACTATTAATAAGCCTTCCTCCAAATCTGCTGCCCCCGTCTTCTTCACATAAGCCAGATTCTCTGATTTTGTGCTCAATATACAGTTTTAATAAGTATGGTGAAAGGATACAACCATCACACACACCTTTCCTGATTTTAAACCATGTAGTATTCATGTGTTCTGTTTGCGCAACTGCCTCTTGATCCATGTACATGGTCCTGATGAACACAAATTAGTATTCTGGAATACCCATTCTTCTCAAAACTATCCATAGTTTATTATGAATTCCTTTGCATAGCCTAATTGAATTCCTTTGCATAGCCAATTTGATACTAGTAAACATATTTCTGGTATTCTATGCTTTTAGCCAAGATCTACCTGTCATCAGCAATGATATCACTTGGTTTTTTAAAAAAATCATTTTATTAGGGGCTCGTACAACTCTTATCACAATCCATACACACATCAATTGTGTAAAGCGCATTTGTACATTCATTGCCCTCATCATTCTCAAAACATTTTCTCTCCACTTAAATCCCCGGCATTAGGTCCTCATTTTCCCCTCCCTCCCTGCTCCCCCCTCCCTCATAAGCCCTTGATAGTTTATAAATTTTTATTTTGTCATATTTTGCCCTGTCTGACGTCTCCCTTCACCCACTTTCCTGTTGTCCATCCCCCAGGGAGGAGGTCACATTTAGTTCCTTGTAACCGGTTCCCTCTTTCCTACCCACTCTCCCTCTACCCTCCCTGTTTCGCCACTCACACCACTGGTCCTGTAGGGCTCATCTGCCCTGGATTCCCTGTATTTTCAGTTACTATCTATACCAGTGTACATCCTCTGGTCTAGCCAGACTTGCAAGGTCACCTGTTTTGTATCTTCTTCTGAATTCTTAACACCCTTAAACTGAGTTTCCAATTATTCTGCATTGAGTTTTTTCCTGAGGCATTATGATGCTGAACCCTGTAGTTTTCATAGAACCCCAAGTCTATATGTAATAAAATAAATAATTTTTAAAGAAAATCAATAAATAATGTAGAAAAGCAACCTACAACATTTCATCTGGTCTCTTTTTCCCTTAGACTGGGACCAAATTTATCTGACAGAAAAAGGCAGAGCCAGGGCTATATGGTCTCACTGAAATCATGTTTCCATTCTATGAGAATCCCCCCAAAAACATGAAACTCAGAATGAAACGTCAATGTAAATGGTAGAAGAGGATTTTCAATATAGAATGTTCATATATTTCAAGGAATGTGTCATTTGGCCTGCTCTATATAATAATTCACTGAAGACACTGAGATTGCCAATGACTTGTCTTTATTTGACTCAACAACCAATGCCCCTTGATGAATCAGTCAAAAAAATCAAACTGCTTGGTAAAATAAATGGTCATAAAAGAAGGAGATTTTTCAATGAGTTAGATTGCCTCATATATTTAGGATGATCATATTTTATTATATTTTATTTTCTAACAAAATTGCTTTATGTTAATTGCATTGGCATATACTAACTTTTAGCTTAATTTTTTCACTTAGTGGAGAAGAGAGAAAATCTAATATAATATTAGAAATGTTATCTATGTTCAATGATACTTTCACTTTGTGATAAAATACTTCGATAAATGGCCATTAATTAATGAAATAGGTTTTTCTTATAAAGAGCCATGTATACTCTATGTGGTCTGGTTCTTTTGGAAAACATGATTGCATACAATTTAAGGAGCCAATACATATGCACACCTTAACTAAGAGGTACTAATAGGCAGAATTTTTCCCTCCTTTTGATTGGCACTTAGCAGAAAAACTTCAACAGGGAGATGGGGAGGAAAGACTGTATCAGTCTGCCTTTTGGACTTTTGCATTTACTGGTGCTGCTTGGTTAGGTAAATGCTCTTTGAAGCTCAAGCCACCGACTGGCAATAGCTCCATTTTGTAAACAATGACTAACTTTGGATTAGTCAACTTGGAATAGCTGAAATAACTTGACATTTTACTTCCTACCTTCTCTAGAACATTAACAGAGTTAGGAAAATTTACAACTGAACTTGTTTCCACTTTCAATAAGAATGCTATAGTTCACAGTACAAATGTAGCATACATAATTCAGTATTGTTCTATTTGACTTTGGATCTTCAGATAAGTAATTTAAGATTATGTGAACTCAAGTCAATAGATATGTCTTAAGCACCCACACACGTTAATCACTGAGCTAACTATGAGAAGAATAGAAAATAAGTTTGAGTTGTATTTTCTTTCACTAAAATCGCTTGCAACACAGGTCCGAGCCTATTCAATTGCTGTGATCCAGTCATTGCTTTCAAAAACACACCTAACATGCATTTTTCTGCAAAAAAGGACATTTAGAGCAGAAATAAAAATATGTCAACCTTATCAATTCAATGATTAATTCAATGATTCATTAATTATACTTTGATCTTAAACTATTAACATTTTAGAAAATATTATAAATTACATATTTTAAAAGACTTGCTTTATTGTTTAAGATCAATTCTTCAAGTTGGAAAACACTGCATTTCTTAACCATGTGTCTTCCTTTTATGCCAAAAAACTTGTAAAACAGCTACCTGGCCAATCAACTGGAAGAGATACTTGCCAATCTGAAGAAAAGTGATGCAGTAGAATCTGGAAATTAACAATTAAGATCATTAATAGCACATTTAAGTAAAACTGTGCTGAAAAAATTCAAAAATTGTTGCAGCAGTACATCCACATAGAATTGACAGAAATTCAAGCCAGATTCTTAAGAGCATATGCAAAGAAGAATATCATTGCTATTATCAGATATCTGAAAGCAGAGAACATCAGGAAGCTATACATTTTTGGGAAGGGGTTGTTTTGGTTTTACAATGTAAAGGTATTTTACCCTGTGAATCATAACAAATCAGATGTTTGTTGGCTGGAGGGTTTGAGGACTCCATGAGTGTTTTGTGGCTTGAAATTGTACCTGAAAACATACACACTTCTTTTGATTCCAGCTCATTGGACTACTGCCGACGCCTACCGGGGAGCAAGAGCAATCGCAGGGAGCTTGATGCAAATTTGAAAGTATGCTCAATCTGAAAATGCATTTTGGTTTGCTTTATTCATGATGGGATAAGTCATGGAATAATAGTATTGTCGACAAGTTCTTATGTGGTCAACGACACAAAACTTCATGTAAGGTTGTCTCAACTGGATCAAAATTGAAAGGAGAATTTAATTGTTATCATATGCAAAATTTATAAAGCAAAATGGTATCACTTTCTTTAGGCAGTTAAAAAATTACCTAGGCGTTTTGTTTGCAGCATCTGTGCTAAAATATATGTCCAGTTCTTGGGGCATATACTTCACTGTGTTCAGTGCAGTGTGATAGAGTAGCATCCATGTAGCATTGAAAGTAACACTCCCTACCTGTTATGATACAGTCAACTTCAGCCACCTTGGATTCTCCAAAGGGTTTTCCAAACCAGGCTCATTGTCACCATAGGCAACTGACTGGACCTCTGCATGTCCTGTGGACTGAGAGAATCAACCCTTTGATGCACAACTGAGATGGAGAAAATGAAAAACAAATGGAGTAGTTCCCTAGCACAATGAAAATGTGCTGATAAGAAAGGATATGCTGTAAATACCAAGGCATTAATCTTTGTTTATCTTAGATACACAGAATTGTATTGGTCATCATGAAATACTATAAGTCTTTTTTTTTTTTTTCATATTTCTCCTCTTTTTTTTTTTCTTTTTTAACATTTTATTAGGGACTCATACAACTGTTATCCCAATCCATACACACATCAATTGTGTAAAGCGCATTTGTACATCGTTTCTCAAAACATTTTCTCTCCATTTAAACCCCCGACATTAGGTCCTCATTTTCATAAGTCTTGGTCGATTGAAGTTTCTCTTGATTTTTGATTTGTTTGTTTTGTTATATTGTTCTCTTAATATCTTTGCCTGGCTCTCTGCCCTTCTTTAACTTGGGAACATGTATTGTCAGTCTATCAGATAACATCTATCCACTGTATCATATGCAATATAAATATTTTGCCCATTACTCTTGTTCAAATAGCTAGCCAATTAAAATTTGGGGGTTCTACCTAATATATAAAAATAACTTAAACTAGGTTTTTTAAATAGCAGAGGTGTTTAACATTATCTGCTTATTTTGTATTTTCCTGAAAATATAATTTTTTTCAAGAAACATGATATTCCTTTGAAGATTTTTTAATTTTTTTAATTTTTGAAAGATTTATTTATGTACAATTTGTTCCAAGTTCATATATATATTTGAGTTGCCTGGGTTGTTATTGTTATTAAGTGCTATCAAGTCAGGTCTGACCCATAGTAACCTTATGCTCAGCAGAACAAATCACTGGTCCATTCTGCAAGATTCTCACAACTATTCGTCTGGCTCAATGAGCCGGTTGCTTGGATTTCAGTGCGTTGTAGGCACTGTGTCAATCCATCTAATTGTGGATCTTCCTCTTTTTCACTGTCCCTCTGCTTTACCTAACATGATGTCTCTCTCCAGGGACTGTGCTCTTTTGACAAAATGTTCATAGCACATTAGAAGTCTTGCCATCCTGGCCTCTGAGAAGCTTTCTAGCTGAACTTCTTCCAAGAGGGCCTTGTTTCTTATTTCGGCAGTCAATCATAATTGCAATATTCTTCACCAACACTATAACTGAAATGCCTCAATTTGTCTTTGCTTTTCTTGATTCAAGGTCCAACTTTCATATGCATATGAGGCCATGGAAAACAGCATGGCTTGGGTCAGGCCCACTGTAGTCCTCAAAGTAACCTTCTTGCTGTCAACTCTAAACAGGTGTTGAACAGCACATTGACCCAATGCAAGCTACATTGCATCTCTTGGCTGCTGCTTACATGAGCATTGATTGTCGATCCAAGGAAGAAAATCTCAATCTTTTCTGTGTTAATCATGATGTTAACACTTGCAATTGTTCGTTGTAAGGATTACAACTGCTCTTCTTTACATTGAGTTGTAAACTATACTGAAGTTTGCAACCCTTGATCTTTATCAGTAAGTTCTTCAAATCCTTCTCGTTTTTTTTTTTTTAAACATTTTATTAGGGGCTCATACAACTGTTATC
>NW_022103968.1:47671980-47686509 GCF_000313985.2 Echinops telfairi | reverse complement strand
ATGTCTTTATCTAGACCTCTGTAAATGCCCATTGCCTCCCAGCTCTTTCCTCTATTTCCCTTGATTCTCCTCCTGTCCCACTATCATGCTCAGTCTCCACCAGAAATCCTTCTATCTAGAGCTCTATAAATGCCCATTGCCTCCCAGCTCTTTCCTCTATTTCCCTTGATTCTCCTCCTGTCCCACTATCATGCTCAGTCTCCACCACAAATCCTTCTATTTCAGCAAGGTGTGTCATCTGCATAGTGTAGGTTGTTAATAAGCCATTTACCCAACCTAATGCAACTTTTTTCTTCACTTAACCCAGCTTCTCTGATGATTTGCTTAGCATACAGATTGAATAACTATGGTGAGAGGACACGCCTGTGAGAAACACCTTACCTGATTTTAAACCATGTAGCACGCATTTGTTCTGTTCACACAACTACATCCACGTACAAGTTATGCATCAGCACAATTAGGTATTCTGAAGTTTCCATTATTCCCAAGGTTATACTTTGTTCTTATGAACCACAGAATCTAATGCCTTAGCATAGTCCATGAAACACAAGTAAACATTTTTCTGGGATTATCTTCTTTGAACCAAGCTCCATCTGACATCAATAAAGAAACCCCTTGTTCTATGCACTCTGCTGAATCTGACCTGAAACATTGGCAAATCCCTGTCAATATCCTGCTGCAACACTGGTTGGATGATCTTCAACAAATTTTACTTATACATGCTATCAATGATATCATTCTCTACGTTGAGCATTCTGAGGGATACAAATCTGGATCTCTTCCAGGTGGTTGACCAAGTAGCTGTCTTCCATTTCCATTTCCCTGGACGAGGTGAGTGAGTGCTTCCTGTGCTTTGTTGAAACATTTTGATTGATACCCATCAGTTCTTGAAGCCTTGTTTTTGGCTATTGCTTTCAGTGCACCTTGAATTTCTCCCTTGGAGCGCCACTGCTTGCTCATATGCTACCTGATGAGTGGGTTGAATATCGACTAATTCTTTTTAATACAATAACTGTGTATTCTTTTATACTTCTTTTTATGATTCTGGCTTCATTAAATATATTTTCCCTACAGAATATTTAAATATTGTAATTAGAGGCTTCAATTTTTCTTTCAGCTTAAGATATTCTGAGAGTGTTCTTCCCTGTTGAACACTAATTCTAGGTCTTTGCATATTTTATTATAATTTTTTTCCTGAGCTGCCCTTGGAAACGTTTTGTTCATGTCTTTAATTTTTTTATTTCTTCTATTTGCCTTCCTTACTCTACAACTAAGAGCTGGTTTTTGTCTCTTCTTACATTCACTTGAACTTTTCTTGCCTTCCTGTCTTTTTAATGAATGCCCTTTGGCCTTTTGCATGAGTGATGTCCTTGATGTTTAATTAACCTGGTCTTTTGTCCTTAGTGCTCAATGCACCACATATATTCATGAGATGTTCTTGAAATTCAGATGGCATAGACTCAAGGCCATAATGGTTCTTGTAGATGTCTTTTAAATTTCTCCTGCTTCAACCTGAACTTAAATATAAGCAATGGTGATCTCTTCCACAGTTGGATTCTAGACTGGTATCACTGCTGATATTGAACTTCTCTGTTGTCATTTCCCCTTGTCAATTTGATTTCTGTGTATTCCATCTGGAGAAGTGCAGGAGTTTTGAAAAAAGTATCTGTGATACACAAGTTGTGGGTCCTGAAAACTATCATGTGATGTCCAGCTTTATTTCTATCACCAAGCCCATATTTTCGAACTACTATTCCTTCCTCTTTGTTTTCAATTTTTATATTTCAATCACCAATACTTATCAATGTTTCTTGATCAATTTCCAACAGATTACATAGGTAGAATTATTCAGTTTTTTATTATCAGCTCTTGTAGTTGGTGCATAAATGTGAATAATAATTATATTGTTTGGGTTTCCTTAAGGGCTGGTAGATACAGTCCTATCACAGGTGGGATTGTAAACCAAGATAGACCTTGAAATGACCTTTTGGACTAAGATTTCAGTGTCATTCCTCTTATTGTGTCATTCTGAGCATAGCAAACCCTATGATTTTCTGATTTAAAATGGCAAATACCAGTTCATTTCAATTCACCAGTGCCTAGAACAGCTATCTTACTCATGTCATTTCATGTTTGATCACTTCCAGTTTTCCTAGATTCATACTTCATCCATTTCAAGTTCTGATAATTAGTCGATTTTTGCACCTGTTTCTTCTTATTTTGAGTTGTGCGCTTCAACAAATGAAGGCCTCCATGACTTTACTTCAACAGGCTTTACTCCATTCATGTCACCCAGGTTGACTGTACGTTGAGAAGGCACTGCCTCCTCAGTAATATTTTGAGTGCCTGCCAATCTGATGAGTCCTCCCCTGGCTCTACTGTCTCTTTCCATTCATTAGGCCTTACGTATCTGACAGAGTCTCAGGGTCATACAGAAGATTTTCAATGGCTCTCTCTTCTGAAGTAAGCAGCCAATTCTCTTTTGTAGTCTTAGTCTGGAAGCTCAGCTGACACCTGTTCACTTGGGATGTTTCTTCTGTGACAAGTGGCCAAGCTTCCAGCCTTACAGCAACCCACAGCCACCGCTGGATGACCAACTGATGGACAAGTGGTGGAATTCTTTGTGACCTACCTAAGTGTTAGCCCTACCCGAGATGATTTTATTTCTATACTTTCGTTTATATTTACAAAACATATTAAATCATTAAATGATTAAAAGATTTAATGCCCAGTTTCTCAACAATAAAACATTTCAGAAAGATTATATGTATTATATATACATATAACAGGGTAAAGATGATCTTTTTATAGGAGGACATGGATTTTGCGGGGTTAAAGAGTAGAATGGCAATTGAATTTACCTATCAAAAACATATTTTGTAAATTCTAGTCCAATAGTTGTGGATTTGATCATATTTGGGAGCATAGTTTTATTTCTTGCGTCAATATGGTCACAAAAGCACAGGACATGTCTTAACTCAATCACTTTTGAGAAACTGAAAGTGAGAAGATTAGGCACAAAAGCAAGGAGGCTGCGAAGAGGGAGCTAGATTTGACAACACATGCAGATTTCTAAAGAGCCAAGGAATAGAAGTTGAAAAATGGCAAAGCAGACAGAATGAGAGCCTTCCTCTAGAGCTAATGTCCTGAATTTGAACTTCCATCCTGCTAAACTATGAGAAAAAATTCTGCTTAATGAAGCCACCCTCGTGTGATATTTCTATTATAGGGACACTAAAAAATAAGTGTACATTTTCAGGAAATACCCCCCTCTTTTCATAATAATTATGATTGTATGAAAACCATCTTGTATAACTTAATAACATAATTTCAAAATTCTAATAAATTATATTACTTAGATTCTCTCTTATATTATTTAGTCTGGTTAAATGTCTTTTGAAACTATTCTTTAATGGTACTTAACTTTATACCTCCTTTTTTTCCATTATGATATCTGTACTCTATTAATTCAATGTAATATACTATTTCATATACCATTTAGACATTATAATAATGATAATAAAAATGAGCTGTTTGTATACACGAATCATTAAGTCTTAGATAATAGTACCCCATGATAAAACATTAACTTTATTGCCACTTCTGAATGTTCATTTTTGAGAGTTTTAGTATTTACAACTTTTATGAAATGGCTGATCCAGATGATTTTCTACTTTGTACAACTAAGAACTTCAAGAAATTGTACTCATCTATATCATCTATTTTTATCTTTCTACCTTGTTACAGTAAAACTTATTCTGTTACTTTGCTTTCAAGCCAACAATTAAGCATTAAAGTACTTAAAATAATTCATTCATAATCTTAGTTTTACTGGAAATTGATCTACTTCAAATGAATCTATGTAAATCATTTGAGGGGGAAAAGGTAGATTTAAAAATTTTCATTATTATACAATGCATAACTTATAAGAGGATGAAGAAAACTATATCAAAGCTAAAATAAATCCAGTATTGTTCTGAAATGTTAGCATTATTTGCTGAAAGGAACAATTCTCAAATCTGTGACTTAAGAAAGTAAACATTTATTTTTCCTTAAAACTATAATCAGATAAGAATTAACTGCCCTCTATCCCACCCCGTACCCCCAATCAGTAAATCAAAGATTTAAGCCTTTTCCATTTTTGAATTCCAGCTCAGAGAGAGGGCCTGTGGTGTAAATGCAGCTGTGGGAAAAGTGCCTGAACAATTGTGCAGGCAGTCTGAAAGAATTCTAGGTGATTGTAAAATCACATTCCATCGCCCATAGTGCAGTCATCTGGCCGCCAACTTCATTGCAAGTGAATTGAGAAAAGTCATGTGAGGCTGGTAAGTGGAAACAATTTGTGGAACACATTCACCTGTTGTCTCTGCCACAATTCCCTTTATTTGAAGTATAATCAATTAGATGCCCAAATTGTGGATCTTGCGATGTAGTGAAATCCCTTGGGGCAAGGTGATTGATCTGGAACGTCAATCTTGGGGTCGGAAGCCGTCATTTTGGAAAAGGATTGCTCCCTTCGGTGAATATCAATTTCTTTTCTTTTTGTTTTCAAAATGTTAGCGTGACTGTAGTCGTTTATAGACCAGATTTTCAGTTTTACATCCAACAAGTCATGGACATTTTGTTTCAGTTCATCCATGCAACTCCCTCAATGTACCATCATTTATTTGTTCTACAGCCTCCCTGTGTTCCCTGTCACCATTCCCCCTTCTTTCTTGAACCTGTGCACTTTATCGTCAGGTGAGTGCTGTCCTTTTCACCAGAAATGGTTGATTCTTTCAATGTCAGAACGAGTGACTAAGGGCCTGCATCTGGGGGGATATCATAGGTCTCTGTCCTACCAGGAAGGCTGCTCTCTTTTATGATTTTGAGTCTTTTCTATATTTTTCTCCACTCACCCAGGATGTTCTAATGTCACTGTTTCAGACCTGTTGGTGTATAGTTGGGCACCATCTAATTCATCAAGTTTCAGGGTTAGGAGATTGATGCTTGTGTAGTCCATCCATCAATTGGACTAATTGTTTCCTTAGGTCTTTTGATTTTCATCCCCCTTCTTTCCTCTGGATAGGGAGAAGAATGTAATTTTATCTTAGATAGCCACACACTTAAGATCTCATTTACTACTCAATAAAATCAGATAGAGAATATTTTTATTGTGACCTATTAGGCTAATTAATCTTTCTGTCCTTTAAGACTGCGATTTTGAGCCCTGAGGCCCAGTGACGAATTCCATAAAGATGTTTGGTTATGTCTAAGAAGCTTTCATGGAGTTGCTTCCTGTCTGCACAGATAGATCCACGGCTATCTTTGGGCAAAATAATTCCCATGTACAAAAATTCTCTGTTAAATCTGTATATATTCTTGGGTATACCCCCCCTCTCACTCCTAAACCTGTTCAGCTTGCATATCTATCCATCCATCGATATATAGATTATCATTATTGCATAATTGTGTTTATAACAATGTTTATCTCTGTTGCTTTTACTAATGTCTTTCCTTGTTTTCATCTTTTTGGCCAGCCTTGCTTTTTCATATAATTTTGGAGATTTCAGTCACTAGACATAAGGTAAGAAGGGAGAGAAGAAGCACGAAAGATGGTATCAGCCAGTAAACCTGGGTGCTCCATGAAACAATTACTTTGAACCTTCAAACAAACAAAAACAAAAAGCCTGTGAGATGCTCAGTTTACATAAGCAGTTTTAGCAAATCCTCTCTCTTTTGGTCATTGTAGTAGATAATTTTATCACAACATGTTCTAACTAAGCTTTTGAGAGATGTACAACTTTATGACTCAAATTACAACAGTCAGCTATGCAATAGCACTCAACCATTGCCATTTTTTCATCATAGTTAGCTGCTCTTCTCATTCTCCCTCTCAAACCTGTTGTTCAGTGTCATTGAGTGGATCCCTACCCATAGCAGTGTTTGGACCACAGAATGAATTATGGCCCGGTCTCACACCATCCTCCCAGTGGTTCCCATACTTGGACCCATTGCTGCAGCCACTACGCATCCATCTCCTTGAGGGCCGTCCTCTTTCCTGCTGCCCCTCTGCTTTACCAAACATAATGGCCTTCTTCAGGGACCGCTCTGCTAACAACATGTGCAAAGTATGTAAGACGAAGTCCCTCTAAGGAGCACTCTGGCCTTACTTTTTCCAAAACAGATCAGTTTGTCCTTTTGGCAGCTCATATACTCCAGCACCACAATTCAAATGCATCATTTCTTCTTAGATCTTTATTATTCAATGCCCAACATGCATATGAGGCAAAAGAAAATAGCTTGGCTTGGGTCAGGCATACCTTATTCCTCAAAGTAACATATTTGCTTTTCAGTACTCTAAAGAGGTCTTGCTCAGTAGATTACCTAATGCAATGCATCTTTTGATCACTTACCTGCTATTTCTATGAGCATTGATTATGAAGTCAAGCAAGATGGTATCTATTGTACAAGGCAGAGAATTTTGATCTTCTTTACATTTACATTTCATCCATACTTAAGGCTGCAACCTTGAACCTCATCAGCCAATACTTCAAGTCTTCCTTGATTTCAGCCAACAAAGTTGTGTTATCTGTATATTGAGGATTGTTAAAAAGTCTTCCTCCAATCCCGATGTCACATTCTTCTTCATATAACCCAGCTTCTCTGATAATTGCTCAGCATACAGATTGAATAGCTATGATGAGAGGATACAACCCTGATGAACACCCTTTCTGATTTTAAACCATGCAGTATTCCCCAGTTTGTACAAATGCCTCCTGATTTATGTACCAATTATGCACGAGCACAATTTAGTGTTATACTATTCCCATTCTTCTCAAGATTATCGATAATTTTCTGTGAACCACACAGTTGAATACCTTGGCATTGTCAGTAAAACACAAGTAAACCTTTTTTACTGAAAGCAGAGAATACCATCTGACACCAGAAATGGTATCATCCCTTGTTCCTCAGCCTCTTCTGAGTCCAGCCTAAACCTTGGGCAGCTCCCTCTCAATGTACTGCTACAACTCTTTTGAATGATCTTCAGCAAAATTTTATTGGCATATCATATCAATGATATTGTTCTATATGTTGGACATTCTGTTGGGTCACTTTCTTTGGAAGGCGATAATTATCGATTATTCCAAGTCATTTGGCCCAGTAGCTGTCTTCTACATTTCCTGGCATAGACAAGTATGTGCTTCCCCTGCTTCTTCAGTTTGTTGAAACATTTCCATTAGCATCTCACTGCCATTGAGTCAACGTCTACTCACAGGACCCTATCGGGCCAAGCAGCACTGCCTCTGTGAGATTCTGAGACTGCAACTCTTTACAGGGGTAGAAAGCCCTGTCTTTCTCCTACAGAGCAGTTGATGGTTTCCAACTGCTGACGTGGCAGTTAACAGGCCAACGCCTATGCCACCCACCAGGGATTGATATTAATCAGAATTGACTTGGCAGCAATGGGTTTGGTTTTAGTTTTATTGATATAAATATACTTTAATCTCTGTTATTTAATTATATAGATCCATGTCTTCATTTTGCTTGATGAGAATAATCCCAACTTGGTCATAAATTAGATACATTCTTGGTTTTCAATTGCTATGTAGAATTTTTCTTATTTAGAATTTTTCTGTTTGCACTTATTAGTACCCTCCTTTCTTTGTAGAACACTTATCAGTGTTAGATTGTCAATTCTTACTGAACTTCAGGGCAGTGAGTGTAAAGTGTTCTCATTTTTGCAGTGGGTTCATTTATATAACATTGAGATTTTCACCTTTTAGATGATATGACGTTTATATATTTGAATATGGTGATTTAAAAATAAGAACACAGGAAGTGCACAATACATCACGTTAATGGATAATAGTTACAGAGAGAACATTAAAGTGTTATGAGTAGAAGAGGAGAATGTCAGTTTCAATAATGCACAAAAAACCAAAAACAAACTCCCTGCCGTTGTGAGTCTAGGCCGACTCACAATGGCCCTTTAGGACAGCTAAGAACTGCCCTGTGAACTTTTGAGACCGTGACTCTTTATGGGAGTAGAAAGCTTCATTTTTGAAGCCCGGTGCCTAACCATTACATCACCTGGGCTTCTTTCTATAATGCATAGATCATTCATATATTGTGCATTTGGTTCAAAATGACTACGTGTTCACTGCTAACCACTGGTTCAAACTAACTACATGTTCACCGCTAACCCTGAGAAAATGTAGCAAGAAAACTACAGTGCAATGTGATCACAAGGGGAGGTTGCCCTTGGTCTACCTTTATGTGAAATTTATCTGCATCAGTGCTGTATCCGACTGCCAAATTTTTGTTCTCTAATGTGCACTCTGACACTGCTTACCGACGGTCAGTACTCACTTAGTTAGAAATAAAGGAAATAGCCAGTCAGCATCTAAATATATCATTCTTGGGTGATTTATTTAACCAAAAGTGAGAACAAGAGTATTTACTGCCAGCTGGAAATCCGCCACAAATATTCTCAAGAGTGTAGAATTGCAGCATTAATTAACTTTTAAGTAAGGAAATTGCATTAACAGTTTTACATCACAAGGTCACTCTTCAATCTAACCTAAGGCAGTGATTTTCTAACCTTGACCCAAGTGACCATTAGAATAATTGGCATTTTTAACAAATTGCTTATTTTTCCAGTGTAAACTTACAAACATAGTGTCTGAGTAATTATCCAAATTGTAACAGATGGCATTAGTAACAAAAGAGATGAGAGACTGATGTTGGGGTTATTGTTCGGGGCCTGTCAAGTCCGTTCAACTCCCAGGGCTGTGTGAGCACCAGAAGCATTGCTTACATGTGGTCACGTCGTCACAATCATTGCCGTTCTGGAGCCAGTTGTAGTCACTGTGTTAATCAGTTCATTGAGGACCTGGCTCTTTATGGTGGACCTTCTATTTTTCCAAGCATGGTGTTCTTCTCTATTGACTGGGCCCCCTACCTAACAGATCCAGAGGATGTGAGATAAATAGTCCCATTCTTGCCACTAAGGATCATTCTGCCTATGTTCCTCCCAAGACAGATTTGTTGCTTCTTCTGAAAGACTATAGCTTATTCAAATTCTTTGCCAACACTATTCAAGCATATCAATTTATATGCTGACTTCCAACTTCAAATCAGGTTTCATGTGCTTATGAGGCAATTTAAAAGACATTGGCTAAGCATAGGCACAACAAATTCCTCAAATGGATATCTTTATGTTTTTTTGTTTGTTGTGGGTGTGTATACTTTAAAGGGGTCTTTTGTAACATTTTACTCAATACATACTGTATATACTCAAGTATAAGGTGACCCGAATATCAGTCAAGTCTCCTAATTTTACCACAAAAACTGCATAAGAAATGTTCTGAAAATCTCAGCTTATACACAATACAATACATATACGATATGTCATATTTAATTTTTGACTGCTGCTTGTATGAGTGTTGATTGTGAACGCAAGTAAAATAAAATCCCTGACACCACCAATCATTTCTTCATTTATATTGTCAGTTGATCTAGTTGTAAGGACTTTTTTACATCAAGGTGTAATCCACAATGAAAATGGTCGTTTCTTTTTAACAAAGTTTCATTGGTATATACGTCACATATGATTCTATTTAATTGTTCAATTCTATTAGGAAGATCTGTGCAATCATCACCACAGTCGTTTTCATGTTCTTTTCGCACACTCATTGTTTTAAATTATCTTCACCAGTAAGTGCTTAGATCCTCTTGGCTTTCACACTTCTCCCGTTTTAAACCGTGAAATCCCCTCTTGTTCTATTGATAGCCCCGCCTCCTTGTCTGTGCACAGCTTTCAGTGTGACTCCACTGATGGGCTAGTCTTCAATCATTTGTGTTCAGTGCATCGAGTCTATGCTTGAAATGGTTTCTAAAGTCAGGTAGCATATGATCAAAGACAAATTGAAGTCACACTTTAACTCACATGAACTTGTTTTAACTTTTAGTAGCTTCAACTTGAACTTGCATGGGAACAATTGATGTTCTGTTCTGCAATCAGCCCTTAGACTTGTTCTGACTGATGAAATTGAGCTGCTGTCATCTCGTTCCACAAATGTAGTTGATTTGATTCCTACCTATTCCACTTAAATAATTTCATGTGTATGGTCATCTTTTATGGTGTTGAAAAAAGGTGTTTTGAATGTATTAATCATTTTTCTTTCAAAATTCTATCATGTGATCTCAGGTATCATTTCTAACTGATTTTTTAAATTTTCCAACTACTGATCTTTCTTTTGAGGAGCCCTGAAGTCATAGTCGTTATGTGTTGGGCTGTGATCCACAAGGTCAGCAGTTCAAACTACCAGCTACCCCCTGAGAGAAAGACTGGGCTTTCTACTGCAATAAAGAGTTACAGCCTCAGAACCTATAGGGGCAGTTCCACCCTGACCAGTGGGGTCCATATGAGTCAGCACTGACTCAATGGCAATGGGTTGAGTTGGGTTTATCTTTCTTCGTTTCAGCTGTCAAATTTTAATGCATCTTGATCGTACGTTTCATCAATTTCAGACTGTAGTAGGTAGTAAAACTCTTCATTTTCTTCAGATTAAATTCATAAATTTTGACTAGTAATTATCTTCCTTATAGGCATATGGATATTATACTAGCACTGATAGTGTTATACTTCAATATGGATGTAGAAATGTCCTTTTGGCTGAAGACTCTGATGCAATTCCTCTTCATTTTGTCATTCTAAGCATAGTAGACAATATGTCAGATGCAAAATGGCCAATGCCAGTCCACTTTCATTATTTGTGGATGTTTCTTCTCATATGAAATCATATCACATCAGCAAATAGAAGTCCCCAAAGCTTTCCTCCATCCGCTTCATTAAAGGGACGGCACTTCTAGAAGGCAATCCTCAGATGAATTTTGAGTGTCTCCCCCCATGAGGCGTTCATTTTCTGATCTTTCAAATAGTGTTCCAGTGCTATAGTGATTTTTATCCCTGCAGTAAATTGACAGGTCATCTATCATATTCATTTCCTCTAGAAGCTCCGCATTACGAGCTGACAGATGATTGTTGACTTGAGAAAATAGAGTGAATAATAACTTGCAGATTCAAGGGTTGACTGTATCTTTGTAAAAGATTATTGCAGGATGTCGTTGTTAGGGCCCCTCTGGTTCACTCCGATTCACGTGACACATGGACACACTGCTGGGATTTACGCCGGGCTTTGTGCCAGCCACTTGTTAACCCATCTCACTGAAGATCTTCTTCTTCTTCTTCTTGATGACCCTCTACTTTTTAAGCTATCTATATTTAGACAATTTACCCTGGATCACACAAATTTTTATTTTCCATTGAGCTTACTGAAATATTGATATTCACCATTCTGCAAAAGGAGCCTCAGTGACATTTTGGGTAAGTTTTAGAGGTTTAAATCCACCAGCCACTTTGTAGAAGATGAGGTTGCCTGCCTCCATAAAATGTACAAAGTCAAGGAAAGCCTAACTTGGGTCACTATGTGTTGGGATCAATTCCACTGCAGTGGGTTGGTATTACTAAGTTATAAAAGAAAGAAAATGGACTTGAATTTTCCTATAATACAATATCAATATATTTCTGAAAATTAGCAAATGAAAACCTCATGGATCACAAATGAGTATTGTTCTTTGTAGTGTTGGAAGAGGGTCCTCCATGTTGGCAGTAACTACACTAGCTGCCACCTTGGACTCAAGTATGCAACCGTCATGAGAATGACATGGTACAGAGAAGCTGTTCATGCCTGGGTGGGTGACCAGGGGTCAGAATCAACTGGATGATAACGAGTGATATAGAGCAGATCTAACAAACTTCATAGGAAACATAAATTAACTTTGATTTTCTCTATTCTAGTTGATGTGAGTGGAATCTCCTAATTCACAATTTTTGTATCTTATTTGTTTGAAGGTTTGGACTTATCACACGCCACAATTTTTAATGATATTATGATCCTGTTTTCCCCCAAGATACACTTTATAGAAGAAGAAATCATGCCTATCTTGTTCACACACTTGGCAATTCACTGGGGACTATGCTTTAATAGTTATATGTTAAATGATCAAGGAAAGTGTAAAATACTGTAGCTAGATGTTTGCTCAGGTTTTGGAAAACTCACCCTGGGTTTAAAGGTTGTATTGTCAAATTTCAGTTCTTCTAGTTTGGAAATGTAGAAAAGCAGTAAAGCACATATTTAATTTTTTCTTCAGTTTTCGGTTTTCACAAATGGTATAAGTATCAGAAGTCTCTTACTGATTTTCTATAAGGAATAACATTTCTTTGAACCATGCCTGAAATTTATGTGGCATTTGACAACAGCATTTGTGTAAAATGTATTGATATTTTCTGTATGTCCAGGGAACATGCTTAAATAAATATTAATTTTTATAAAAGAAAAGAATGAGTAAACAAAAGTTCTTGGTTTTAAATATCTCTCAGGCCCAGAGTTACATTTCCATGAAGTACAAGGCTGACCCATTTTCTCTGCTCACACTAGGTAGTGTGTGCACCATGACTGTCAGCCAGGTTGCCCTTATTGCTGCCGGTTTCTCACTTCCCACTCATCAATATTCACCGTTGATCCTGCATGGCCTTGAGCATTTCCTTCTCCCGACTCTTGCTTAATAGTTGTTCTTTCTCCATCAGTTCAGTCCACAGAAAGCGCCGCAGGATCCCAGTTTTATCATGTCTTCCCCCTCACCAAATTATTACCATCACTGGGAGCAAATTTTCATGAAAAAAAGAGTAAAATATATAGACATTTCTATTTGTCTTTCTCCAAAGTACAGATGTTTCTCTTCACTGAGGCAAAATATTTTGTCTGAATATTTTATTTTGTTGTTTTTGACTACTAGCATTTACCTTTGCTTTTCCAGGTTTTATTACCTTTTGATGAAACAAAACTGATCCTTTTTGTTGTCTTATTTTAAAAAATGTGATGTGAATAAACTAGGAAATACTTAGAATTTAAAAACTATGAACATAAGTATGCTATCATATTAGATATTTCCTTCCCCTTCTTTGGGCCCAGAGAAGTCTACCCTATGTTATTTTCCCCTACTCACAATACCTTACCTGTTTGGAAGGCATTAATTTAAAAGACGTTTCCATGATCAATGCTAACTCTCAATAACATTGGCTTTCTTTCACTCTGCAACTTGGAAGCTATTTGCTCAGCAGTCAATTATCTATTTGTCTTTTAAATTGCTCAGAGGGATCATCACATTACCTAGAGTCAGAACTCCCCAATATGTAAGAAGAAGTGTATGCTAATGATACCAACATGTAGTCACAGAGGGAAGCTTTCATTTTCTTTCCTGAGTTCAATACAACAAGCTTAATAGGTGACATAACAATAACCTATATACATAGACCAAAGGATCTTCTCCAAAGTGCTGTCACACCTTTAATACATTTGCCTGACATGGAGTTTGACAAATTCTCATTAGCTTTGTCTGATTGCTCTTATTCCAACAAAGTTTATTAGAAACAAACTTTCCAGAGTCCTGAATATCTTGTTTTTAATGTTTTCCAACTGTATTATTGCCTTGGGGAGAGAATTTGCCAAGTTTCTCATAAAACCATCCCAATAGCCCCATCTAGACCTCTTCCTTGTAATTACTGGTTTATTTCAGATTAGATGTGCCATTTTAAAATTGTTTGCATTCTATTTTTACATTCATCAGTGTTTATTTTTACCTCCTTTGCTTTATATTCAAAACCACTTACATATTTTGTCTGTTATTTGCTCATTAGTTATATATTCTTTAATCATTGTTTTATTATTACTCTAGAAATTGAAACATCTTGATTTACTAATATCTACCATGAAGCAGCTATTCATTCCTTTATTAAAATTTACCACATAGATGAGAGTTGTATGAGCCCCTAATAAAATGATTTAAACATTTTTTTTACCACATATAGCATTGACCTTAGAATACTTTATTTGTACTTATGGCTTTTTGCACCTACACTTTTCAGGTGCTATAGATAGGCAGATTGTTGAGATAGATGGATTGTTTTATTCATAATAAAGCAGTTATCAATTGGTTATGGCTCCTAAGGCATTATTAATACTGCTAACAGGCCTATTTTCTCCTATAGTTTCAAAATTTCTCATTTTTCTTTCATTTTTAAATTTATGTTATTATGACCTCTCCAATGTAGAAAATTGTTAGAAAGTGTTAGAAAATTATAACAGTGAGAGATTGCACTTTGTCCAGTATCTCTTCAAATATTTTTTGTGCAATTATCTGTCTCCTTTCACCCATGTTTCTGTTGTTCATCCCGCATGGCGGGTGGGAGGGAAGAGTTGTACATCAATCATTGTGACCGGTTCCCCCTTTCTCTCCCTTCTCCCCCCCACCTTCTCCCTACCCTCATGGTATCGCGACTCTCATTAGTGGTCCTGAGGAATTTATCTGTGCTGGATTCTGTGTGTCATCGAGAGCTCTTATCTGTACCAGTGTACATGCTCTGGTCTAGCTGGATTTGTAAGATAGAACTGGGGTCATAAGAGTGAGGTGTCGGTTGTGGGG
>NW_022103968.1:47666792-47671880 GCF_000313985.2 Echinops telfairi | reverse complement strand
GGGGGGGCAAGCATTAAAGAACTAGAGGAATGTTGTGTGCTTCATAGGTGCTATACAGAAGCCCCTAGCTGATTCACCCCTTCCTTGTGACCCTTGTGAGGCAATGTCCGATTGTCTACAGATGGGCTGTGGGTCTCCATTCCACACCCCATTTATTTGCATCGAAATGGTTGTTTGTTCTGGGTCTTCTGATGCCTGATACCTGATCCCATGGACATCTCACAGGTTGTTGTGCTTCCTCCATGTGGTCTTTGTTGTTCCCCTGCTAGATGGCTGCTTGTTTAACTTCAAGCCTTTAAGATGCCAGAAGCTATATCTTGTAATAGCCGGGCACCATCAACTTTCTTTACCACATTAGCTTTTGCACCCATTTTGTCTTCCGCAATCCTCTTGGGAAGGTGAGTATCACAGAATGCCAGGTTATTAAAACATAATGTTCTTGCATTGAGGGAGAAGTTGAGTTCTGTTATGGTTAATGCTGTATGTTGACCTAGCAAAGTTATGGTATTCAATGGTTTGACAGGCATTACAGTGATTGCTCTTCAATAAAATAATTTGTGATTTGAAGTGATTGGCCTATCAGCTAAAGGGAAAGTTTCCTAACACTCACCTTCATAAATGGTTGTTTCTCTCTCTCTCTCTCTCTCTCTCTCTCTCTCTCTCTCAACTCTGCACACTTCTTATCAATTAAAATTCTGTCCTTGGCACATAATTCTCTAGTTTTCAACTAGTCTTTTGATATGCAGGTTTTGGTTTCTTCAGCAGATGAAATAATCATGTGAGTCAGCAGATGTCTTCAGCCTATCACCAAACCCATAGATTTAGGACATGCCATCCTCCACAATTGTGTGAGCATTTCTTTGAATACATCTCTCTGTATCTATTTGTACACAGGGGCGTTTAAAAGTTCAAGGACAATGTGATCAAAAGATAATGAAAATTTTCACGAACCTTTTGAATCCTTTTGTATATGACTCTTCATTGCTCTTGGTCCTCTAGAGAAGCCAGACAAAGACAGTCTCTTAATATGTTTTCCTATCTTTCCCATCTCTGCTTATTCCTAGTTACTTTGTCTTGGATACCTAACACTGTCCATTAAAAAAACTGAAATCGTGAATAATGTTATTCTCCCTATAGTTCTATAGAGCCCTAGTGTCATGGAGGGTTCAGCATTGGGCTGCTAACTGGTCAGAGTCTAGATCTATTGCGAATACATAGTTTGAGCTTCCCTTTGGGCAAACGCTCCTCAGATTCCTGTTGAAGATGACACACATGATGACCTGTGTGACAGTAAATCACTGTGATATAAAGTACACTGAGCCAGGGCAAAGAACTAAGACTGAAAGTAGAACTAGTTGAGAATTGCCATATTTTATGCTCATGGAATTTTGTGCTATATTTAAAAAATATTTCCTGATTAAATATTGTATTAAAAGTACTTCAAAGTAGTACACTAAAAAAAGTAACTTTCCTTCCTTTTCCCAAGGTTTCAAATAATGTTTTTAATCTTAAAATTACCAAAATGTAGGGTTGAATTAAGTTTAAAAGATAAGACAAAGAACAACAAACTTTGTTAAGTCATGTAGTAGATTTCCTTGGGTCTTTGAATCATATTTTCCCTTTTTCATGCAGCGCATGACTTAAAAATTGAATTAAGTAAGCTTCCTGTTACTTAGATGTATTTAAGCTTTATCTCATATCAATATTCTTTTCAATGTTATTAATTCAGCTTCCATGGAATGCTTTCTAATGGATGCTTATGTATTAAAACGGTAATGTACTCTGAAGCCTCTGCATGATAAATGACTCCCCACTCTGTCTTCCTTTCCGTTCTTCTCTCTTTAGCTAAATAAGAGCCAATCGAATCTGGCACAATCCAACTATTAGCATTTGGTGGAAAAGGTAAGGGATGGGCAATTGGAAGGACTATTGAGCACCATGAGGCAATTTTCATTCTGGCACCAGGGCAGATGCAGCACCATTAACTTTAATGTGAATTGTATGACTAATCTGGAAATTTTCACAATGGATCAGCACAAAGTTATATACTACAAGAGCACAGGTGGCTAATTGTTGATGGAGTTAAAATCAAAGTTGAATAGATTAAAAACCCAAAGAATAATAACTTATCACTTGCAGAGATTAAAAAAAAACCAAGTCCTACATCACAGGGAATAAACCTCTGGTGGTTTCCCTCTAGCCAGAATGGAGAGGTGGGAATAACCTGGTTATCAGGCAGAGTATTGGAGAAAGCACTAGAGCAGATTAAAATGATAAATCAGATGTGAACAATTAAAACCTGGTCAATCGGTCTCCCTCTGATACCCTTTGGGCATTAACTTGTTTTTAATACGTTCTCTGTGTGTTGTGTTTTGTATTTTTCATATCAGGGTTTATTTCTGTTGTATTTTGTCATTGTGGGTAGCCTTCTTGATTCTTTATGATGTGTTTTATAATGTTTCTTTTTTTTAGTATATGAAACCAAGGATAGATGAACTTATTGAGGCAACAACTCGAAACAGGTTCCCTGAAGGGTATGGTGGAGGAGGTAGAGTTGGTGAGGGGAAGCTGATATCAAGGAGTTCAAAACAGAAGAAAATGTTTGGAAACGGACTATGGTGGAAATTGAACAATACTACTTGATGTAATTGAACTATGGAATGGCATGATATATGGATTAGTTCCTAGTAGAACACCTTGGGGAAAAAATGTTTTTTAAAACAAAGTTTTACCCTGAATTTCAAAGAGGTTAAAATATTTTTTGAAAAGAACCAAAAAGGTCAATCAAACTAACTTTGTTTAATGGATTAAATTTGACTTTACAAACTAACTTTGTTTAATGGATTAAATTTGACTTTAGAAAGGTCTCTCTGTAGTTTCTCTCAAATAATAGAGAAATATTTAAAAGTTGTATTATTTTGGAATGGAGTTCAAATTCTATTATTATTAGTTTTATGTTTTTCAGTTCTGCAGATAAAAAGAAGACTTTCTAAATCTCATTTTCAGGCACTTTAGCATTAAACTTTCTTCATTAATTTATTCTCAGTGAAACGTACCCAATACACCTGGGAGCATGGCTCAGTGAGAATCGATGAGATTGACATTGTCATCATGTTGAGTGAAGCAACAAAGTCACAGTTTTATGACGTGATTTAAGTTAGCGTCAAGAACTAGCCCTCACAATAATACTGTCTACTTTCCTTCTTCTCTTAAATTTCCATTAAAATATTGTCTTTCAAAATGTATTTCCATTAAAAAATCTAAATGAATATGGCCTTTTGGAAAAACTCTAAGTGAATATTGATCTATCACCAGCACATCACCAACCCAATGTTATGTCCGTTGTTGTTAGGTGTTATTGAGTTGGATCTGCCCATAATGTCCCTGTTACAGCAGAAGGGAGCACCCCCACCCCCACCCCCCACCCCCCCGGGCCTGCGCCGTCCGTCCTCACAGACGCTGTGAGTGATTGTCTGAGCCCCTGGTTGTAGTTCCTGGGTCAGCCCATCTTGTTGAGGGGCTTTCTCTTTTTTTCTGCCTCTTTATCAAGCCCGACGTGCTTTTCCCGGGATGGGTTTCTCTCAATAATATGTCCAAAGTATATGCAATGAAGTCCAGCCATCTTTGCTTCTAAGGAACATTTTGGCTGACTCTCTCCCTTGCCTCCCACCAAATGTTCATTACATTACTATTTTACAACCTACTGTTGTTATTTCATCACTTATATCATTTATGAATGCAATGCCAATATTTTTAAATGGTGAAAATGACTGTACCTTTGTTTTTAAACTATTACAGTTTATCCCACTGCTGTTTTCGAATTGTGTGGGAGCTTATAGGTATGTGAATTTTCTAAAGCAAACAAACAGACAAAAACATATCATCACACAGCAGTTTTAAAAGGGGTATTTATACATTATTCAATTCATATAGTCTACAACCCTCAGTGGGAATATATGATGCAATATCATAGGGCAAAACTACTCTGGTCATTCATTTGGAGATGGCATGTTGAAAATCCTTCTGCATGTGCATTGAGTAGAAAAATCTCTATGGGCAAGCAAATGTGATTTTTCAATGCTCATACTGACATGTCCTCTAGAAAATCACGTCATCCTCACCTCCATAATTCTCCTTCTTGATAGGCAGCCGTCATTGAGCTGAATCTTCCTTATAGGGGCCCATGTGCAGAGTAGAGCTGACCCATAGTGTTTCCATGGCTGTGACCTTTCGGTAACGTGGACTAGCCTTTCTTCTGAGCATCTGAGGGCGGATTCAGGGTTAGTGGCATAAACAATTGGACCAGTGACACCCAGAGACTCCTTACAGTAGATAAGAGCAGTCATAATAGGAGTTTCCTCACCATAAGGGGAACGTGTGAGCTGTGTTTGCCATTTAACTCAATTCAATTAATACTGGGCCCTCTTCTCCTTTTTCTCCAATATTGGCACAAGCATAACTGGTATGGGATGGAAAACTGTTAAATATACACACTTTAATGTCCAAAAAAACAGTGATTCTGAATTAGCATTTCTTCGGCTGGTGCACATAGTCCCCGCAAATGGAGAATGCTATGTGAAATGTGATGCGGTTTATGTTTAAATGTACACTCTATGACCAGCTGTGGGTAATTGCTATATAGTTACGCAGATGAGAAAAAGCGCATAATTCTAGGTGTACTATTCAAAGCAAATGAAGATACCTTAAAAACCCCTCATCTTGAACCCCCTGTATCTTGAAGGAACAATAAACTGAACCCTTATTTTACGGAATCTATAATTTTTATTTTATGTCATGTTATAGTACTAATGTTTGATTACTCAAGTAATACTAAATCAGCTTTATATCACATTAAGATCCTGAAAATTCCTTGGTAGGAAGTCACATACTCTTTTTCTAACTAGTATATACTAGTCACATATTCTTTTCTACATACTAGTCATGTAGTCTTTATATACTAGTCACGTACTCTTTTCTATATACTAGTCACATACTCTTTATATACTAGTCACGTACTCTTTTCTATATACTAGTCACGTACTCTTTATATACTAGTCACCTGCTCTTTATATACTAGTCATGTGCTCT